>NW_003852531.1:5140002-5156525 GCF_000181295.1 Otolemur garnettii | reverse complement strand
GGAGGCACAGGTGTGCATGGACTGTAGTTTGGAGCCCTCAGCTCAGCCGCACAGAGCCACAGGTGTGCATGAGCTGTTGTGGTTTGAAGCCCTCAGCTCATCTGCTCAGAGGCACAGGTGTGCATGGGCTGTTGTGGTTTGGAGCCCTCAGCTCAGCTGCTAAGAGGCACAGGTGTGCATGAGCTGTTGTGGTTGGGAGCCCTCAGCTCAGCCTCACAGAGGCACAGGTGTGCATGGGCTGTTGTGATTTGGATAAGGTGACCAGATTTTAACATTGGTAAAGTGGGACACCATTGGGGGAGGGCGGGGCCTGACAACAATGCAAACTTTGATAAGCAGTTCTCAATAATCAGTTCTCAACAATTATTTGTTATTATTAAAGTTTATCATTACAAAATTAACAAAAATAATATAAAATGCATATCCCAATGAAATAGCCACATGGCAGCCGAAAACTGTATATTCCCTTCTTGTTCTCGTATGTTTCCTAGCTTGTCATGTGTTCTTTCCAATAACCAGGGCTTTTGGGCAATGTCTATGGCTCAAGGCATAGGGCACTGGCCTCATATGCCAAGGGTGGTGGGTTCAAACCCAGCCCCAGCCAAAAAAAAAAAAAAAGCAAAACAAAAACAGGGCTTTTTTAAAACGCTGCAGTACGCAGGACAAATTATTAAAAATTGAGACTGTCCCACCAAAAGCGGGACTTCTGGTCACCCTACTTTTCTGGGGGGTGGGGAGGGCCTACTTGTTTGTTCCAGACAGTTTGGCTCCTTCTGAGCTAATTGTCCTTGCCTAGAAGCAAGGGAGAGAGCCAGTTTCCTTCTGATACCTTGCCTAGGAGGGGAGTAGGGAGTTTACATTAGCCTTTTCATTTCCAAATGAAGTTATATTAACCTATTCATTCCCAAATGGAGTTACATTAACCTTTTCAGCAGCCGAAAACCGTATATTCCCTTCCCATTCTCCCACTGTTCTCTAGCTTGTCATGCATTCTTTCCAAAAATTGGGACTTTTCTAAAACGCTGCGGGATGTGGGACAAATTGTTAAAAATCGGGACTGTTCCGCCAAAAGTGGGACATCTGGCCACCTTAGGTTTGGAGCCCTCAGCTCAGCCGCACAGAGGCACAGGTGTGTATGGGCTGTTGCGTTCTAGCTCAGGCAGGAGTGTCCTCTGCCCACAGGCTGCACACCCATCAACAAGTCTGCCGGTGGATCTGTGTCCTGTTTATTATCTGTCTGCGTGGAGCTGCAGGGTGAGTTTTTGGCAGCACTGCCTGCTTGACATAGCTTGTCACCACCCTGACATGGCACCAGTTCCCACGAGGGGTGCTATAAGGTAACCCTGCCAAGCTCTCTGCGGGTGCCTCCCCAGGTGCCCATCTCTGCCCCATTGGCCACTCTCACCTTCTTTCTGCTCTTTGCAGGCCTACCCTCCAACTCTGACCCACAGAGTCCTGCCTGGGGTCTCTGTAGTTGGTCCTGTGAGGTCAGTTGTGAGGTCAGGCCCCAGTGCAGTGGTCAGCTACTCTTTCGAGTCTACTCTGCCTAAGGAGGTGGCACCCAGCCATTTCAGCAGCCCCTGCTGGATGCTGGCACCAGAGCATGACCTGGGGAGTGGGGGCCTTTCTCTGTCACCTCCCCATCTCCCCTGGCATCAACAGCAGAGTGTGTCTGGCACACTGAGAGCCCACCAGTGCCTGTATGAAGGTTGGCTTCTAATTCCCGAGGGTCCGTGTGTCCAGGGACATAACAGACCCAGACCACTGTGTGCACTGCACCCAAGTCCCACTGTCTGCCATCCTTGGGTGAGGAGGGAATTTTTCACATTGCTGAAGTTTAGGAATTTAGGCACACTTGAAAAGTGAAATGCCACTCACAGACACCATCGTGAAATACCTCAAACAGACATGTCAGTCCTCGACTGAGTGTCACCAATGTCACCTTTCCACAGGATCAATTCTAAGTGCGTGGTTCCTCCTAAGCCTGGCACAGGAACCCCAGAGGCCAGAGAAGGTCAAAGCAATGTGTGCCTTTCATCACTGCCACTGGAAGGGCTGTGCATTCGGAGTGACAACACGATTTCTTCTGGTTCCCTGTGCATTTTCATGCAGTCTCAAAAGCCTCTCAGGGGCCTTTGGTGAGCTTCCCTGTCACCACCTTGAAGCAGAATGCACAGGCATCTGGACACAGTATCTGCTCTTCACCTGCAGCACTCACTTCACAAGCATGGCCTCCTTGTCCCCACCCACTCCTGTTTCAGCACTATGGAGCTCTTCCACCTGTGCTGGAAGTGTGAGGGCCTCGGTGGCCCCTGAGGGCACAGATTCTGGGGTGATAGCTGGGAGTAGCTCTGGGCTGTGAGAGGCTGTGAGCATGTCCAGAAACCCCACGAGGTGCTGACTGCTGCCTGGAGCAGGAGACCCACAACCTGCCCTCCACCCTCAGAGATGCTTGCTCCTTCCTCTCTCCCCTGGCATCAACAGCAGAGTGTGCCTGGCACACTGAGACCCCACTGAGAGCTCCACCCCGGCTTGTCCTGAAGAAATATGTTATACCTCTTCCTTCTCAAAAGCACAAAGGCTTATAAAAGCAGTCAAAAATAATTTTTAAAAGCCTCATTTTGAGGCTGAAAATTGGGGGAAAGATACAGAGAAAGGGAGAGGGCTGGAGAGAGTGGGGTGAGCCAGGGACTTGTGGGTGGAGGTGTGGGGGACAGGGAGGGCTGTGGCTGGCACTGGCCATGTTTCTAGGACAAAGGGGCAAGAATCACAAAGCACGGTGCATGTTTTGGCCTGTGAGATGGATAAAGGGATTGTATCTGCTTATCAGAAATTTCAGGAATGTGGGCTGTCTTTCTCACAGCTGACACATCTCAAGGGATAGAACCGGCAGGAAATTCTCAGAGCTGCCAGCTTTCCAACCCTGGCCACGGCCACCACTCAGCCCTGCCACCCCACCTGGGAGAGGAGTGCCTGTGTCAGCTCTTGGGAATCAAAGCCGTCCCAGCAGAGGACATGTTTCCTGAAGGCAAAGTGCCCGTGCGAGGCTAAGGCAGGGCGAGTTCCGGCCCAGCAGCTCCCTGTGGCTGTGGCCTGGTCTGTGGGTGCACTGCACCCCCAGATAGACTTTGAATTGACTGGTTTGAGTTTCCTTTCCCTCTTCTCCTTACTGTCTCTCTACCAGACAGGTTCCAGAAAGCTGGAGGTGAAAACAAGAAAGCTGTTGGCCCTGCAGAATCTGTGGGTAAATGGCAGACCCTACAGTCCCCAGAAGCCATGGGGCCCAGACACTTGGCTGAGCTCTCGCTCCCACTGCCTGCTGGGCACCAGCTGTGGCTACTGGGCCTGCAGGCATGACCCAGCTCAGGCCAGAGGGAACCTGAAGGCAGTGTTCTCAAACCTGTGACACGTTACAATCAGCTGGGTCAAATCCAGACACCCAGGCCACACCCCAGGCCTGAGAAACCAGAATCTCTGGGGTTGAGGTCTGGCCATTGGGACCTTGGGAAGCTTGTGGGTGGTTCCAGCATATGGACAAGGCTGAGAGACAGGAAGGAAGCTGAGACTGCCACCAAGGCACACTGTCACCTCACCTGGAGGGTCCTGAGACACAGGGAGGAAGGGAGCTCAGACTCACCACCAAGGCACACTGCCACCTCACCTGGTGGGTCCTGAGACACAGGGAGGAAGGGAGCTCAGACTCGCCACCAAGGCACACCGCCACCTCACCTGGTGGGTCCTGAGACACAGGGATTCCTCCCTGCCCTGCCTGGAGGATCTTGCTCCATTGCCCCTGTACTCTCTGCTCCACCTTCTGCCTCCATCCTGGTCCAGGGCCACCTGCTCTCCTTCTTCACTGCTCGGCTATGCCACCTTCTCTGATCCTGCTGTCTTATCCCACACTGGGAGGGGTGGTCTTGCCCAGCGTCTGACAACACCACCACCACGTGTTGCATGTGTGGGTAGATCCTGGTCCTTCCCTAGTCCTGACTGCCCTGTGTTCTCTGATTTCCAGACACCTCTGTGGGAGCCCCCCAGACACCTGCCGAGCTCTGCTTAGCAGGTGGGGCTTTAGCACCTCCCTGGAGCTGGTGGCCTGGGAACATACACAGTGTCAATGCAGAGGCCACCTGGGCCAGTGGGACAGGGACCCTTCTCCCGCAAGGCAGTCGCCCTCCCTGAGTTTATGCAGCTCCTGCAGGATGGGCGGTGGGATCTGTGGCTTCTTCTGTTGAATTCCTCCCTGGGGCTTGGCCTTCATCCTTGAAGGCTGGATCTGCTTTTTGGAAACTCCCAAATATAGTTGTGTGTCTGCTTAGATGGATAGGGAAGGCACAGGGTGGGTAATGCCACTTGCGAAGGTCAGTTGTGGTCATAAAAGGACAAATGTGGCTTTTCTTTGGAGTCTATAAATGGGTGCAGAGGTGATTCCAGTTAAAAGACCAGAGGTGTGTGTGTCCAGGTGCATGTCTAGGAAAGAAGTGAAAAGACTAGAGATGTGTGTCTGGTCTTAGTGGGTCGGCCTTGACACAAGGAAGGCAGCTGTGTGCTGGGCAGAGTGCTGTGTGCACTACCTCTCCATCGGCACCACAGGAGGACACCTGCCTGAGACTGGCCGGTCCTAAACCGAGTGGCTGCTTCTGCTCTGCTCAGATGGTTCCCTCCTCACTTGGGAGGAAGGAAGCTGGTGGGACAGGATGTGCAGAAGGCTCCAGACCCTTCGCACATCCGGGACACTGCTAGGCCTGGCCAGCAGAGGGCACGATGACCCACGCTCAGAGTTAGAGGGTCCTGTGCTGCCACCTGCCCCTCTCTGGGCTGTGTGGGGAGGTTGTGGCACAGAGTGCCCCTAAGGGAATTTCACTGCAGTGACTTCCTCCTTGCCTGGGGCCTTCCAAGCAGGACTCCCCGGAGCTGGGTGCCAGATGCGCCTCAGTCCTAGCTCAGGCCCTTCTGTCCAGGGAGTGGGTCCACCCAGATGAGGTGTCTGTCGGGGGCAGCAGTGGCTGGAGTGGTCTGAGGCTGCGGGAGACAGTGGGCAGGGGGTGGGGGGGCTGCAGCCCAGGCTCTCCTGTCTCCATGCTGACCAAGTCGCTGGCACCTTCTGAAAGCTTGGTGAACACGAATGTCCAGGCCTGGCCCCTGTGTAGTGTGCTGTCTGGTGGGGAGACAGACACATCATTGATGACTTACCCTGAACGACACCACAGTGTAGGAGAGGATGCTTGGAAGTGCCACCTGCTCTGTGGGGGGCCCTAAGGGGCTGCTCAGATGAAGCCCCCTCCTGAGTGTGAAATGCCAGTGCTCCCTGCTCTGACCTCACTCATCCTGAGGTTACCACCTCTGTGCCAACTGTCCCTTTGGGTAGGGGAGCCCTGGCTTCACTTCTCTCCATGGAGAAATCTCGTCCACTTTTGAAGCCTGGGCTCAGACCTGCCATGTTCTGGGGCTGCCCTTTCCACTCCAGTCCAGCAGCCTGCAGCCATTTCAACTCTGGGGCTACTCTCACTTCCATTTTTATGATTTCCAGGGCTATGTCCCGGTGACGTTGTATGTGTTACTCTGCTTTCTGTGCATGGAGTGTGCCCCCCTTGAGGAAGGGGGCTCCTTGTAGAGGGTATCAGTGTCTGGGGTTTACGCAGTCCTGTAACACATGGGGCTCTTGCTCTGCACCAACGAGTGTCATGTCCCTAGGATGACAATCGTGAGCCTGTGTGACTGCTCACTCTGGGGTCACAAAGACCACATCCTTCTCCAAAGCCAAAGATCTGCCCCTAGGTCTCCTATTGGCAAGGGAGTTCCTGTCCTGGTGCTTGCATGCCGGCATTGCCTAAGAACTTTCGCATTGCACAGTCATGATTTGTTCATGCTTGGCTGGCATCCCTGAGTCTGCACGGCACGCAGTCCTGTGAGGAGCCAGGCTGAGGGGTCTGGAGCCTCAGCCCTACTCATCTCAGGCCTCGTGGAGCTGGACAAACCGCCTGGTGCACCTGCACCCACCTCCTGCATTGGTCTCATCCCCGCCCCCTCCCGCATTGAGGATGGTGTCAGCTGAGGTCACCATAGGCGGGGGGGCCACAAAAGCAGCAGGAGCCCCTGAGGATGTTCATAGCCTCTTCCAAGAGTTTCCACAGGCAGAGGCCCTGCCGAACTCCCCCATCAACCCCGAGGCTTGGGAGGAAGCCTGGGGACAGCTCAGGACTGTGCAGCTTAGGAGCATGTTGGAGAAGTCCAGAGGGGAGACACCCACCCCAGAAAGGGAGTGTGTCCCCCTGTGCAAGACGGGTCTGACTGTGAGCAGAGACCCCTGAGGTGGCTCCTGTCAATATGGGCTTTTCTTTGGAGAGGTCTGGAGCTAGGGGTGCAACATGATTTATTAACATGCAGGGTAAGATTTCCAGGATTTTCCCTCTTGCCTGACTTGCTCCAAGGGACGGTTGGGTGTCTGCCAGTCAGGTTTGGGGTGCAGAAATTGTTGAGAGGACGAAGACCAGACTAGGGAGCAGGGGAGAGGAGGAGGGGCTCCTGCTTCTTGGGTCAGCTTCCGAGGCCTCTTCTGTCTTGAACACAAGTAACACCCAAAGAGGAGAGAGAAGGTCCCAGTCCCTCTGAAACGCTGATAGAGCAAAGAGGGGTTTTAAAGCAGGAAAGACTTAAAAGCTGGACATAAAGTGAGTTTCTGTGGTTTCAAGTGAGGGGCTACAATGTTTTGGAAAAATGAGAGTCAGAGCACACTTTTACAAAGCGTTGCTCTGGTTTCTGAATTCAATCCCTTCAGCATTCTCCCAGGCTCTTGAGTAAAAACCAGAAGTGACCTAGACTGTTGTTTCAGTGCTTCTTCAGCTGTGACATTTGGGTCACACACACAATATATATAAATGTGTCTCAGAAATGTACTTTTAAGAGAACAGCTGAGATTGTGCATCACACCACATTAAGGCATGCCTTCATCTATGAACACCACATCTGTCTCATGGATGGATCAAAGTCCAGGCTAAGCCATTTGCAGATCTCCTGGGAAAGGGCATTACAAACTTCTGCTACCTTCAAACAGTCATCATGGCCCTGGCGAAGGGGATCAGTCTCCTCTCTGCTTTAGGTTTCACAGTGAACCCTGCTACAGAAATAAATCATAAACAAAAGAAGATGGCGCAAAACTGCATCCAGCCTGTCAAGGTGGAGCTGCTTCCCGGGACTGCGTGAGCTCTGAGTGAAGCCAGGCACACCAGCATCGGGGAGCTTCCTGGAACCTGCAGGCAGCACTGCCTGCCCAGGCAGCTGGGAACTGAAGGACCAGGGAAAGAAAAACCTGGTGACAAGATGAATGAGAATCCCGGCTCCCATTTGTGCCCAGTTACCCAGAGGAAAGGCCAACAATGGGTACTGTAAATCGTCCTTGGAAAACAATCCTGGGTGTGGCTCTCCTCTTCTCTGTCCCTGGCTGGAGAGGCCTCCTTCTAAGCAGCCCCTTTGCGTGTGCTCTGCCGCCCACCGTGCTTCCTCCACACTTCCCCTTCCTAAAGGAGGCCTCACCCCCTTCCTGTTTTCCCAGTCATGTTCTGTAATGACTGTAGTCCAGGGAAGGGCAATGTTGTATGTGCTCTTTCCATGTCTTCACCCCTATTATTTGGCGTAGCACCCTCTAATACATGAGGGGAAGAAGTACTTCTTGTGTTTGAAAAATGGGGTGCAACGACCCAGTGACTTACTCTGGTGCTTGCCATTGGGAAATCACACCAAGTACTGGACCCTTGTCCTCAAGTCTAGCTGGCATGTTTGGCCAGGTGCAGGAATGATGCACCAGTGATCAATCGCCCACATGTCCAGCCTCTAATATTAAAATAAAACATTGTGGAAAATTTGATAGATAAAATGTCATTTCTATTTTTAGGTTATAATTCTTTGTTCAAACACAAATATTGCCAAAGGCAAATTTTGGACATCTGTGCAATGTACTTATCTCAAGTTTTTGGACCCTGCTTCTATGTACTTGTCCCAAAATGCTGGCCCCAGTGCAATGCAGGTTTTCCAAAATTGCTTCCATGTCTGTTAGAGAATTACAATAGCAGATTTATTTCCGAAAGAGACACATTGGGGTATGGAAGACAGGGGAGGGTTTCTTGGATGAAGGAGCGTCACAGGTCGGGTCCCCTACTGGTCACGTGCCTGCATGCCTGGAAGACTGGGCAGCATCTGGCTTCTCCCTACTGCTCTCTTGACCTGAGCCTCTAATCCTCAGTATAGAGAAAAGGGCTAGAAGAAGCGTCTAAGGTCTAGAGAAGCCCATGTAGCACCATCCTTCTGGAATCTCTTGGGATCAGCACAACTGCATCTCCACCATGCTAAATATTTTGACATATTCTTAAAACTGAAGACCCTCCTGGGCAGTGGAGGTGCAAGTCAGCAGGGGATGGGGGGCAGGGCCTTTCTGAGTGTTGCTGTCCTGTTTTGACTATAACACAAGATGAGAGTCACATGTCCTTTCTACTGCTGCCCACTTTACAAAGCACTTTCTGTCTCTGAATCCCAGTAATCCCCTTGATGATACTGAGAGGAAGCCCTATCTCCCCAATCTGCTGAGAAGTCAACAGCATGCCCAAATCGACATGTCTGCTCAGCAGATATTTATGGCTCAGCTACTGAGCACAGAGCATTGTTGTTGGCTGTGGGTACATGGAGATGAAAAGCAAAACAGCCCCTTGGTCTCCTGGGACACAGGCCGCACCCTGGGGCTCCCAAGAGGAGAAAGGCAGAGAAGCGACCCACAGAATCCAAATGGGAGCAAAACAGCATTTCTCTGGGTGTCACTTTGAGATGGACTGAGCTTCCCTTTAGGGGCCTGCTGACTCATCAAGACACATTGGAGTGTGAGGTCAGTTCTCCATTGCTGGAGGGGTTAGGGCTGCGGTCACGAGCGGCCGAGCTCCCAGCATCTCACAGTGTCTCTGGTGTGGAGGTCTTCAGGGAACAGATGAGGCAGGACGTGTTCAGCCAGATGACTGAGGTAGCATTGCCCAATCCTTGCAAGACTCAGAGACACTAGGGACTTTTATAGGATTTGGGAGAAAATTTTTTAAATGCATATGGGACAGCTTTTTAGGGAAGGGCTAAAATATTCTTCCAATGCAATCTGTATTCTCCTCCTATTTTCTGAAAATATTCAAGAATAATTATAATGAAAGAAGTCAAAAGATTAGGATGAATAAAAGATATAGGTTAAAAACACACATTATACACTGAAGGAGAAGAGAGCCATGAGCTAGAACCTGCTCTGAGGATGGCACTGAATCAAATGTGCAGTTCACCTTTGAGCTCCCTGGTGGCCATGGGAAAGGTGCACAGCTTCATTCATTTTCTAAGTAAAGAGGGCTTTCCAGGGCAGGACATGGCACTCATTCCCTCTGCCCTGGGTGCCAGAGAGTGTCCCTCACCCACATTGAGTCACCATATAAAGGACGATGAGCACTGATGTGGCCTTAAAGAGCTTTTGATTTAACTAGAATATTGTACAAGTGGCCATAAATCATAGCTGAACTTTAATTTTTTTTTTTAGCTGAACATTAATTTTAAGAGGCTTGAATTCCAGTGATTTCTGGGTGAGACCTGCTAAAATATGGCCTGACAGACCCACAGGGATGTGGAGGCACTGCTTTGGGGACAGCAGTCAGGATGACTTGGTGGTGGCACAGAGGAGGGCTCCCCGCGTGAGGGTTCTGTTTGTGGAAAGTCTCACACTGCTAGCTAAGCGGCACCTGCACCCGCTCAGTCATTCTCACAGCTCCTCATCTCCTTCCCTGTGACCTGCTGTCTCTGGGACAATCCCGCCTCTCCACCTTGCTGTTATTCCTGAGCCATACCCAGGGCCTCCCTGGTCCCCGAGCACCCCCAGTGCTGCATGTCCCTGAGACTGTAGCCGGGATCCCAACCATCTACTCCTAGGTGGTGACCTGGGGCTCAGCTTCTCTGGAGAAAAGACAAGACCATATTAAGTGGCTGCAAAGTTTCCTTTTGGCTCTCTCTCTCTGCCTCTCCTTTAACAACAGATGCTCCCCAAGGCACAGGCTCCTGCTAAGATAAGTGATCACTGGCATTTTGGGAACTACATCTCTGGTAGTTTTCATTTGGACAAGGCTCTGGCTTCTGTTGTGGTCCGGTGATGAGGCTCAAGACTTCCTTATTTTAATCAAACTATGGCTCACATTTATTTGGAAGTGGCTTTGCAATGATAAGAGGACCCCTTCCGACTATTCCCAACAGGTGGATAACTACAGATTGTGACTTGCCTTGAGACTGTGATGCTGTCTGCTGGGCTCAACCTGACTCAACCAACATACATTCAGAGGACTGGCTGGGGTTGGGGTGACAGGAAATGACCCAGTATGTGTCCCTTGACCCTTAACCTGGAATAGCTCTCTCCCGGCTATTTGATGAAATCTTTCTAATACTAAGGAGTGAGCAGAAACTGGCCATCTCACACCCTCGCAGTTGAGAGTCCCTTGCAGGTCTCCCTGGAATGGCTACTTCTCAGGCTGGTTCTTGTCACAGAGTGGCTGGTGGGAAGTGTAAATTGGGAACTCTGCCCAGCCAGTTCCTGCCTCCCTAAGCCTGCAAGGCACAGTGAAAAGGATGAGAGTTGCCAACATGTGAAGACCCCCTTTCAAAGGAACACATCCTCATCTGTTATGCAATTAAAGGTGAACATGGAAATAAAAGAAAACAAACAAACAAAGAACAAAACAAAAGGCTGCCCACTCTTCCCTGTCTTGGGAGTGAAAAGCATAGAGGACCAGTTCTCCAACTCTAAACCCTTTTCTGTGAGCTGCATGGATATTTTTTTAGACTAATTGTCTTGCAGTGTCTGGGAGTTTAGAAGCACCTTATCAGAACCGAGTGCGGAGGGAATGTGGTGTGGTCCATGGGCAGCTCTCTTTCTCCTCAAGCCAAGTGATTGTGCATGGACACAGCACCCACTCCTCCTGGGGTCTCTCAGTTCCTGTGCACACCTGCCGTAGCTCAGAGTTAGGAACCTACTCATAAATCCACAGCTTTAAAGTAAACAAACTCTGCTGTGGGCTGGATGTGTCCTCAGAACACTCACGTCCTAACCCCAGGGCCTCAGCAGGGGGCTGGGTTTGGAGAAGGGCCTTCACAGAGGGGTGAAAATAAAGTGGGGTGTGGGTGGCACCTGTGGCTCAAAGGAGTAGGGTGCCGCCCCCAGATGCTGGAGGTGGCAGGTTCAAACCCAGCCCCAGCCAAAAATTGCAAATTATAATAATAATAATAAAATAAAGTGGGGTTCCCGGAGTGGGCCCTGACACCATACGACTGGTAGCTTTGATAAGTCGAGGAACTCAGGACACAGACACACAGAGGAAGACCGTGTCAGGACACAGGGAGAGGCCGCAGAAGAAATGAACACCACTGACAGCTGCCCTTGGACTTCCACTCTTGAAAATGGGAAGAAAGTAAATTCCTATTGTTTAAGGCACCAGTCTGTGGTTCATGGTCATGGCAGCCCAAGCAAACTGACACAGCCTCTCATTGCAGGGTGGAGGTAGGTGTGCTGCCTGTGGGGTTCCAGCCTCTCTGGACACAGGCCGACCCAAGAGTGCAGCCTGCACCAGGGTGCAGAGGTCGTTTCTCAGGAGCAACGGCTTTTCTTTTCTGGAGAGGGGAGGAACAGCAGCCTTTGTTTGTGCAGACCCTTCTCTGGTTTTGCAGTGTGCTGCTCAGCCTGACTTGCTGTGGGAGGGATTTGCTCAGCCGTCCTGCCTCAGAGCCTGGTGGAAGAAGGACTCAGGACTGATGTTCCCACAGTTGCCTTGATTGCTGAGGCTTTGCAGTCTGACACCTGATGGGCATGAAACACAGCCCTGGGGCGGTTGGGGGCTCTGTGTCTTTCTCTGAATACTGTGATAAAATAAGAGACGTGTTTCACTAATGCCCAAGCTGATTTTGTAGGAAAAGGGCCATTTTTAATTCTCTTAACATTAAAAAAATGGTTTTTACCCTTCATGTTGGAGGCTAAAGGTGCATGGGATAGCAACAGGTGAAACCTAACCCCATGATTCCTCTACCTCCCACTACTTTAAAGAAAAGAGAAGCACAATTTCTAGGAGGTAGTTATGCCCATCATTGTGTTTCCTTAGGTCTCCCGTGAACATTTTACTGGGATTCTAATCCTAATATAACCTTCAAGATGAACATGATAGACGTTTTTCATCTATGTGGAAATGATTTAGAAAAACCAGTTCCACTGACTGCCCACAATTCTTACTCTGCTGCTTTGAGGCTGGGATGCCAGAGGCATCCTGAGAGGAACTCCTGTGAGTGTGGTGGGCCTGGGGAAGTCTCTGCCCATCTTCCAGAGCTGTAAGCTCCAGGACACACACTCTTTCCAGGCCAACTTCCAAAGAGAAATCCCAGACGCTGTGCCAGACTCTGAGTTAAAATGTTCATTTTTCTTTTTTCTGAAAACAGTAATTTAGCATTCACTGAAGATTCCTTATACATGTCCAAAATACTTAAACTTTATTCCTAATTGAAAACAAAAATTGGCTCAACCATTACTTAATCGGAAATGATTAATGCCTATTAGCCAAGACCTTTCCCCAGAAGCTGGATTTTGGGGAAAAATCACAGCTTAGTCACAGCTCACAGGCTCTGGGCTAGGCAGGGTGTCTGAGCTGCATGTGTGGCTTAGTCCTGGTAGTTCCCTCTATCCCAGGGAGGTGCAGGCATCAGGGCAGTGCCCTGGACCCCTGCTTTGGAGATCTAAAAACAATGGTCATCACTAGGTGACCTCAGATCCACGTCAGCCTGCACAGTGACCAAGCTCATTGCGTCAGCGCTCCCCTGCCTCAGCTGATGGGGGAATGACATCAGAGTGTGACAGGCAGCCACCACAGCCAAGACGAACAGAGTGTCCGCAGTGCAAGGGCTTCCTTCAACAGGAGTTGCTAGTTTGGTGGCACTGGGTGCATAGAGATGTTTCTCAAAGATAAAACCTTGGACAGGATCTTCAAGAATACAATGAAACCATCGCAGGATTGTTAAGTGGTCAGGATGAAAAATGGTCTTTTCCTAGTGTTTTATGGCCCCTCAGAGACTGGGTTGTTGCTTTGGATTTGCGATGCTGGAAAAAAAATGATGCAGTGCTGACTTCCCGTGTGTGTGCTGCCGCGTCACACCCTCTGTGCTGGGTCTAAGTGGACCCTGTGACCCCCAAGTGTGGCAGGAGTGACGTCAGCTCTGGGCCTGACCCTTCAGAGTGCTCAGAGCTTTCTAGCTTCTTCTCTGGGGGTGCCAAGGAGCTATGTAATTAAAAAACAAAAACCAGTCCATCTGCAGAGGCCTCTTGGAAAGGAAAGACCCTGAGAACCCTGTTGACCCCAGCTTTCCAGCTGTCCACGAGCCCCAGCCCATGAGTGAGCCGCCTTGCATGTGCACCCCATGACCCCCCACAACAACATGGCACAGTGGATACAGCAACCCACACTTGTGAGAAGCAACAAACTGTTATTGTTTTAAGTCCCTGAGTTTTGAGGTGGTTTACTTTACCACCTCAAAGGAAACAGTCGTAGATAAAATGGACGGAGGAGCCAGATTCCACCTCTCTACCCAGGGCTGAAGCAGCAGGCTCAGTGCTGTAAATGTTCCCAGGGGCCACCACAGAGGCCAGGCCAGACAGGCATGTCTGGAGTGTGTATGTGCGTGAGATTCTTTTCGAGGTCAGCATGTCCCTATCTCTCCATGGCCTTTTGCAGTAGAGCTGAGGCGAACTTCTGGCTGCCTCTCTCCTTTCTGGGCTCAGGGGAATGGGGAGGGCTCTGGCTCTATGAAAGGAAGGGCTGCAGCTTCTCTGCTGAGAAGGGTGTGGCTTCACTTGCTCCTCTCAAGGGGCTGGGCCCTGTTCCTCTTCCAGGGGCAGCCTGTGAGGATAGGGGCAGGGTCCTACCCTGGGAGGTCACACCCCAGTGACAAGAAGGGAGTGGACCCTCTACCTTGCCTTCCCTCACCCTGAACCTCATCCTGGGTGTGAGATGTGGGAGCCTGCCGACCAGACCAAACTGCTGACCAGGCCAACCACAGTGGCTGCCACGCAGCTCCATCTGGACCTCAAGCCTGGAGCACAGTAACCTGAAGCACCAGCTTACTATGGGCACGCGGCAGCCTCAGACCAGACCCATCCATTCCAGGACCCAGCATTCCCTCAAGGCCTCCAGGCTGCCCCCTCCATGGTGGACGGGCCCTGATCCACAGCATCACCTTGGGAGTCCTTTCTGAAGCTGCATGTTTGTGAAATTCCCACAAGGTACTTGGCACGGTTCTGCACTGTGGGTTTGGCTGCATTTCTGAGGTCCAGGTGGAGAGATGCATCCTCTCAGGGTCAGCTCCCGAAGGCTGTGGAAAAGTTTGGCTGGGTGTGGAGAAGGAACTTGAGGCTTGCTGGGCTAAGGGACAGAGTCCACAACCAGGAGCACTGCCTGCAAGGTGAGTGGCTCCTGCCCCAGCCCCTCTTCATTGTGGCCACACAGGTTTCTTCTCTCCATGACTTCCCCAGGTTTTCTATTCTTTAAATAGGATTCTGTACAGGTTAAGATAAATGTCACATAAAGAAAACTGATCATCTCTCTCTAGGAAACACACAACATAAGGATGAGCTCAGGACAATGTGATTGACGTAAGCTGGACCAGCTCTCTCACATGTGAAACTCAAGCAAAGATCAGGCCAATTCTGGCCATGAATTTAGGGCACAAGCTCCATTTCCTGGCAGTGAGTTGGAAGGGAGGTCTGAGGCTAGACACAGAGATTGCTCCCCATCTGAAAATGAGAGTGATTAACGTCCAAGGCACGATTTAGAGCCATGAGGGTGGGGGCATCGTCTTCCTCCACCTGCCTGGGTGGAGGTGGGTCCTGCGCCTTGAGCAGGTTCAAGTTTATGCAAGTGGCAGGTGAGTGGTGAAAGGCTGCCCCCTGGGTGCAAAGAGGCCTGGCTGATGCTCTCCCAAGGGCCCTGTTCCCAGAGCACATGCACAGGTCAGAGCCAGAGTTAAGGGGAGCCTCTAGTTTGGCTACTCAGGTATGTAGCAGACATTCACTGAGACAAGGACTAGGGTGATGTGTGTCTGGGAGGTGGTCCCAGGGACCAGTGGGAAAGGGAGAGTCAGACAGGGAAGAAGGGGACAAAGTGTGCACTTCTCAGGACATCTGGAAGCAGACGCCTCCCAGAACTGCCCCTCCCAAAGTCGGGCCTGTGTGCACCAGCTCCTGTCCTGGGCACTTTAGTGTCCTACATGTTGGTGGCAGGAGGTTCAGCTGGCGTCACTCGTCTTCAACATTACAGAGCAGCATCACAGGTGACAGGCAGAGGGACAGGAATACCAGCACACCTTTTCTAAGGCTCTGTGGCCCCACAGCCTCTTCCTCAGACGATCTTCCTGGTCACTGCTCTTTGTTTTGACTACCAAACACTGACTGGCCTCAGTGACGATTGCTGTCCTTACCACATTCCTCAGTCACTGACATTTCCCCCAGGGGCCACTGCCTTCCTGTCAGCCCTGCTTCACAGATCAAAATGGGAGGATGAAGAAAGAAGCCGGCAGCCCTGGTCTGCCCCGTCCATGGGAGAAACCCCCAGTGAGAGGCCTGTGGCAACTTCCGGTCCTGCACATGGTGATGCCACTTTCTTTGTCCTTATGAGTCAGGCCTTGTCACCGTTGTGGGGCTCAGAAATCCAACATGAATTCTCAGGGCCAGGTGGGGCTGTGAGGCTGAAGATCTTGTCATGAGATTAGTCCCAGTGGCACAATTGCTCAGACAAGGGCTGTCCAAGATTACTGAGGTTTAACCAGACAGCCAATAAAGAATGTAGTTGTTTCTACTTATTTTTAAAAACTGAACTATTACACAAGTGACACACATTTGTTAGAGGAAAATTAGCAATACAGATGTGTAAAACCAAGGCCAAGACTAAATAAAGTCTTCCTAAGTGTCATCACCCAGAAACAATTGCTACTACAGTGTCGACACGGTTGACTTCTAGTGTTTTCCTGTGTACACATGTGTGTGTGTGAGTGCATGTGTGTGTGAGTGTGTGCATGTCTGGGAGTGCATGTGTGCATGTGTGTAAGTTCATGTGTAAGTGCGTGTGTGAATGTGCATAAGTGTGTGTGTGCGCGCATTAGTGTATGTGTGAGTGTGTGTGCGCATGTGTGCATGAGTGCATGTGAGTGTATGTGTGTGAGTGCATATGTGCATGCATCTGTGTGCACAAGTGTGTCAGCGTGTGCGCAAGTGTGCAAGTGTGTGTATACATGTGTGTGCATGTTTGTGAGTGAGTGTGCATATGAGTGCATGTGTCACTGCAGTATTGGGATCACTCTGTTAGACTTGGCTCTGACACACCTGTCCACACAGAGTGTGCTGGGCCTGTCTTGCTATAGCACTCAGTTTATATGATCACTTTAAAGCTACCCAGCACTTCATCGGCATGGATGTAAATTTTTCTTTTCTTTTCTTT
>NW_003852531.1:5136055-5139143 GCF_000181295.1 Otolemur garnettii | reverse complement strand
GGGTGTCATATCTCTGCTCTGGGTCCTCCGGGGTGTCATATCTCTGCTCTGGGTCCTCCAGGGTGTCGTATCTCTGCTCTAGGTCCTCTTGGGTGTCATATCTCTGCTCTGGGTCCTCTGGGGTATCATATCTATACTCTGGGTCCTCTAGGGTGTTGTATCTCTGCTCTGGGTCCTCTGAGGTGTCATAGCTCTTCTCTGAGTCTTCAGGGGTGTCATATCTCTACTCTGGGTCTACTGGGGTATTGAGATCTCTGCTCTGCATCCTCAGGGGTATTGTATCACTGTTCTGGGGCCTACATTCCCAGTTTTCTGAGTAGCAGGGCTTCCCCTGGGATGCCTCTGTAAAGTGACCTTAAATTTATGGTCCAGCAAGTAGTTCTGTGCTGTGAGGTCAACATAAATGGCTCTTTGGACTTGCTCACACCTACAGTTACCCTTCAGGTAGGAGGGATTCAATGGGAAGGGGGTGACATGCCTCAGAATCATAGCACCCCACACACAGCTTGAAGTGGGGTGGCAGTAGGCACTGCTCCCTCCACAATCTGGGCCACCAAGGATGCAGATTCCTAGGCCTAACTCAACCTTTGTGGGTGGAGCTCTGGCACAGTGTTTTTTTTTATTTGAGAGGATTCATTGAGGGTACAAGGAACCAGGATTGCATTTGTTAGGTAAAGTCTCTCTTACAATTGTGTCTTGCCCCCCAAAAGTGTGTCATACACTGAGACCCCACCCCTTCCTTTCTTCCTTCTCTCTGCTCTTACTTCCCTCCACTCCCTCCCTCCTTCTCTTTCTCTGCTCTCCCCTTTCCCCATACCCCACTGTACACTAGGTCATTAATTGTCCTCATATCAAAATTGAGTACATAGGATTCATGCTTCTCCATTCCTGTGATGCTTTACTAAGAATAATGTGTTCTACTTCCACCAAGGTTAATACAAAGGATGCAAAGTCCCATCTTTTTTAATGGATGCATACAGTGCATACATATACCACTGCTTGTTAATCAATTCCTGGTTTGGTGGGCATTTAGGCTGTTTCCACATTTTGGTGATTGTAAATTGAGCTGCAATAAATAGTAGTGCAAGTGTCCTTATAATAAAAGGATTTTTTTCCTTCTGGGTAGATGCCCAGTAATGGGATTGCAGAATCATATGTGAGGTCTAATTTGAGTTCTTTGAGGGTTCTCCATATTTCCTTCTAAAAAGGTTGTATTAGTTTGCAGTCCCACCAACAGTGTAAAAGTGTTCCCTTTTTTCCACATCCATGCCAGCATCTGCAGCTTTGAGACTTTGTGATGTGGGCCATTCTCACTGGGGTTAGATGGTATCTCAGGGTGGTTTTGATTTGCATTTCTCTAATAATTAGGGACAATGAGTATTTTTCATATGTCTGCTATCCATTCATCTGTCTTCTTTAGAGAAGGTTCTGTTCATGTCTCTTGCCCATTGATATATGGAATTGTTGACTTTTTTCATGTAGATGAATTTGAGTTCTCTATAGATCCTAGTTATCAAGCTGTTGTCTAATTCAAAATATGCAAATATCCTTTCCCATTGTGTGGGTTGTGTATGTGCTTTGGTTGTTGTCTCCTTAGCTGTACAGAAGTTTTTGGTTTAACTAAGTCCCATTTGTTTATTTTTGTTGTTGTTGCAATTGTCATGGCAGTCTTCTTCATGAAGTCTTTCCCCAGGCTGATATCTTCCAGTGTTTTTCCCAGGCTTTCTTTGAGGATTTGTATTGTTTCATGCCTTAAATTTAAGTCCTTTATCCATCTTGAATCAATATTTATGAATGGAGAAAGGTTTGGGTCCAATTTCAGTCTTTTGCTTGTGGTTATCCAGTTCTCTCAGGACCATTTATTGAATAAGGAGTCTTTCGCCCAGTATATGTTCTTGTTTGGTTTATTAAAGATTAGGTGGTTGTAAGACATTAATTCCATTTCCTGGTTTTCTATTAGATTCCAAATGTCTATGTCTCTATTTTTGTGCCAGTACCATGCTGTCTTGACCACTACGGCCTTGTAGTACAGCCTAAAGTCTGGTAGATTGATGCCCCCAGCTTTGTTTTTATTACTAAGAACTGCCTTAGCTCTATGGGTTTTTTCCTGGTTCCATAAAAAACACAGAGTTATCTTTTTCAAGTCTTGAAAGTATGATGTTGGAATTTTAATAGGGATGGCATTGAATTGATAGATTGCTCTGGGAAGTATAGGTAACTTAATGTTGATTCTTCCCAGCCATGAGCATGGCATGTTCTTCCATTTGTTAATAACTTCTGCTATTTCCTTTCTTAGGGTTTCATAATTTTCTTTATAAAGATCCTTCGCCTCTTTTGTTAGGTATATTCCTAGGTATTTCTTTTCTTTGAAGCTATGGTGAAGGGAGTTGTGTCCTTGATTAGCCTCTCATCTTGAGTGTTATTGGCATATACAAAGGCTAATGACTTGTGGACATTGATTTTATATCCTGAGATATTACTGTATTTTTTGATGACTTCCAGGAGGGTTGTGGTTGAGTCTTTGGGGTTCTCTAACTATAAAATCATATTGGCCACAAAGAGGGAGAGTTTAACTTCCTCTGCCCTCATTTGGATGCCCTTTATTTTCTTGTTTTGCCTAATTGTATAGGCTAGAACTTCCTGCACTTTGTTGAATAGTAGTGGTGACAGAGGACAACTTTGTCTGGTTCCAGTTCTAAGTGAAAAGCTTTCAGTTTTACTCCATTCAGTAAAATGTTAGCTGTGAGTTTGTTATAGACAGCTTTAATCAGTTGAAGAAATGTGCCACCTATGCCTATACTCTTCAGTGTTCTAATTAAAAAAGGATGCTGGATTTTATCGAATGCTTTTTCTTCATCTATTGAGAGGGTCATATGGTCTTTGTTTTTGCTTCTGTTAATGTGGTGAAGAGTGTTTATGAACTTGCGTATGTTAAACCAGCCTTGTATCTCTGGGATGAATTCTACTTGATCATGATGTATGACTTTTTTGATGATAAACTATAATCTATTGGCTAGAATTTCACTGAGAATTTTTGCATCTATATTCATTAGTGAAATTGGTCTGAAGTTCTCATTTTTAGTTGGGT
>NW_003852531.1:5133587-5135799 GCF_000181295.1 Otolemur garnettii | reverse complement strand
GCTAAGTCTAGGGAGAGGGTGTGATTCCAAATATTGATCGATTTCCTTCACATTGTCAAATTTTGGGGCATATAGTTTCTGGTAGTATTCAGAGATGATCTCTTGGATATCTGTGGCATTAGTTGTTATTTCCCCTGTATCATTTCTGATTAAGATTACTAGAGATTTTGCTTTTCTATTTCTAGCTAGTCTGGCCAAAGGCTTACCTATTTTATTTATTTTTTCAGAAAACCAACTCCTTGTTTCTTTAATTTTCTGAATGATTATTTTGTTTTCAATTTCATTAATCTCTGATTTAATTGGTGCAGTGGTTTTAAACATGCACCCTTCAAGTTTGCCACAGAAGAGTTAGTTCATTGTTCTACTCCTAGAATGTCAATATCCCTAAAAGGCCAGCATGGATGGTTTTACACAGAGAGGTGCCTTCCATTGCATTTCTCTGTTGCCTTTGCACTGCACACTGAGGGTTTGCCTCCTGGGTTTTCTTCCCACCTGCCCTGTCCTAGCCATCTACTCACTGAGTGTAAACCCAGCCCCTCACCCAGCACACCTCAGCCCCTGAGCTCCTGAAGCTGCCAGGCCCCAAACTCAGCAGCTGTGCTGCTCACAGCTGGAAGAGGAGGAATGTGGCTGAATCAAATTTGTGTGCTCTGTTAATATATGATTGAATAGATAAGACACTAGCTCTTCACTTCTCATGAAAGAGACCTGGTGCTTGTAAGTGTATTTTTCAAACTGAATCTTCCCATCTCTGTGCAAGCTTTCTTCACAGAAAACTTTCATGAGTGAGTTGTACATTTTTCATCTCTGTTTTCTTCAGCAAGGTATTCTTGGCTGGATTTTAATTTAACTTTTCCTGTTGTGTCCTCTGCTGTGCAGGCCATGTGAATCACAGAGCTGCCTGCTGCCCCCACCCCCTCTCCACAGCCTGCCGGGCCAGCCTTTGAAGGACTGCCCTTTCTCTGACATGGAGTTTCCTCGCCCACTCAACCAACACACATGCTCCTTGCTCGTTCTTACCCTCTGGGCCAAGTCCACAAACTCACTCCACTTCAAGTCTGATCCTTGGGTGTCATTGTTGTCACCATCAGCGTGTCCTGCATTGGGGGCCTCCTGAGAGCCCTCCTTTCCTCCAGCATCCTCCACCTGGCAGCCAGGACTATTCTTCCTTTTAAACCACTGGTCATCTCATTTTAGTATCTGGCATCTTTGGCTTACAGAGGGATGAGGAGCTTGGTGATATGAGAAGTCCTGGACAATGGGGGCAGGGGATTGGATTGTCTGAGAGATATCCTTCTGTCCTGAAGGCAGGCCAGCCAGCAGCACATCCCTGCAGCCCACAGAGAGCCACCTATGCGGGCCTGGACAGAATGCCTGGGAATTGGGAGGGCAGCATCTCTGGGGAGCCCCAGGGAAGAGGGGTTCATAACAGGTGTAGAAACAAAGCTACTTCAGCACATGGGGCCTCCTGGGAGCCTCCGTGATGCTAGGGTGGTGACAGATCTCCAAGCACAGAGAGGGTGTGTTTTCCAAACTTCTTGAGCACCCCCATCCCATGGTGGAGTCTCAAAGGGCTTTCATGCTGTGGAGCAGCCTTAGGCAGTGCTGTGTGCAGAGAGGAAGCCATGGTAGACAGGTCGCTGTGCACCTGTGCATGTCTCCTATGGGGCTCAGGGGAGGGGGAAACCATGCAGTCTCTGTGTGGCATCAGAAGCTCCAGTTAACCAGGGAAGGTGTCTCTAACCTGGGAAGACACAGCTCCACATTCTCACATATGCAGCCCTGCAGTGATAGTCTGTTTCTGAGTGACAATGCCTGCTGACAGAGGCCTGGAAGGTGCAGCAGTCTGCTGGAGGAAGAAGGAAGCCTATGGGGGGCAGAGAGGCCCATTCAGGTGCAGAAATTACTCAAAGGTTGAATTGTGAGGTCCCTTCAGGGTAAGTATCTACAAACTGGGGTGCCAGGAGACTAGGAATGTGACAGGTGTTAGGTGAGCAAGAAGAGATGAGTTTGTCCAAGTCTGACAGGAACCTGCCGACTCAAATCACTCTTCATCCTATAGCCAGCCCTCCAGCCAGGAAAGGAGGGCAGTGTGTGGTTCAGATTGCAACAGGGGTGACTCCAGGGTTAGGACAGCCCATAGGTGCATGCAAACAGGCACACACACACATATGTGCACACATATAAGGCACATACACATGCTTACATGGGA
>NW_003852531.1:5115122-5131991 GCF_000181295.1 Otolemur garnettii | reverse complement strand
TGGGACATCTGCCTATATACACACATGCCCACGTGGGACATCTGCCTATATACACACGTGCCCATGTGGGACATCTGCCTATATACACTGAGAGACATACTCTTGACTTCTTCCTTCTCTCTTTTCCTCCCTTCTTTTTTTTTTTTTAATGGAACTTTCCCCTTGCAATCCTGGTTCCCAAGAACCCCAAAGCTCCTAGCAGCCCTACAGTTTGAATATAATCATTCTAGTCCCATAAATCGTGCTTTCAATAAAAATTTACAGCTTTTTATAACATCAAAATTTGGTTCTGCAACTCATGGAAGAAAAAGTTATATATTCTTTTACTAGGTAATGGAATCTCAAGGACAACTGAAACTTTCTGACAATACAAAATATTTTTATTTCAGGGTTACTATTTTAAGGATTCCCATAAGACACCATAAGTTACTGGAGTTCCCTCCCTTCTGAAGGTCCGTCTCCTGTGTCCTTCACAGAAATATGGGCAGCTGCCTTGTCCCTGACCTGAGTGCCCAGCCCTGGGTCAGCTGAGTCTCCTTTAACATGGTAGGAAGTGGCCTCTTTTAGCGGTGCTAAGTCATCTGAGGTCTTCCTGATTGTTCAACACAAAGATGACTGCTTTTCCTGCTGTAGAACTTTGTTTTATGAGAATTGAGAGCATTTAGGAAAATGCTCCCTTTTAAACGACACATGCTTACATTTTTTTAAAAGTCCATGTAAAAAATACACAAAGGAAGTGAGACTATGAGAGGCCCACCACTCAGAAGGGCATGATTACTTAACAAGCAACAGAAATGGGGGGCCCATAATCAGTGCTACCTGGGCACAAAAGACCCTAAAGGCTTTAGTATGGTCACATCTTGTTGGCTCAATTGGCTGCCAGAAATCAGCAAAAATCACTTCTGTACAGAATTTTCAGCTGGTGTGGACTTTGCCTCTTCCTAAGTGTAGGCTATAATATAGGAAATAGAGAAGAGAGGGAGACCTGTGGTCATCCTGTCTAGCTAGTGTTTTCTGGGCCGTTTTGTGCTGTGTCCAGCCAGCAGCAGGAGCTAGTGCATGACACCTCTGTCCTAACCTGGAGCACCCCGACCTCCCTGCAGGGTCTGTGGGAAAGCTGTGTGTGGTGCATCCTTCAGCCTGGGGCTGCAGGCTGCCCTGGCCAGCTCAGACAACAGCCCCTGCAGGGTTGGAGCCTGTCTGGGACACTGCTCTGGCTGCTCCCCAATTGGCCCTTGCTGACCGAAGACCTCTCCTCTAGGGTCTCGCCACACCTTGTTCACTAGGTCACTCTGTGACCATGTGAGCTGTGATTTGACAAGCTTGGAGCTTAGTTCTCTTGGCAATTTGTGCTACTGACCCTAAAAAGTCTTATCAGGGACCCCTTTTAGAGCCTGACCAATCAAACCTGTCCCATCTCCCCTGGGCATGCTGGCCACACTCAGCACACCAATGCTGCTTTCTCTGGCCTTCCCTGATCACCTTAACCAAGAACATCAGCCCTGTCTCCCTTGAGTCCCCGCCACTCTGCATTTCTGCTCTGAGCATTTAACTACCTGACGCTATTCCTGAGTCTGACTGCAAGCTGGCTGCCACCCCACTAGCAGGCCAGTCCTGTGCAGAGGGAGACTCGGTCCAGTCTGTTCATCACTGTGTTCCTGGCACATCAGAGCAGACACTTGATAAAGTTCTGTGAGTGAAGGCACGAGTAATTGAACACATTGCTCCAGACAAGGCCCGCCCCTCCTGTTCCCAGATCTCCTGGGCCGCAATGCAGAGTCCACTGACTTTGAAGGAAAAAGAGCCCAAAAGAATTCACTTCAAATTAATAAAATGAAGAAATATTTGAAGGACAGAAGTAAAAACACCAGAAGAATTTAAAAAGAAACAAATAAACAAAAATTAGGTAATGGAGAGAAGTAGTAATAGAAGAAGGTCTGAGTCCTCCTGGATTTTTAGAATTGACCAAGGCCAAGTGAATGCTTTTATCTCAAGTCCTATTTCAAAGGATTCTAGCAGGACATGCTGGGAGGAGGGAAAGCTGGAGTTGTGGGCCCATGGGTGGGAGGCCAGACGGACAGCCCCACCGCAGCTGGCTGGTTACCTGCTCTCCCCCAGACCAGCTCCTACCTTCAGTTTCCCCCACAGGGCAGAGCCAACTTCTCTACTTCAGGGAACCCACTCTGATCTGCTCTTTGCCATTTATCTAGGTGTCTGCTCTTCAAACATCAGGGGCCAAACTGTGTGCCCCAAGAGGCCAGGGCACATGTCATTATCTTCGTGTAATGCAGGACAGAAGCCCAGTGAACATGGACAGCTATGCATTGTCCCTGGAGTGAATCTGATGGCTGTGATGTGTAGGAGGCAGGACAGAGGGCAGGGAGGGTGTCCCGAGGATCATGCCTTCTGGCAAGCACCTCATAGCCTGTGCCTCATTTACTGAAGCGCAACCTTCCCAAAGGGCAGGGCCGTGGTCTACTGCAGTGTTCCTGAATCTCCCCTGACCCCAGTGGCTCTGAGGCCATGGAGACAGCCCCATGACAAGGCTGGGTATGTCTGACTCAGAGCCACAGGCTTGGGGGCCAACTGGTCAGCACTTGGGCAGGCCCAGGGACCACTGGCTTCAGCAGTCTACACGTGCTTGGCATGCAGCCAAGGCTGACCCAGAGTAAGGGTGCCGATGTCCCTCAGTCACCCCAGCGGGGAGAGTGCTGTGTCCTGGAAAATGTGAGGTTGAGGACCACGCCCTTGCTTCAGCTAATAACATTAGGTCATCCGTTTACGCTAGAATGCCTCATGCCTCCGAGTGTAACAATTTTCTTAAATACATTTTTGGATTTTTCTTTTCAATAAACAGTTTTGAAAGTTCCTGGTTATGAGCTAAATACCTCAGACATACTATACTGACTCCTGGGGTCCTAAATAATTCACTTCAAATTGATAAAATACAGAAATAGCTAAAGGATAGAAGTAAACATCAGAAGAATTTTAAAAAATAATGTAATGCACAAAAATCAGGTAATGGAGGGACATATTAATAGAAAAAGTACAGTGCTTCTAGGGGAGGAATAAATTGTCTCAATCAAGGATGATTTCTCTTGGACGGCATCTGGGTAGGGCATCGGCCCCACATACTGAGGGTGGCGGGTTTGAACCCGGCCTTAGCCAAACTGCAACAATAATAACAACAACAAAAGGATGATTTCTCATAGAATGAAAAAGTTAACAAAAGTTAACAGCAAGATCAACTAGAAATAGAATTTAATATGTCCAAATAAGCAGGAAAAACACATGCACCCAAAACAAAACATGAAATGCAAGCCAGACAATAAAAGGGAACACACATATAAACTATGAAGACAAAAGTAAGACCAGGCAGAGCTCCAGAATGTGAGCAGGATGGATGTGAGTAAAACCTCTAAAAGCTGTATCATAAAAGGACTAGAAGAAAATATAGGAGAAATGGAAAAAAGGCATACTTTTGGGGTGAAGAAGGCACACAAGCCATAAAACAAAAGATTAACACATCAACTATGTATAAAAATGGAAAACACAAAACTTGAATAAAATTTAAAAAGTGACTTAGTGTGATATACAGGATGGCCATCAAGTTCGTGTGCAACTTAGAATAGACAATGCTTTCTGGGCTTCAATTGCACAAGAACTTTATGGCCACCCTGTATATTTGCATCACATATCAAATTCAAAGAGGATAGTTTATTCTATATTTCATTATCATAAGTCAGCGATTAAAAGATCAGCGACCCATCACTGAATGGACATGGGAAAGAGACAGAAGTAGAAAATAATCACCTCTTATCCACAGGGTGAGGAAAATGCAGCCCCGGGGACAGCCAGGTAGTCTGCTTGGCAGACTGAGACCCCAGAAAGCAGGGCTCACACCACGGATAGAGCAGGCACCACATTCACAGGGGGTGACTGGCAGTAGCTCTCAAATGAAAAAATACCAATATCATTTGCCCAGCAGGTGCCCATGTGAGGATGTTTCCTATTGTTGCCCATGTGCTTACCTAGGTTTACACGTCTGTCATAGTAAGACCTTTATCCAACAACAGAGAGCAGAGTGGAATAAACAGACTCCATGCTTTGGAAATCCTTGATCAGACAGCTTTTGGGGAATGAGCCACGTTTTGGTAGGTAGGCCTTTGTCTCTTGCCTGCCAGGAAACAAACGGGACTTCTGTAGAGATGTCGCCAGAGCTATGTCATCCTAACAGCCTGACTCTCCCTTCTTACCCAGGGGAGGACATCAGGCCTCAGTGTCAGCTGGGTGGTCCCAAAGAGCCTAAGAAGCCCAGCTGGGGCTTGGCAGCTGGGGCACATGTCATTATCTTCGTGTAATGCAGGACAGAAGCTCAATGAACGTGGACAGCTGTGCATTATCCCTGGAGTGAATCTGATGGCTGTGATCTAGTAGACCAGGAAGGATATGTGCAACATTTGTAATGTGAGTTTTGCAAACATGCTCTGACGTTTTTAACTTTGATTTTGCCAGTCTGCTTCTCTGAATTTTTAAGGAGTCTTTGGAAATCATGATTATTGAGTTAGATATAGAAAATGCAAGTAGTTCTCACGAACTCAACTCTGCGGCAAATTATTTTTCAGCTGCTACAGGAATAAATATGAATCTGAGACACCAAACTCCACATCCAAAGTGGATAAGGCAGAACCCCTGAAGGGACCTGTTGGCGAGTGGACAGAGACGTGGACATGGGGTGCGCGAGACAAGCCCTCCCCACCACACTCCACATCCATTCTGCCTGGGGCTGCCCAGGGACAAGGTGGGGGGTACCACAAATGTACCTCTTGTTAGACCAGTTGCACAGTCTCGTGGAGAAGAGAAAACCTCTCTTCCAAAAGACAGAAGAGGGAACCAGCTGAGACTGCCCTCAGCCTTGTTATGGGCCCAAGTTCAGTTTGCAAGTCTGCTCCACCTGGGACCCGAATGCCTCTGGCTGGCCTTCAAGGTGTCGGCCCCAAACAGTGCCCCACCCCAGGCTTCCCTTTAGGTGTCCTTCTCCCGCTTCCTCACTTGCCTCCTCCTCTCAGAGACAGACCCTGTTGCTGGACAGAGTGCTGCCCACCCTAAGTCTATGCAGGTACTTCTTGGGAGTCTTGGTTGGGCTAAGGCCCAGGGAGCCCCCCCAGCATTGTCAGGTTCCTAGGTTTGTGACAGGGGTTCCCTCTGGCTAAGGCATGGAAATCAGCCTTCCTGGGGGGCACCGGATGTTTTCATGTCAAATATCTATAAAGCCTGTGCTCTGTCCTCCAGAGGGGAGAACTTAGAGGAACTTAGCGAGCTCCCTGGTGGGGGTTGCAAGCTGCCCTGACCTTGGTGGGCCACTTCCCTGCTTCCTAGTGGTCTCTTTGGCATAGTAAATGGAGAAAATAATGGCACAGTGACCAAGCTGAGGGGAGGAGTGGCCACTCCCTTCACCACCTTGTGACCCCAGACGCAGGCTCCCACCTGCCCCCCTGCAGGGTACAGTGCAATTTGCACCCTGCGTGCCAGGGTTTTGTGTAACATTTCCCGAGAGACCCTGAGGAACCACACCCCAGAGCTCCCGCCCAGGACCGGCCCCTCCCTGGGAATCGGGCTGGGCACTGACTCAGTCTCAGCAGCAGACGGTAGTGGTGGGTGGTGCCGCCCAGCTGCCTGCAAGAGCTGGGCGTCTTCTTCCCTCGTGAAACACTCACCGGGGAGCCCTGAACCACACACGAGGTCATGTGGATAGGGCTGGAGAGGCCCACCAAGGTCTCCAGATAGACAGCAGAAAGGCCTACTGGGAGCCCTGCCCAGCCTGGAGAGATGACAAACAGTCTTTGTTTTAGGTCACTAAGCTTTGGGGATGGTCTGTTAAACAGCAAGAAATAACCTGAGCAGAGTCTAAAGGCCTGTTGAGCCTATTCTGAGGCCTGCTGTTGTGGCCTGGGGCCAGGTTCCTTAACCCCCACAGTCCTCACTTGCCAGGCTGTGGCCTGGAGCTCTGCTGTCAGAATGAATGCAGATAGCTGTTGCCCACACTCATGTCTGTGTAGCTCAGAAAAGTGAGTGTGAAGTCAGGAGCATCTATCCCGACCTCAGATAAACCAGGCTCCTCTGGTACTGTGTGGAGTGAGTGAACAACACTTTCCCTTCTCCTGGGGGCAGAAAAGCACCTCCTGCTGTGGGCTGGGGTCTGAAGTCCAGAGCTGGCCCACATCCTCCCACCCCATCCTCCTCCTCTCCTTCCTCCTCCCACTGATGCCCCCTGCAGTGATGGGCCCACCCATATGTGGGAGCATGAGTGCCCAGGTGTCCTGTACAGACTTTTAAAAAACTTTGTATATTTTTTAAAATGTGATAAAATACACGTAACAAAATTTACCATCTTGACCATTTTTAAGTGTAGAGTTCGGAAGGGTTACATACGTTTTCACTGTTGTGAAACCATCTCCAGAGCCTGTCTCTTCTTGCACAACTGCTCTCTGGTCCCCATCAGACACCCCCATTTCCTCCCGCAGCCCTGGGCAGCCTGTATTCCTCTTTCCCACTCTGTGGAGCTGACTACTCTGGGTGCCTCCCTGAGTGGAATCGGGTAGTCTGTGTCTTTTTGTGACTGGCTTATTTCACTGAGCATGATGTATTTTAGGTTCACCCATGAGGTAGCAGGTGTGAGAATTTCTCCCCTTAAAAAGGAAATTTCTTTCCTTAAAAAGGCTGGATAACAGCCCCCTGTGTCCATATGCTGCGTCCTTGACGTGCTGATGGGAATTTGGGTTCTGTTTGCCTTCTGTTAAGACAAGGGTGCAAATGTCTCTTTAAGACCCAGTTCTCAGGTCTTTCAGATACATATTCAGAAGTAGAATTGCTAGCTTAGATAGAAATTCTATTTTTATTTTTATTCTAATTTTTTTTTTTTGTAGAACCAATGTATTGCTCCCCATGGTGCCAGCACTATTTTACACTGCCACCAGCAGTGCTGCGGATCCATGTCCCCACAGGCTCACCAGCTCTTGCCACTTTCTGGCCTTTTTGTTTGTGGGTGTAATAGCAGCCTCCTAATGGCTTTGAGGTGGTGTGTACTCGTGGGTTTGACTGCGTTTTCCTATCCATCACTGATGTTGCCTGTCTTTTCATATGCTGGCCATTTGTGTATCTTCTTGTAGAAATGTCTATTCATTCCTTTGACCATTTTTAAAATTGTTTTGTCCTTATTTTTTTCTGTTGTTCAGTTGCAGGAATTCTTTTTTTTTTTTCTTTTTGAGACAGAGTCTCACTATGTTGCCTTGGTAGAGTGCTATGGCATCAGCATTTTATAGCAACCTGAAACTATTGGGATTAAGCGATTCTCTTGCCTCAGCCTCCCAAGTAGCTGGGACTTCAGGTGCCCACCATGATGTCCGGCTATTCTTTTGTCATAGTTGTCATTGTTACTTAGCAGGCCCAGGCTGGGTTCAAACCTGCAGTGCCGGTGTATGTGGCTGGTACCCTAATCACTGAGCTATGGGCACCAAGCCAGGAATTCTTTATGTATTCCCGATGTTAATCCCTTATTAGACACATAATTTGCAGATTATTTTCTCCCATTCTGTGGGTTGCATTTTCACTCAGTTGTTAAGTCCCATGATACACAGAAACATTTCAATTTTGATATAGTCCAATTTATCTATTTTTACTTTTGTTATCTCTATTTTTGGTGTTATATCATTGCCATATCCAATGTCATAAAGATTTCCTTCTGGGTTTTCTTCTAAGAGTTTTATAGCTTCATATGTTTAGGTCTCTGATCCATTTTGAATTAATTGAATTAATTTTGGGTAAAGTAAATTCTAACTGCATTCTTTTATGTGTAGCTATCCAGTTTCTTCAACACTATTTACTGAAAAAAACTGCCTTTTCTTCATCAAATGATTTTGGCATCGTTGTCAAAAATCATTTTGACCATATATCTGAGATTTAGCTTTTGGAATCCCTGTGTTATTCTTTAAGTTTATATGCCTGTCTTTGTGCCAGTCCCAACACGTTTTAATTACAGTAGCTATGTTTTGAAATCAAGATGTGAAAATCCTCCAACTTTGTTTTTTTTCTCAGGAATTGTTTTGGATATTTTGGACCTCTTAAGATTTCATATGAATTTTAGTGTGCATTTTTCTATTACTGCAACAAACACCTTTGGGATTTTGATAGATTACCTTGCATCTGAGATCCTTTGGGGAGTATTAGCATGTTCACAATATTAAGTCTTCTAGTTCACGAATGAGAGATTATCCTTTCAATTTTTTGTTCTTCAATTTCTTTTGTAAATGTTTTATACTTTTTGACATACATCTTTGTTCTCTTTGGTTTATTTCTAAATGTTTTATTCTTCTGGGTGTTACTGTAGATAGAATTGTTTAAGTTCCTTTTTGAATGGTTCATTGTTAACATGCTTTTGCCCTACTGGGTATAGACAGTGACCTAGCTATGTCTCTAAGATCCTGGGGCCCTTCCTCTGAGCAGCTGGAGGAGCCTTGGACTGCCTTGGTTAGGGCCCCGAGCTCTTCAGGAGAAAAAACTTGCACCAGGGAAGTTAACTGCACACAGTGCCCGTCTGATGACTGATGCCTCAGAGCTGGGCTCTGGCACCAGCTGCTCCCACCAGCCCAGTGTCTGAGCCTCCCAGGGAAGGGCACTAAACTTAATCCACACTTGATGAGGCCTGTTGGCATTCAAAGTGAATTTGCATTTTACCAGTGACGCTTGCATAATACAAACTCAATAAACCGACTGATGCTCCTCAAATCCTAGCCAATCTCTTTCTGGCCTCAGCTTGAATAAATTGAATTGATAAATTGACATTAAAAAAAAACCAACCTTTTTTTGGGTCGGCGCCTGTGGCTTAAAAGGGTAGGGCACCAGCCCCATATGCCAGAGATGGCGGGTTCAAACCCAGGCCCTGCCAAAAACAAAACAAAACAACTTCTTGCTGAAATCACAATAGGGCCTTTAAGAAAGAAGTGCAAAGATCCCTCCCTGACCAACGTAATGAGATTCAGGGGCAGAGAAACCCCCTCCTGGAGGCCCCAGCCAGCTGTTCTGAAGGGCGAAGATTTTACAGCCAGTGAAAGTGTTTGTGCCCCACCCTCCACCTCCAGAGCAGAGGCAGCTGTAGTGGGTGGGGGCCACCTACTATTGTCAGTGCTGTCCTTTCTGCTCTCTAAACTCTGCAGCCCTGAAGGGAAGTCAGGCGCCTTATCTGCAGCCACACTTCTGGACCTGGGCCAGTGACCTCACTCTGCTTGTGACCTTCCCCTGACTTCTTATTTCCTGGAATTGTTGGGAAAAATCCCCTGGGAAGTCTGAGGAAGGTTGGGTCTCCTTGGTGCTGCTACGTTGCTTCTCCTTTGAGAAAGGGAGTGGCTGGCCTGGCAGCAGGGTTCCGTGCTCCTGGAACCCCCACCTTGGGGATGAGGGTTGAATCTGTCCTCTTCTGCTGGCCCCCTGCATCCAGAGTGTGGACCCTAGACCAGGCCCTGTAGACAAGGAAGGTTCTCGTGTAGGTCCCCAGCCTTCCAAGGGGAAGGCTGTAGGTTAAGGAATTATCTGTCTCATTAGAAATCCTCCCCCACATCCATTTCTCTATGTGAAACCCAGAAGTTCAGAAAACAATAAGGGGGAGATAAAAGAACTGTCCAGAGCCAACACCTTTGTGTCTTTCTTCATGAGCTTGGCCCTGGCAAGGACTTTGAGACAGTCTCACTCTGTTCCCCTGGGTAGGGTGCTTCCCTCCTATTCAACTGTCACAGCCACCTTTGAGACCGATGATGTACTAAGGCACACGTGTCTACATGTCCCGGCCCCCACAGTGAGTGCTGTTCAGGAGGCCTGGCACTCATGGAGACAGGGAGAGGAGACCAAAGAGCCAGGGCCCATTCAGGTTCTGCAGCTGCTAAGAGAGCAATTCACCAGCCCCTCCAGGCCTCGACCTCCCTGAGAAAGAAGCGGGTGGTCCTGATGAGCACCTGGAGGACTTAAGTGGGAGGATTAGGTCATAGACTCAGCTGCAGGGCCCCAGCTGCTGGAATGCGTGCTTTTGTGACTTCTGTACTAGTGTTATGGGGACCCACCTTCCAGGCAGAATGAATGCGTCCTGAAGCTGACTTGTCTGAGTATTTTTCTTGGGTGTGAGAGAAAAAGGTAACCAGGAAATAAATAGTGCATGATCTGCACTACCTGTAAACACACAGTGAATAACTGTGTCGACAATATAACGACATGAAAAGGGGCCTTACCAGATACAGGGGAAGGGCAGCGTGACATGGTTTGCTGCTCGCCTGGGAGGGCAGTTGGTGCTTGGGCTGACGTCCCTGGGGACTCAGAGAAGGCCTGGATAGTGGTTCCACGAGCTGCAGGAGTTGGCCCTGCTCTGGCCCTGCTCTGGCCTGTAGTCAGATTATGTGTGGTGCTTGTGTTGCTGAATCTTTCCATTACCACAGAAATAAATGCCAACTGGTGGGAAAATATAATTGGGTTGTTCACTGGTGGAGAGAGGTGATTGACCCCTCAGTGGCACAGGCTGCAAAGTGGCTTCTGCACCCCTTTTTGAGATGCCAGCCGTCTGGACCAAGGTGCAAGGGGATCAGCGCTAAAATGCGGCCGTGGCTGCCCAGGGTGGGCCTGTGTGGATCTCACCCGGCACGCACGGCCGAAAGTGCTGCAGAGCCCTAGTGGGACACTGGCGCCCAGTGCCCCGAGCTGCGTTTCCTGGGCCTCTGTGTCCTGGGACGTGAAGAAGTGTTTCTCAAGCAAACAAGCAAGAATATTCCCTGCTCCATGGAGTTCGGAAAACACTACTTTATTTACTTATGTGTTTGTTTGTTGTGTAGTTTTGTGTGTGATGTGATGGTAAACATTATTTTAAAGTAAATTTTTTTTGTTTTGAGACAGTCTCCCTCTGTTCCCCTAAGTAGAATGCTATGGCATCAAAGTTCACAGCAACCTCAGACTCCTGGGTTTAAGACTCTTGGTTCAAGACTCCTGCCTCAGCCTCCCAAGTAGCTGAGACTACAGGCCTATGCATAACACCCAGCTAATTTTTGTGCTTTTAGTAGAAATGGAGTCTTGCTTGCTCTTGCTCAGGCTGATCTTAAACTCCTAAGCTCAAGGGATCCTCTTTTTCTTCATTTAGAAATTGTTGGTGCCTTAATGTGATAATATATGTTTTACCTACCAAATTGGAGGGGACGGTGAATATACAGCTGCACTCAAGTTTATCTGATAAAATCCTCAAACTTATTTTGTTTCTTCTTTTTTATGGAATATCTATTGATTTATTATGGAAATTACATGATCCAAAGACAGCAGCTTGCCAAATACCGCTTGAGAAGAGATAAAAGAATATTTGACACTTAGTTGTACTGGTTGGAGGTTTGATTGTTTGATTCCACTGATATCCTTGGCAAGGAAGGGAAGTGAAAGGAGGTCTTGCTAGGGATCACATCCTCTGACACCTCCTTGTTCAGAAAATGACCACTTCTAAAGCCTGCGAAGTATGAAACCTGGGGTGTTGGGCAGCTTGGGAAGGGGCCCTTTGGGTTTTGTCTGCAGCCGTTTCGGTGCTTTGGGGATAGCGCGTCACAGGAAGCCAGACAGTGGATAAGAAGAGGACCCATTTGGACTTTGTAAGTCTTGTGTAAGTTTTAGCAACATAATTTTCCTGCCCGCTACTTTTCAGGGAGGCCAATCATCACAGGCATGAGAGGGAGGTGGACTGCCTGGATGAGGGCCTGGCTCCTGCATCATACCCACCCCACTGGCCAGCTTACAGAAGATTCATGTTCTAGGGAGGGACCCCTGAGATCAGAACTTGGTCACTGGGAAGCAGAGGGAGCTGAGTGGTGTGAGCTTCTGGTCCCCCCACCCTATCTCCCCTGGCTGAGCTCTGTTCCCAAGGTTGGCAACCCCTTGGGCCCTCCTGCTGCCCCCGTGGGCACCTGCCCATCTCCCCAGGGGAGATGTAGGTGTTTGCTGCAGCAATGGGGAGTGCTGGGACAGGGCAGGGGGGCAGAGCAGGTAATGTCCTCTGATGTGATTCTCATCCCTGGCATTTTTAGGTCCCATATCTGTGTATCATGCCTGGCCTTATACATCCTTCCTGTCTGTACAACTTCAGAACCACCCCATAAGACCTGTTGAGAGGCTTCACTGCTGCCAAACTTCCCTGAGCTTCAACCCCTGTTTCAGGCTCCTGGAAAAGTCTACCACACTTCCCTCAGCTCCTCGCAGGGCCCACTCACTGTCCCATTGGTGGCCCTTCCTCTGTGACTCAGGGAGTGCTTAGATACTGTTTGGTCCCAAATATCCAGAGGGCACAGCCCTGCCTTCCTGCAGTGCCCATAGGAAAGAGCCAAAGCCCTGTGGTGTACACTGTGCCTTATCAAGAGCTGCCCCGGGAGTTTGCAGTTGCAGTGTCATCTGCCTGTTAGGGACCAGTGTCTCAGGGAGGTCAGCCCCTTGCCCGAGTTCTGACTGATGCCCAGGCCCAGGGCCTCACCCATGCTACAGGCTAGCACCCCTGAGCACAGCCTCCGGCCCCCTCCACAGCAGCACAGTGTGGGGTGAGATTGGTGCTCCCAGCCTCTCAGTGTCTCAGCACTGGAGCACCTCTCCACTCCTCAGCCCAGTGTCTGGAGAAGCCCTGTGTGCACACACAGGCATAGGACGCTGATCTGGTGGAGTGGGGGCCTTGCTCTCACCTGCCTACTCATCCCTCCACTCTCTGGCTGCCCTTCAAGGGGTCTCAGCCACAGTTTGGAAACCCTGGGCTGGCCCAAGGCTGAATTCTTTCCATACTAAGTCTGTTGCCTCAAGTGTGGCCTAGGGCCACTTGCAGAAGAGTCCCCTGGAAGCTTGTCACAAAGACCCCTCTCTGGGCTCCCTGCTTTTCCTCCAAGTCAGAAGGGATGGGGCAGGGCTAGAATGCAGAGGAAATATGTGGTTTTAACGAGAGCACGTGTAGCATTTTAGACCAACTATGGTTTGAAAACTATTTTCTTCTGACCTCCATTATCTTATCAAAATAGATATGAAAAACATTCCATGAGGACGTCCGTGCTAAGCAGAGAATTAATACAGGGTAAGGAGACCATCGGCAGTGGGGCAGCTCCTTCACAGCCAGGGAAGGTACTGGCTGAGTCTTTTCTGGGACACTATAGCCCAGGGGTCCTCAAACTTTTTAAACAAGGGGCCAGTTCACTGTCCCTCAGACAGTTGGATGGCCGGACTGTGGGCTCTGGGATGAGTCAGCTGCTAAGCAGGACAGGCAGGGGCAGCAGGCCGGATAAATGTCCTCGGCGGCCTGCATGTGACCCACAGGCCGTAGTTTGAGGACACCTGCTGTAGCCCCTTCATTGGAGGCTGACCGGGGGCAGGGCATATATATCCCTTGGCTTCCATGCAAGACTCTCCCCAGAAGACCTCCCCTGCCTCGACCCCAGCCTTTCAAGTTCACTTCACCCTCAGGCTCCCACTCATGTCCCACCTCCCTCAGGGATACTTCCTAGGCCAGGCCAGGATGTGGGCAGCAGCCCAGAAGACAGCTGGGAATGCTGGAAGTGGGTCCGGGTGTCTGCTGCCTGGGCCCGGACTCTAATGTCTGGAGCCATAAGGGTGTCCCCAGCCCCTCTGTGGGGCCCAGCACACAGGGTGCTCCCTCTGAGGGTGTTGTGGAGGACTCCCTGCATGCAGTCACACCCTCTGCTTCTGGGTCCTCTGGTGTCACCCAGTGAGGAAAGGGCAGCTTCCTCAATGTCCCCCATGAGGAGTGCCCTTCTCTGAGGGACAGAGGTAGCCACAGCTGTGTGGTGGCATCTGAGCTGTTCTTCCATAGTCCTCTTGGACTGGGCTCACGCAGAGGCTTAGAGCACTGAGTGCCCTGTGAGCTCCCCTGAGCATGCACCAGCTGCCTATGGGGGTGGCCCTGTACTACACAGATTCCACACGCACCAGCTGCCCACGGGGGCGGCCCTGCACTACACAGATCCTACACGCACCAGCCCACAGGATGGCCTTGCGCTACTCAGATCCCACACTCACCAGCTTCCCACAGGGGCGGCCCTGTGCTACGCAGATCCCACACGCACCAGCTGCCCACAGGGGCGGCCCTGCATTACGCAAATCCCACACACACCAGCTGCCCACGGGGGCGGCCCTGCATTATGCAGATCTCACACTCACTAGCTGCCCATGGGGGAGGCCCTGTGCTACACAGATCCCACATGCACCAGCCCACAGGGCGGCCCTCCACTACGCAGATCCTACATGCAGCAGCTGCCCACTGGGGTGGCCCTCCACTACACAGATCCCACACTCACCAGTTACCCACAGGGGCGGCCCTGTATTACGCAGATCTCACACTCACCAGCTGCCCACAGGGGTGGCCCTGTGCTACACAGATCTCACACTCACCAGCTGCCCACAGGGGTGGCCCTGTGCTACACAGATCTCACACTCACCAGCTGCCCACAGGGGTGGCCCTACACTACGCAGAGACTACACCTGGGTCCCTCACTTCCCCCAGCCTCTGGGGCCATCCTGCCCCTCCTTCAGCTTGGTCTCTGCCCACCAGACCTCTCTGCCCCAACCTGTCCAGCTCAAGTCCAGCCTGTAGACCTCACTTGGACCTCCAGGGCCCTGCTGTCTTGGACCCCTGCTCAGGAGCTGGTCTCTGCAGCTCCCCTTCCATGGCCTGGGACCCTCCCTGACAAGGACTGTGTGCTCTGAAACCCGTGACTCTGGCCCACAGGCCAAGTTCCTTTTCCTCCTGGGCTCCTGGATCCCTCCATCCTATGCACAGTGATGCCAGGGATGAGCTGCCCTGCCTGGTCCCTCCTGCCTGTGCCCTCAACCCGCAGTGCCTCCCCAGCTGGTGCCTCACGTGACCAGCCCTGCTCTGCCAGCCAGCACCCAGACCCTCCCAGAAACTCCAGTGCCCCTACTTACGGGACTGTGCCCAGGTGCCTGGTGCCACCTCAGCCTCCCCCTGCCCAGTGCAATCCCCTGACTCCTCAGGGTCCCCTGGGCCTCATCCTTGGGTCCGCCCTACGTGCAGCTGCCCTGTAGCTTGGCCTCCTCACCCTGCCTCCCAGGCCCACCACTTGCTCTGCCCCTGATTCACTCATCCTGGGTTAGTGCCCCTCCCCCATCACCTAGTCAACACCCAGCACCGGGCCTCCCCTCCCTCCTCCATCCTTACCCCAGAGTCCAAGTCACTCTAAATCCCCTGGTCGCTACCAGAGAATCCCTCTATCTGATATGCCAGAACCTTCTGGTCTCAAGTTTTCCTTCCTGGCCCTTTCTGGTGCTCTCCTGGTCACCCTTTTTCTGAGTGCAGGTCTTCTTGAGCTGGTCCCCTTGTTGGGGCCTCAGGCCCAGCTTGAGCCCCTGGACCACCAGCCTCGGCCAGGCCCTTCCCTCAGAGCTGGTTGTTCCCACTGACTGTCAATCAGGAGATCCTGTGACACACGACACCTGAGAGGTTTGGTTGTCACTCAGCACTCTATAGTACCCAGAACAGTCCCACAGTGTGTGATCAGTTGAATCCAGCTATAACATGAATTCATTCAAATGGTACAGCACCCAGCAGAGAGGCCTTGTCTGAGAGATAGTCTAAACCCACAGCCCAGGCTCGAGAGAGCAGGAAAGGCTGGGACCCCTAACACCCTGAGCACATTTTCTCAAGGGAAAGGGCCCTGCCTGCTGTCCAGCAGTGCTCTTTGTGTGATGGATGATGGTGCCCTAGATCTTCACTGCTCGACGAGGGAGCCACCAGCCACTGCCGGCCGCTGAGCCCTTGGAATGTGGCCTGTACCCTGAAGACCAGAGCGCCAGCGCTGTTCTCTGCAGTGACTCAGAACTACTGCTGCCGGCCGTGGACTTAACAGCCTCACAGTGGAGCTCTTGTTGGTGTCCCAGAAGGTCTGGCTCCTAGAAATTGAGATGCTGCATCTCCAGATCTTTCCGAGGTGCCGTTTGCTCCAGGCACCCCAGTAGCTCCCTAACCTAGTCCATACTCCTCGAACTTTGCTGCGAGCTTCCTGCCCAGCTGTCTTTGCTCCTGCTCCTTTCCAGCCCCTGGGCGAGCTGGACCTGGTGGGCCTGGGTGCTCTGCAGCTGGGACAGTCCTGTGTGCAGCTGGGGTGGGCTCCCTGTTACCCACGACCTGCCTGGGAGATGTAGGCCAGCGCTGCTGTCACAGAGTCGCCTCCTGGCTTCTGTCCTGGAGGTCCGTCCTTCGTCCTTCTCTCCCTAACGCTCACCCTTTTCGCCTCCCACACCCCTCCCTGGATCCTGCACCCTTCCCTCACATTCTCCTCAGCTCTCGCCCTCCTTGTCTCCTGCAGCATGTCTCCTTCCCTTCCTTCTCTGCGTCTTTCCTGGACAAACATCTTTTCCTTCTCTGCGTTTGTCCTTCCTGGACAAACATCTTTTCCTGGTTCCCAGTTTGCATCTCTCAGGATAAGAAACCCGGGAGCCACCTGCCCCAGGGCCACCTGCTTTCCTCTGTGCCCAGCATTCACCAGGAAAGTCTGGGAAGAGCTGGGGCCCTGGTGTGGCAGAGGGGTTGGGAGGTCTACCTGTATCAGTCTCAGTGCTCCTCTATTGCTACACTAGGACAAAGGTCCAGCTCTAGAAGGTTAATGAGGCCCTGTGGGTCCCATGACAAGAAGTGTAGCTTGGCTTGGCGCCTGTGACTCAAGTGGCTAAGGTGCCAGCCATATACACCTAAGGTGGCGGGTTCGAATCCAGCCTGGCCCGCCAAACAACAATGATGGCTGCAACCGAAAAAAAAATAGCCAGGCATTGTGGTGGGCGCCTGTGGTCCCAGCT
>NW_003852531.1:5088659-5114996 GCF_000181295.1 Otolemur garnettii | reverse complement strand
AAAAAAAAAAAAAAAAAGAAGTGTGGCTTCCCCAGTGGGGCACACACGTCTCTGCAGCCCACACTGTCTCATTGGGAGGTATCCCCATTGGCTGGATGTGAGGCCTGCTGTGGCCACCATGGGAGGGCGAGGCATTTCCAAACATGGAGTTGGTAGATCCGGGGTCAGGGAGGGAAGGCCTTTCCACATTTGAAGTGGGGAGGATGTCTGGGGAAACCTAGCCTTTGAGGGCAGCTCTTCTGAGTCACTCTGGAGTATAGTCTCCAGATGTCCTTACCACCCTGTCCTTTGCCCTGGGTACCCCAGGGTGCTGCAACCCAACCCTTGCTCACTGATGCTGGTGTTTTTCTCTCTCCGACTTCCCCTTTGCTCCTGTTGAGAAACCTGGGGGCAGGGATGCTGTTGTCTCCAGTGCTGAGAAGGAAGGTGGTGGCATGCTCTCAGAGTTTGGTTGAGTTGGGCCCAGGGAGCTGGGCCCTCCTGCCTGCAGGCTGGCCTGGCCCTCCCTCAGCACAATGCTTTCTCTGTGTGCATCCTGGTCACTGATGACAACAGGTGGCATCTGGGGGCATGATTGCTCTGGACCCCCAGTCATGCTCCACCTTATCAACTTCCCACTAGGATCCTAGGAGGACACTAGTACTGTTTCTTAGCACAAATCTCAGGAAGCCCAGCTCCTGAGACCCAGGCCAGGAAGACTTGCTAGGGCACCACTCCCTGGGGGCCTGCAGCCAGGATGGCCCAACTGAGATGGCCCAGGGCCCGTCTGACTCTTTGACATGGGGACTGTAACAATCAACGAGTGCTTTCGGAGGCGGTTGTTACATGGCAATTGCTGCTTGATGTAACGGGGACATATGACCTGACCATGCCAAACTGTACTATGAAGTAGGCAAAAAGCATCATGGGATTCTGAAGAGTAAAACAGATTTACCAATGATGTCAAGGGATCCTGGAGGAGAAATCCTGGGAGTTGTCCCTGAAGGGTGTGTAGGGAGAACACGGGGAAGGAGAGAGAAGGCTGGCATGTTAGGTAAACATATAGTTCTGCGGACTCAGAGCTGGGGAGCCTGCATGCTAGGACTTATGGGGAGGGACACAGCAAGCCCACTGTTAGGGTGTGGGTGTGTTGTAGGACCACCCCCCACTGTCTCTGAGTCTAGCCTTCCCAAGCCCTGGCTGCAGGACAGTATCTGGCAGCACTAGAAGCAGCACTCAGAACCTTGACCTTGCCTAGGCGGCCCCTCCCCACTGGTTCCACTGCTACATGACAGCCCCATTGGTCAGAGTGGCTGGACATCCTCACCCTGGCTGTGATGTCCTGCTTGGGTGCAGACTCTTTGCTCAGCAGGGCAATGTTCCAAAGCATACAGAATAGGGGTGCAGCAATTTTATTCCAGATTCAGTGGGCACAGCATTTATCAAATGGCTGTTCTTGCCTCTTCATATTGACAGACGGTGTGACCTGTGCCTGCCTGCGCCCTGTTGAGAGTAGCACCAGCTGAGAGCAGACAGAGCTGAGCTGACATCCCACTTTCAAATCACATGATTTTTTTGGAAGAAGAATTACTTAAAATCTCTGAAACTCAAATCATTCCTCCCACAGGAATAAGCAAGCACCGTGGTCAGCACAGGACTGTCCCAGGAGGCTATCTTCCTAATCACTCATCAGCCATGCATGGGGAGGTAGGGCTTGTTTCATCAAAGCCCACGGCAAAATTCACATCATTTCCCCCAAAGGGGTTCATTCTGCTGCTGTGGTTGGGACATGACAGTGGGCAATAGCTCTTCTGGGCCCTCAGTACCCCTGGGCCCTTGGAGCTGAGGGTTTGTGCGGCTGGGCAGGGTTCTCTTGGGACTCTTGAGCCCAGAGATGCAGCATTGGGGAGGTTTCACCCCCTGAATTTATGATGCTACCATGGAAAGAAAAGGCTATGATCTCTGGAGGGGTCACAATCCTGACAAGGCACATCCTGCCCGGAGCCCAGTGTCCTGAGGAAGCACAGTGTGTGAGCAGGTGCTGGCTGCACAGGGCACTGGGGAGGCACTGCCACCCAGACATGCCTCTGTGGAGCCTTCTCTCTGGCATGGGACAGATGGAAGCATAGAAAATGATGCCTGCTGGCCTCCCAAACCCAGCTCCCTCCCAGTAACCTTGTCTGTCCCCAAATGTCCCCTTCTCACCACTGGCACTGCTGTCCCTGCCCAGGCCACTGCAGTCCGTCACCTGGCTATGGCAGACACCTGATGGTCACCACATTCCCAGCAGCATGTGAAGTGGGTCTTGCAGAGTGAGCATGGCAGAGAGGACGTACATGTGGCCCCTCCACCCCAGCCTGCCTCCCTTGAGGTGGCTGCCGGGCCATGCTCTGGTCTATCTGTTGCCTGCCCTCTCCTGGCAGCCTGCAGCCTGGGAATGCAGGTGTGATGAATGAGAAGAGTGTCCAGGTGCCCGAGAGGGACTTGGGCCTCCCTGGGTCTGTGCTGAAGGAGGCTCCCAGCCAACCTCACACAGGGCCTGGGGGACATGAGGAGTGAAGGGCAGCAGAGGCTGCTGCTGGGCACACTGTCTGCGAGCTTGCAGGAGTTCCTGAGGGGCATCTGTGAAGAATGAAGAGCAGGGCCTAGGGAGGTGGGAAGGCATCCAGACCATGAGGGAGCTGGCCCTGGTGGGGCAAGAGGCGGATGTGCAGAAAGGGGCCTGGAGGCCTCTGCTGCAACAGCCAGGTGTGCTTGTGAGCCGAATGGGTGCCCAGCCTCCGTCTCTGGCTGGGGCAGCTCCCTGGGAAGCGTGGCCTCCACTCAGGCAGGGTGTTAGGTCACCAGGTCAGTTGGCTGCACTTCCTGCAGCAGCAGAGTGGTGCAGGTCCTGTGAAGGGGAGGCAGCCCTGGGCAGAATGGTGGTGCTGGCTTAGCCACAGCCTGCCATGAGGAGGCCGGTTCCAACCCTGGATGAGGAAGCTGAAGACTCGTGACTCCTTCCCTTGCCTCTGTCACCACAGCAGGGGAGGCCTGGCCCAGAGACACCACATGAAGACAGGTGTGATGTCTTGGCCTCCCCAGGGCCACCCCACCAGCACCTGCCTCTCACTTTCCCCTCTGTGATGGGGCCCACACAGCACCATGGTCAGCTGTTGCACACACCTGGGACTACACTGTGCTCCGAGGACATCATCTCCCCTTGCTCAAGGGGGGTAAGGCTGCCTTGCTCACACAGTCTGATTAGGACAAATGTGAGGGAGAGAGGTTAAGGCAGGAGGAGAAAGCAGTGCTCTTGAGATGTTCCATGAGATGCTGGACTCTGAAGGGAAAAGCCCATTAGGATAGAGCATAACAAGGTCAGCGGCTCTCACCTTGCCCAAGTAATTTTTTTGCTTTCAGGGTCTAACAGAACTCACAGGTGGGTGGCAATCCCAGCCTTGCTGCCCTCTCAGTCACTCTCCAGCCTGGCTCATGCCCTATCCTGACCCTGTGAGTGGTCTCTAAGGCCCTCTGCGTCCTAGTCACTAAAACAGCCACAGCCCTAGTGGCGAGCTATGGAAGAAACTCAGGAGAGCTCTCTGTGCACCTCGACTTGAAGTGGCCCTGTCTTCGGGTGCAGAGTCTGCAGAGCCCCAAGATTAAGGCGGCCAATTCACAGGCCAGCACCCATCAAACTCCTGCTGCCTGCTGGGGCATCAGAATGGGTTGCAGAAGCTGGGGCCTGGGAGGCTACCAAGGCATTTGTCCGTAGCATGGGTTTGCAAGGCAGCCGGCTGCTGCCTCGGGTGTAAGGATGGGCCAGAACAAGCCCCCGCATCACAGAGATGCAGGTGATGGGCGCCTGGAGCAAGACTGGGGTGGGGACTGACAACTAGGAGTGTAGGGGAGGGGCTCCTGCCTGCAGCCTGAGGGGTGGGCAGGGGAGCAGATTCCTGCCAGAACTGAGTGTATAAACTTACAGAACACCTTGAGAAAGAGCAGCTTGGCAGAGGACGTGGTGACAGCAAAGGCCCAGAGGCGTCATGTGCTCAGCACATTCTAGAGAAGCCAGGAGCTGGTAGGTGTCTTTGATTTTACATATAAATACATAAATAGAAACAAATCATGCTGGCTAGTTACCACGTAGGATGGTAAAGCTGTCCTACCTGAGGTGGCCAGTTCGCCTGGCCTAGGGCAGTACCCATCCCCCCACTTGGGGGCACAAGATATAGAGCAGCTGAGACCTGAGATGCTGCACAGTCCACCAGGCACATTGGTCCTATCCCCACGGGCAGCCACACTCTACCTACCAGGCCGCCGTCAGCTGTGTGTGGCTTCATGCCAGGGCTATCTGTGTCTATTCTGAGTCTGGGCTGCCAGGCAGTCTGCAGGTGCTCAGGGACCAGCTGTAGACTTGGACATTCTGCTGTGGTCAATGCACTCCTCTAAGCATCCTTTAACCACTAAAATTGGGATCTAATAAATGGTGACAGGTAGCATGCAGGGCTGTGGGGAGAAAACCCAGACAGCCAGAGTGTGCTGGACTGAACTGCCTCCCCCCAAAGTCACATGCTGCATCCTGGCCCCCAGCCCCTCAGAGAGAAAGAGGTGATTAAGGTAAAATGAGGTACTGGGTGGGCTCTGCTCCCATCTGACAGGGGACACAGACAGACACAGAGGGATGACCTGTGGGGACACAGGGAGGAGATGTACAAGTGAAGGACAGAGGCCTCAGAAACAGCCTGCGGACTCCTTGCCCTCTGACTTCTGGCGTCCAGAATACACACATGTTTCAATGCAAACCCTTGGTCTGCAGTGCGTCCAACTCAGTGGACAGAGGGTGTCTGGGTTGAACTGTGTCCCCAGGAAGATATGTAGGTTTCCTAACTGCAGCACTTGTGAGTGGGACCTTGTTGGGAAATGGTCTTTATGGATATAATCAGCATCAGGGTGTGCCCAGTTAGGGTGTCCCTAGTCTAGCATGACCAATGACACAGGTACAGACACATCAGGTGGGGTGGGACAGACAGCATGGGAGGTCTGAGACAGAGGTTGGGGTGATGCTGGCAAAAGCCAGGGGCCACCTGGGCCAACAGGAGCTGCCCCAGAGAGTTCAGAGAGGCTTACTCTGCCAACACCTTAGATCCAGACTCCAAGTCTCCAGGGCTGTGGGCGAATACATTTCTGTTACTTTAAGCCACCCAGTTGGCTATTTTGTTAGGGTAGCCCCACTGGCCCAGGGGTGAAAATTTGCTCACTCCAAGGGGTGCTGGCCCAGGCTGCCCAGCCCTGCCTGCCACATGTGTGCCTGGGAGAGAAACTCCATCCCAGGGGCCATGAATGTTGTTGCTTCTCCACCGGACCCCCCTCTCATGGTTCCTCTGGGACCTGAAGAGCCCCAGTGGCCTCCCTGGCATGGACTGGCACTCTCTCTGCCTCCACCCTGCTTCCCAGTCTAGGAAGCTCCGCTTTCATGTTCAGCTCAGTCTCTACACCAGGGACTAGCCCGTACCTCCCACCACCACGGTGACCACGTGGCAGTGACTGTCCACACACATCTGTCTCTTCTTCTCACTGGAAGTCTCTAGGCGTCTCACTTATCTGGCACATTGTGAAACCCTCAGGGTTTGTGGGAGCCCAGGGAGCAGCATAAGCATAGAGCTGCAGTCCAGAGTCACCTCCAGGTGCTCTGTGGTTGAGTGTTTCCTACAGTGGCTGGGAGGCCACAGTATTTCACAGCAGTTTTGGTCAAGATTGTTTCAACTAACTCCCTGACAGTTAAAACAAGCTTCACCTTCTGTGCCGCCCCCACCCTGGTCTTCAGTGGGAGGGCTTGTCTGTCATTGTCCAGCCCTCGGGCCTTGGGCAGTGTCCTTGGTTGGAGCAGGGCGGAGGACTTTGCCTGGCCGTGTGGTATCCGCAGCCATCCATGCCACATGTCCTGACTGCTACTAAATGCTTGGGCGATCGCCCACCCAGATCAAGTCCCTCCAAGTTAGGAAAAAGAAGAATAGTGACTGCAGTTGCTTAATTAACAGCACTTTCCCACGGCCCTCCCCAGACCTCAGGAGAGGGCCCAGTTTTTACTCAGCAGGTGGCCACAGAGTCTTAACGTGCCTCATTCTACCACATGCCAAACTTAGTCCCATAAAGGGGAAAGCAGGGGAGGAAATCCAGATCCACTGGATGTCTGAGGATGGGGTGGGGACCATGAGTCCACCCTCCCAACCGCCTGCTCTGGTGAGTCCTACTTTCTAAACTTGTGGGAGGTCACAGCAAAAGCCAAAAAGCTCATGAATTCCCAAGAGGCTTTGGGGAAGTAAACAAAGAGGAATTCAAGGTCAGAGGCAGATCATTTTGTCTCGAGGTGGGGTGGGAGGACAGATGTTTGCCTGAGGATCCCCCAGGAGTGGTCACGGAGGTTGGGCAGAAGAGCACACAGGAGCCAAAGAGGGGACGGCTAACCCTACAGCCAGACACATGCGAGGTGCATGACAAAGCCTGGGGGCTGCATGAGAAAGAGACCCACGACCCCCTTTCAGCATCGGACCCCTGGACATGCCAGGGTGCTGACCTGGAGCTTCCAGACAGGAAAAATCACCAAACCACTCTGGATCAGTAGCCTGTGTGCAAGTCTCTAGTTAAAAATTCTCATCTTCTTTTCAGTTTAAAACCTGTGCCATCCACACCTACTATAAGAAGGTTGAAAAAGACAGAGAAATAGTTGGGACCGAAAAACATCCATATGCCACCACCCAGAAAGGCTTACTGCTGGCAGGTCAGCAGGTTTCTGAGACGTTCTAGACATAGTTGAGATTCCCCTACAGAGTGTTGTTTTGTTTTGTTTTGTTTAAGAGACAGTCTCACTTTATCGCCGTGGCAGTCACAGGTCACAGCAACCTCCAACTCCTGGCCTTAGGCAATTCTCCTGGGTGAGCCTCCTGAGTAGCTGGGACTACAGGTGCCCGCCACAATGCCTGGCTATTTTTTTGTTGCCGTTAGGCCAGGGCCAGGTTTGAACCCACCACCCTCAGTATATGGGGCCGGCATCCTACTTACTGAGCCAAAGGTGCCGCCCATCCCTACAGAGAGTTTTAAATCCAGAGTTTCCCCACTTGCATGTTGAAAGATAAACATTGCTCTATAGGTGTGTAAACTCTTTGCCAATATAACTTAATTTATGCATAATACACTATATGGTTACGTGATAGTTTACTTAACCACACTACTAATGTTGAACTAGTACAATACTCTGTCTTTTGTTTGTTCCAATAATGGTTCCACTGTATTAATGCTGAACACTGATTTTATAGTTAAGATCTACAGGAGCGATTACTGGATTCCTTTAAGTGTGATTACTTGGAGAGAAGCACAATCTCTGTGTGTGCACTCACGTGTGACCACATGCACACGTGCCCGCACACACTGACACTCACATAAATCTGCACGCGTGACCACATGCACACACACACGTGCCCGCACACACTGACACTCACATAAGTCTACACGTGTGACCACATGCACACACACATGCCCGCACACACTGACACTCACATAAATATTGGATTCTAATTTGGTCTCTGCCACTAACTAGACTATCAACTTGGGCAAGTCACTTTAACCTTTCTGGATCTGGTTGTTTTTGCATTTGTGAAATGAGCAGTCAGGGGAAATGGCTGCTGGTTCCCTCAGCTGGAGTATGGGAATGATTTTTCACAAAGGCTGTAGGTGGCTCTTTTAGTGGCAGACTTTGGCCACGCGGGTAGGTGTCTTTCTGCACCTATGCGTGTGCGTGTCTGAGTAGCTCATTTATTACAATATTTCTCGTACATGTCCCTGGTAGGATCCACATGTTAATAGTCTGTAAGGTTCAGTTAGAAAATAACACAGCCTCTGGCTGTGACATCAGCCCTGATGACGTCTCTCATATTTCCCAAAGCAGCAGAGTCTCTCAAGTCCAGTGTTGAGGCCTATGGATAGGAGAAAGGGGGCAGCTTTACAGTCACTTCTGAGACGTACATAGACACAGACACATTCTGAATGTGAAAGACCCACGTGAGCCTTGTCTGGTCTCTCCAAACCTCTCCTGCCCACAGATTTTGGGAGCAGGGGAGCAGGTGTCAAGGACGGTGGGCGTCAGATTACTAGGCCACCCTGGAGAAGCAGGCTCGAGAGAGGAGGACCAGCTGGCTCTGCAGAGAGTAGTGAAGATCACCTTAATTGTGCCCCAGGCCCCTTTTCATTTTCTTTTTCCCCATTTTTTTTCATAAGGCCTTGAATTAAAGAGCAGAAATGAAAGCGTTAACCAAAATTCCCTAGGCACCTCTAAACCAGGGAAGGAAACTGATGGTTGGATCACAAACAATGTACAAGAGAGTTCTGTGGAGGTGGATTTGTATTTCTTTGTGGGAGCCTCACTGACCAGCTGCAGGGCAGGAAAGCCACATTCCAGGAACATCTGTGAGAAGTGGGGATTTCCACTCTTCCAGGGTTTTGGAATAACTCATCTAAACTCTGGCCCCTGGGACCGTGACAGCCAGCCTGGCCTTGGTGTCTTCAGGCTGTTCACCTGTAGCAGGCTCTTAGGCAAAAGGCCTGGCCTTCTTCCTTCCGCTGCCCCAGTGAGCTGGGAGCTCTTCAAGTCACCCACAGGGCTGAGTCCCCCCTTCCCCCCCACAGTGGCATCCCTGTGGGACACTGAGGCAACCCACAAAAGCTTCTCCACGTGATGTGATCACCAAATCAAGGCCACAGAACTGAGGTCCCAGGAGACTCGCGCGACTTGCTCCAGGTTAAGGCAGGCCACACTGGAGTGGATGATGGTGAGTGGACGATAACAACAAACAGGACTTAACACAACACAACCTGAAAACTGTCCCCACTTTGCTGTTTCTACTCTCCCAGCATCAATGAGTTAGTCTGTATTAGCACCTCATGTGGGTGTAACTAAAATGGAGGCTCCGAGAGGAAGCATGCCTAACGCAAAGGTTAGTTTGAAGCTGGCTGCCAGTCTTGCAGTAGATAGCCTGATTCCCAGCCCACTGTCTTCCTGAAAGTAGGAGGCTAACTGGTAACACTGGATGAGAGGGAAAATAATTGTGCAGGATGCTGCGGCACTCACTTCTGTGGCGTGTGGCCCCAGAGGCCAGATGGGAGCACTGGGAGCTGCTTCCCAAAACCAATGAGGAAACTCGTGGGCCATGAAACTGTTTCCAGTTTATCTCATGATGTTTGTTATTACCTCCCCCACTGCCACTGTCCTATTGCTCAGCACTGGTCAGCAGTGGCCCACAGACAGGGTAGCCCAGGGTACCCAGCAAGGTGACACGGCCCCTGAAGACAAGCTAAGCAGCAGGTATGGTGTGTGGTGTAAATAGCAGCTGACAGGCGAGGCTGACACCATTTCCTGGCCCTTGATTCTAGCAGAACAAGAACTTGACCAGTTTCCAGAAATCCCTGCCCTGCACCAGCAGACAAGCATGCCGTGCTTCCGTGATTAGCTGGTAGATGGGAATGATGTCGGGCCTCTCTGCTCTCTCTGCCAGGGACCACCAGTGTCTTCCCCCACTAACTCTTGGGTGTGTCTACCCATCACCATGCAGTGCCACACATTTAACCTTTAGTTGTCCTCAAACTGCTTCACCTGCTACCCCTTCTCAGCCTGTAGATTTCCAGAGCAGAGGCCTCAGTGACTGGGAGGGGTGCTCTGGCATCTCTGACTGCACTCGTTTGCAAGAGCTGATTATAAAATTCCCAGGAATTGTGCAAGCTGTGTCTTTCACATAGTTATCATCCAAAATCAACCACGTAAGCTTAGAAGTAAATTAATGATGTTTAAAAAGGCAATAGATAGGGGAAACTCACTAATACCTAACAATTTTCACTGCAGTCTGTGCTCTTAGGGTTATTTACGTCTATGGTGTCCATGTGGGGACATTTTTAATGGTGGGGTACCACATTTCTCCCTTACCCACTGTACACTCAGTAACACCACATGGTAGGCTGAAACTGGCCAGGGTAGAATTAATTACATCATAGGAAGAGTCAAATGCTACAGATGGGGCTTTTTTTCCTGGAGAGCTACAGTTAGTAATCTACTGAGATGCCCTGCTTCTGGTACCCAGCACGGGGTGGAACACGGGGCCAGGCCCCTCCCTGGTATTCTTCTCCAGAGAAGCACCTCTGAGCTTTCCCCAAACTTCCTTACTGCGGAAGAACTTGCTGAGCATCCATGAGGGGGAGCCCTGGCTGACACACTTGGAAACCCATTTCCAAGGCCACTTTGGTCTTGACCCCTAACTGCCTGTCCCGCGCTGCTGGACCTCCTGCTCCAGGAGTCATGGACCAGGCAGCATGGTAGAGGCAAAGGGCCTGGAGTTCAAATGCACCCCTGCCCTGGCCCTGGCATGCACCCCAGTGATTGGGTTTGTAGGACATCTTCTCCAAGGGCAGGTATGAAGATAAGTCACAGGAGAATCGACAGTCTAACTCTTCATCACTGACCCTGGGTTAACCCAGGCTCCCCTCACAAGCATTTCCCTGCCTGCCTGAGCCACCTCTCCTGGCTTCTGTGAGAGCCAGTGTTGGAGGTGAGTGAGTCTGGGGTCTAGCCAGGGAAAGTTCCCTGCATGGTTTTCAGGGAATTGCATAGAGGACAAGGGGCAATTGCTGGCCAAGGTTGGGTCCCTGAGTTTGGCATCCAGTGTGAACTTCAGTAGGCAGAAGTTGCTGGGTGATCAAACAACTGGAGGAGCAAAGAAAGTGTCAACCAAATTGTCCCACAGACTTGCCTGGGGACAGTCCCAGGCCAGCTGGGCCAGCCTCCACCTAGCTGCGAGACTGACCCTCATTCCTTGTCCCCACCCACCCCCATCCGGGCCCTGACCTTGCCTCACAGCTCCCTGGGCCCAGCGATCTCTGGGAGTTTCTGGTCCCGGGAGCTGTCAGACATGTGAGTCAGTACTTGGTTTATAAACCACAGCACATAATATTTGCCAAACACTTTTTTACTTCAACCAAATCTCCCCTCCTCTGAGATGAGATTTTGCAATGAGCTGCTGTTATTGCTGTGATTCTGCAGGTCATTATATAAAAGTCACAACAATTAGATAAGAGGCCCAGAGAAGAAAGAATCCTTTTGACAATCATTGCTTAATTCTGCACTAAAGCCATTACTTAGTCACTCCTCATTTCATGTAATAAATGTGTTCCAGGGCAGTTTGCCACATAAGATTTGTTTGTCAGAGCAAATCTGTAATCTTCATTAATTTCTATGTTTATGTAAGTTTTCATGGGAAGAAAGAATTAGTCCTTAAACTCTAGCCCTATAAGGTGGTGCTCTGCCAATTGCTTTCTTGAAATTTTAACTTTTTATAATGGATTTTTTATTTTTAAATTTGAGACAGAATCACACTCTGTTGCCCAGGCTAGAGTGCAATTGTGCAATCATAGCTCGCTGCAGCCTCCAACTCCTGGGCTCCAGTTATCCTCCGCCCTAGCTTCTGAAGTAGCTGGGACTATAACCTGGCTAATTTTTCTGTTTTTTCTTTTTCTTTTCTTTTTTTCTTTGTTAGAGATGGGGTCTTGCTATGTTGCCCAGTTGGTTTTGAATCTCTGGGTTCAAGTGATCTGCCTGCCTTAGTGTCGTGAGTATCTGAGGCTGCAGATGCACATCACCAAGCCTGGCTAATTTTTAAAATTTTTTGTAGAAACACAGTCTCACCCAGATAGGTCTTGAACTCTTGATCCTTCCACTTTAGCCTCTCAAAGTGCTGGAGTTACAGGTGTGAACCACCGTGCCCAGCCATGTAACAGACATTTTCAAGCACAGATAGATGTTGAGAGTGACATAGTGGTAATTAGTATTGCAGTGAGCTCTGCGTGCCAGCACCCAGCATAGCCCACCCCCATCCATCAGCACCAACAATTCTTCCAGCCCGCTGTGAGAAACAAGTCCCAGACAGGATAATAGTCCAGCATCTGCAAATACCTCTTTAAAAAAAGCATCTTTTAAAATGTGTAATCTTATAGCATCGACATACTTAAAACTCTATAATCACCATCACATACCCAACCCAAGGTTCACGCTACCTTGATTTTTCTTAATTTTAATTAGGATCCAAACCAGATGTAAACTTGCAAATGGTTGATGTGTGTCTTAGGGCTATTTTAATATGCAGGTTTCTCTCACCCTCTGCCCCATCGGCAAGCTGACGTCTGTCACTCACTTGTCCTGCAGCGTCCCACAGTCTGGAATTTGCCGAGGGCTGTGGTATTTTTTACTATGTTCCCCATGCCCCGTTTTGTCTGGGAGTTGGCAGTAAGATCCGGAAGCTTGGTCAGCTTCAGGTATGGGTTTCTTTATGTGTTTGTTTTTGGTGATGCTACTTCATAGACGGGATTGTGTGTTTACCTCAAAAGGTACATGATATCTAGTCATCTCTTTTTTTCCCATTAGCAGCCATGGACAATCATTGTCACTACTTGATGAAAAGGAACAAAGTAGTAATATTAGAATTCTATTTTGCCATCCCATTTAATATCTGCAAGATTTCCATAGAGAGAAAATTGGCTCCATCAACTATTTTGTCGCCTTAAGGCATAGTTCATATAGGAAAGGTGGGTAAATGCTTGAGTCTGTCCTCCAATTCTGTTTTTTAAAAAGACAATCCTTGAGAATTCTCCAAAAGTAGAAGTATTGCTTATTAGTTTTCTATTTCTGGATAACAAATTGCCACAAACTTAGCAGCTTATAACAACACTCACAGTTTCTGTGGGGCAGGAGTCTGGACACAGCTCTGCTGAGTCCTCTGCTCAGGGCCTCACAGGCTGCAATCCAGCAACTGGCTGGGGCTGTGCTCTCATCTGCCCAGGGGAAGAGCCTCCTTCCAAGCTCACTCAGATGTCAGTTGAGTTTCCTCTCCTTCCTGAAGGCCTGAGGGCTCCAGGAGGTGGGGATGGGGCCACCCTGCAGTCAGTGCACCACATGGCTAATAGTTTTTTCCAGTATGTTTTTAGTATCATAATGAACTTAGGAAATTAAAAATTTTTGGTATGTTTTATTCCAAAATCTTGTTCCCAGTGCAAACTTCTCCCTTTCACTTTACTTCAAAAATGCAGATTTCTGTCTCCCAAACTTGCCTCCACGACCTCCCTCTGGGGGCTGCACAGGTGCTGAGGGTGCCACTGGTTGGGCACCTTTCCCTGGCACAGTTCTCCACTCGCTTCTATCAGAATCACCTGGGCCATGTTTAGCTGAGCAGGTTTCCCAGCTCCAGCCCCCAGATTCTGTGAGTGGAGACTAGGTTGAAGTTCAAACTTCTGCTGCTTAGAGGAAGAAGCCCCTGGGTCATTCCCACCCACACTCACACTTGAGCTCCTCTGACACACCACAGTGCATTCCAGGGTGTGCCTCCCAAATAAATGGGAGTCTGACTGCTGATTTTTGTGACTCTGGTTCACCCTAGATGATGTGATCTTAGAACTCCCTAACTTCTCCTTTAGGGAATTAACTCTTACAAGGCAAAGTGAGCTCACTAGGAAGCATCCCAGGGAGAGTCATGCCCGCTGTCACTGCTGGTCTTCTCTCATGTGGACAGGAAGACCCGCCATCAGAGCAAGAAAGCACGTTGCTTTTGTTAATGCCCGAGGCCGGCTCCACTATCAGAAACAAATGTCGGGTGAAGTGCGGTCAGTGTACAGAAGGATCCAACAAAGACAGAGTGGGCCGTCTGGCAGAGAGAAGCCACAGCTGCAAGGAGATGGGCTGAGACTTAGATGCGATGGCTCTGAAAGCCTCTGAGTGTGTGGGTTCTGCAGGCACAATGGGACCCAGTCACTGCTTTGACTGCGGCACCTAACGTCTAGCCGTTTTAATTCTGACCATCATCATGGTCCATGTGCACCTTCAGTCCTAGAGCCCCAGGCACCAAAAAGCAGTGTCAGCTGACCTGTGCAGGGTGCTTTCTCTCAGCCCTCACAGCACTGATTTTCTTATTCACAGAAGTCTTCCCAAACTTCTCACAAAGCCCTTAAGTCCTGCAGAGTCACATGCCCAGGGACTTCTAGGCTGGGGACATAACAGTCCCTGGGTGGGAAGCGCTGAGGCAGGCAGGGTCATGTTGGAGCTCTGGGCTTCACCAGCGTGGGCCCAGGTTGGTGGTCAGCACATTTGGGCTCTGACACCCAGCCCTGGCCTCTCTTTTGTACTCCCTCAGCCCTTTCCTGGTCCATCCCCAGTATGTTTGGGGGCTTAAGCAAGAGGACAAAGAGATGCCCATTCACTGCATGTTTGAGTATTTATAATTCCTAAGTCAAGCTATAAACTGTCGAATAAAACTTGGCTTACCTTGCTAGCTTGATAAACTTTTGGAACAACCAAGAACATTGGGGTGGATTTTGAATTCTTGGGCTCCTCCACTTTCACCGTAGAGCAGGGGAACCTGGTCCTCAGCCCACACCACCTCCCTGCTCCTCCCGCCCCACCCTGCCCTGCACCTCCAGAGGGCTCGTGCTCACATGCGTGACAACTGAGCCCACCTGCGCATGCAGATCCCGTCCACACTCCACTAAACTGCCTTTCTTCATTAATGCACCAAGGGCTGCACCCACAGCAGGGTGTCCTAGTCAGGACAGGCCCCGCAGCCGTGGGGGTGCCTGTCTGAGTGAAACTTCAAAGGCCCAGGTGCAGAAGTGGGGGGACAGGCTCTGGTGGCCACAACCCCTCTGCCAGAGTCCTTGCTCTCTGGGCAGATATGAAGCCAAAGCAGCACTGCTAATTTGTGGGTCCCAGGCATGGAGGGTGGTTGTGCCTTTACTTCTTGTCCATATATTTTCAGCGGATGAGTGGGGAACACACTTTCCCCAGACTTGTCACCACTACACTTTGCCAGCATTGTTAACCCTGTGATGAGAACAGAACCTCCCATCAAAGCAGCGGGCTACCGGGTGAGGATGCCATCCAGTCACTGGTGGTACTGCCTTAATGACAGAAGTCTTTGCACCTCTCAGTGCTCCTTCTTCTAGCACCTCTTCCATCTCTAAACTTGGGGAACAATTCTCCCATCCTTATTTAGATTAAAGGATGTAATAGGTCTGTGACATTTTTACATGATGCCTGGCACTTAAGCTACCAACAACTAGTAGTTGGAAAAGACACAGTAGGTGGGTGTCCCTAGGGTGGGGAGGGCAGAGAGGACCACAGAGAGGGTTGTGAAGAGCCTGCCCCTGGCTGTCCAGCACTCACTAGGAATGGAGGGCTGGGCAGGTGGAAGCCGGGGCTCGCAGGCTCCCAGGCTTCTTGTGCCCTGGCCTGGGGCCACACTTGCAGGTCCAGGCCCCCGGGAGGCCCTGAGTGTCTTCACCTGCTGAGGAAAGTAGCTGCTGGAGGGGCGTGTTCTCAGCAGGTTGCTACTGTGGGCAGCTGGAGCCCAGCCCACTGGGGGTTGCCTGGGATTGTCGCTGCCCATGGCCGCAGGTGGGATGACTGTGCCCCGACACTTCCAGCCTGCCCTGCAGAGGGATCAGAGAAACTCTAAGGTGTGTGCACTAGGGTTTGGGTTTGTGACGTCCCATCATGTCACACACATAGAATCAAACCATCTGAGAAACAGCTTTCCCTTCAGGTAACAGAGAACACCCCTCATGCTCAGAGAACCCGTGCACCTGCAGGTGGAACAATTGCCCTATCTGGGCACCATATTTAGAGACCAGCTGCAGGCTGATGAGGAAGGAGGCTGAGGAGCACTCCCTGGGATGTTCTCTGAGGGCAAATTTCTGGGTGTTTCCAGGGTGTTGGGAGGAGAGTGGGGCACAGCAGCCAAGTCTCTAGGGCAATGAAAGCTGAAGTTCTCCTGGCCTCAGTTGTATAATCACAGACATGAAGAAAATAACTATTTACTGTGTCCGCCATCAGAGGATGGCACATATGGGCCCAGAGGAGCCTTCCACAAGGGAGGGTTTATTGCCCCCTTTTATACAAACCTCAGAGGTAAGAAGGTCACTTCATCTGGACAGTGTCCCTCCCCCACACTCCCTTCTCTGCAGTTCCCCTGCGCACACCTCCTGCCAAACTCAACGCAGCAAAGGCCTGGGCCAAATCTTGGGGGTGTGGAAGTGGCACTAGGGCAACCATCAGGGAGCAGTAACAGGAAGAAAAGTGCCCTCCTAAAGGCGTCTGCATGCACACCCCACACGCTGCAAAAATCTTATTATTAATGCTCAGGGGGCTGGCAGCGGGCAGTTTAGATTACAGATGTGATTGAGGTGCCAGCAGACAAATGTGAGATGAGGAGAATATTTTGACTTACCTTGAGGATCCGGTGTAGATCTTTATAAGTGAAACAGGGAGTGGGAGGGTGAGAGTCTGATCCAGCCTGAGAAACTTTGTTGAAACATTGCCAGCTCTGGAGACATAAGGGGACCAGAGCTAAGGGAAGCAGGAGCCTCCAGAAGCCAGACAGAGAAGGGAACACTTTCTCCCAGGGACTCCAGAAGAAGCATCTGCCAACATCTTGAGTTTAGCCTTGTGAGACTTGTTCCTGACTTCTTTCAAAACTGTAAGAAATATATATTTGTGTTGCTTCAGGCCACCGAGTTGCTGCTGGTGTTATAGCAGCATGGAGCTGGCAAGGGGTCTTCTCTCCAGAGATGAGAGGCTGGTGGCAGCTGTGTGCAGCTCTGCTCCTTAAAGTCTACCAAAGTTAGCGAGCAAAGTGCACATCAGAAATCTCCATCTTTAAAAAAAAAAGAAATCTCCATCTTAGAAGAAACTAAAACACACAGACGCCACACCACCACACTGGAGACCCAGTCACCAGCTATCGACTTCAATGAAAAGTGATGTGTGTGTTTGTGTGTATGTGTGAGAGAGAGAGAGAGAGAGAGAGAGAGAAAAAAGAGGTCCATAAAACTAACAAAAGACTTTTTCTTTAAATAAAGGATAGTAGATACAATTAAAATTGCATAAATATTATCCAACTTGCTATGTTTGAATGTCCCCTCCAAAACTCATGTTGAAATTTAATTGCCTTTGTAACAGTGTTGACAGGTGGACCTTTCAGAGGTGATTAGGTCATGGGAGCTTCATGTGGATATCTTGAGACTGGTTAATATTCCACAGATGCACCTGATTTCCTCTTTCTGTGTCCCCTGTGGGTTTCCTTGCTGTCTTCCATGGACAGTGGAAAGACAGCTGTGGAGCTGTCTTCTATGCTACGACACCATAAGAAAGCCTATCCAATGTGGTCCCCCAATTTTAAACTTTCCAGCCTACAGAACTGTGAGCCAAATAAACTTCTATTGTTTGGAAATTACCCAGTCTGTGGAATTAGGTTATAGCAGCAGCAAAGCAAATAGCCTACTATATACAGTAGAACCTCTGTAAGGTGACCACCAAAGGGACTCTAATAAACTGGTCAACATATGAAGGTGGTCAACCTAAGGAGCCAGGCCAACTGTGCTGACATGTGCACGTGGTGCATGTCCAGTCTATGAAAATTAGGTCAATTAGGAGGTGGTCAGTGTGGGAGGTGGTCAGCTATGGAGGCTCTACTGTGAGTTTTGCAGTGCACACATTTATATGTATATACAAAAGGATAAACAGATTACAAAGGAGACCACCAGATCCTTAACCACTTTATCTCAGAGTGATCAGATTTTGGGTGATTTTTATTTTATTCCTTATTTTTTATATTGATTATTTTTGTTAATACTAAAAATTCCAACAATTTTATTTTATAGTAGAGGAAGAAAAGGTGAAATGAAAGTAGAAATGATAATGAAGAGCTAGCAATAGAAACAGAACAGAAAACAGCTTTGGGAGGCCACATTGCGTCGCTCCATTTACTCTAGAAATGGATAGTGTATTGAAATTTTTTTAAGACAAGATCACTTTTCTGAAAAATAAAACTTGATTTAATAAAGACAGGGTCTTAATAAAGACAGGCTGGATAGTGTGATCATGGCTCAATGCAGACTTGAACTCCTGGCTCAAGAGGTCCTTCCATTCAGACCTCCTAAAGCAGGGGTCCTCAAACTTTTTAAACAGGGGGCCAGGTCACTGTCCCTCAGACCATTGGAGGGCTGGACTGCGGGCCTCGGGACGAGTCGACTGTTAAGCAGGACAGGCAGCTGCGGCAAAAACACCCGGCAGGCTGGATAAATATCTTAGACAGGCTGCATGTGGCCCGCGGGCCATAGTTTGAGGACGCCTGTCCTAAAGTACTGGAATTACAGTATGGGCCACCATTCTCTGTGGACAGAAAAAAGTGCTTTTGACCTTACAAGAAATAAAACTTCTTAACAGACAAGTTACATGGAACAATTGCAAATGTTACTAAAGATCTGAACCTTCTCCACTAAGGTCCACATCATTTCTGTAAAACTTTCAAATTAAAGTAACACATAATTCTGGTGTCATTTCAGTTATTTATTTTTTTACTTTCAAGTTAATATGAGGATATAAATTTTTAGATTACATTGTTCTGACTCCCAAAGTAAAGTTCCCATTGTAAAAGAACCCCTCACCCAGGGGGCATGGTACCATGCACCCACTGTGCCCATAGTGTCATTTTAAATCATGAAACCAACTTACATTTATTCACACTTTCTTATGAACATATGTTCTTAAGAACATAACTATAGCCCAAGATGAAGGAGAAAAATGGAGTGGGAAGGGAGGGGAAGGGAGAGGTTTGATAGACGGAGTGTACATGGCAGGACCACATCTATGGAGCATATTGCAAGGGGACAAGTCAAATCTGTCAAGTGTAGAACATAAATGTCTTAACACAATAATCAAGTAAATGAGGTGAAAGCTATGTTGATTGGTTTGATGTAAACACATCAGATTGAATGAAAAATCAACACATTGTACCCCACATATGCAAAAATGTATTCATGATCTATGTGTAAATGACTTAATAAAAAACAAAATAAATGTTCTAAGTCAATAAAAAGATGCATCTTGAGAAAACAAAAAAAAGAAAACAATAAACTACTCTTCCCTATGATTACTGATGGAAATACTATAAGTGAAATAGTAGCAAATATGACCCAGGAACACGTCAGAGAAACAATAACCCACCTTAAGGGGAGCTCTATCCTGGAAATGCGAACATGGCCACAGTGGAAAATCGATTGTCTTCACATAATTCCCCAAACCTCTGACTTCAGTGGGGGGCCCTGCAGCCAGAGCCTGAGATGGGGATCCCCAGGCAGGTGAAGCCTCCAGGAGAAGCCTCCAGGGAAGCAGGAGCCAGGGGAGAGGCAGTGAGTGGGAGGTTCCCCATCAGTCTGCCTTGGCCCACCCACAGAGACCCTGGAGCTGGTGTTGCCCCCACTGTCTGTTTTACCAGGGGGCCGGGGAACTGGCTTTCTGTGACCTTTACAGCCATCAGGACTTGGGTTTTTCCCACCTCCCACATGCCCCCATGAGGGGAGGGCAGTTGTTAGAAGGTGGGTTCAGGAGCCATTAGCAGTTCACACCCAGAGAGGCTGGAGGATGGGGTACCCCCAAAGGCCAGGAAAGTGTGGGGACTCCCACAGCAACACCTACTAAGTCAAAGGAGAAAGGGAAGAGCATCTTCATAGCGGTCAACAGGTGTTGGATAAAACTCAATATTTTTGATATTTCTGATTTTAAAAATCGTTTGAATAGGAATAGATGCTTACTTCCCCAACGTGACACAACTATCCATAGTTAAAATGCATGCCAGCTGTGAATGCTGGGGACATTCCCATAAAAGCACAGAGGAAAGATGCCAACTAACGCCATGTATGGAACATGTCCCTACCACGCTCTTCAGGACCCTTAGCCGGGGGCAATGCAGAGCTAGAAATCTGGGGGAGGAAGAGTACCTGCCATGTTTTGCAGATGGAAGGTGCCAGGTGTGAAAGAACAAAGAAACTGACTGCACAAGTACCAGAAATAATGAGCTGCTCAACCAGCCACCTGGTTACAAATTTAATTTGCAAAAATCAGTAACTTTTCTCTATAAAAACTGAGATCTGTCAGAAAACCTAATGAAAAAAATATTCCGTTTATGAAAACAATTAAACAAGTTTTTAAAAACATAATGAATAAACAAAGTGCATCTTCCTTGTGACAAAATCTTACAACACAAAACAGAGGACAAAATTATCATGACAGGGAAAGGCATTCTCTGTTCTGGGGTTGAAAACTGAGTATAATAAAACTTGAAATTCTTCTCAAGCTAATCTATGTACTTATGGTCATTTAAGTAAAAATTAAAAGTTAGCTTGTTTTCAACTAGGTGAGCTAATTCTTATTTATGGGAAATGGGAAGTTCTTTTTTCTTTCTTTTTTTTTTTTAGAGACAGAGTCTCGCTACGTTGCCCTTGTTAGAGTGCTGTAACGTCACAGCTCACAGCAACCTCCATCTCTTGGGCTTAAGCAATTCTCTTACCTCAGCCTCCCAAGTAGCTGGGACTACAGGTGCCCACCACAATGCCGGCTATTTTTTGCTGCAGTTGTCATTATTCTTTAGAAAGCCTGGGCTGAGTTCGAACCCACCAGCCTAGGTATATGTGGCCGACGCCATAATCACTGAGCTATGGGTGTGGAGCCTTTATGGGAAGTTCCTAAGGGAAGTAATTAAGAAAAAGGAAAGAGAAGGCAAAGGGTACGGGAAAATTCAGATAAAGAGATTTGGATGTATAAAATTCAGAGGCACTGAAACATTACAAGTTCTGGAAATTTAAACAGCTTATGTTTTGCTGTATGAATAGACAGGTCAATGAAAGGAATCTAATACAGAAATGGAACTGAATGATATCAAGACACAGTTTATAAAAAAGATGGCATTTAAAATCAACAGAACAGGAAGATTTGGGGCTTTCATGAAGTTGGGCAGCTAGATAACTATCTGGTATAAAATTAAGTTGGATCCCTAACTCACCCTGTTAATTGCAGTGTATTCCAGATGTAACAGAAAAAGTTAAGTACAAAGTAATACTTTAAAACACTAATGAATTATGGAACCATTTTTTTTTTTTCAAATGACAGTGGGAAAGAAAAGCTCCTTCTAAGCAAAACATAAATTCGGAAGACTAATGAGACACGGGAAATACACTTAATTAGGTAAAAATTCGAATTTCTTGGAAACAAACAAACAAAATCCTAAATGATGTTAAATGACAAACTGAGAAAAGAAGAATTCACAGGCACACACACAAGTCCACGCATTCACACATGCACTCACACACATGCACTTACACTCACAGAAGCCCACACGTTCACACACACACACATTCACACATGCACACACATTCACATACTCTCACATTCACACTCTCACCCAAGGACACATACCATGTTTCCCTGAAAATAAGACACTGTCTTATATTTATTTTTTCTCAAGAAGACACATTAGGGCTTATTTTCAGGGGATATCTTATTTTTATTAAGTATAATACAACAATCTACATTTATTCACATATAGTTAAGTCATCTTCTTCTGAAACGTGACAGGGGGAGATGACCTTGGTGGGGCCGGCGCTAGTGATGCGTGAACTCCTTTCCCCTAGCTGTTCACACGTGCACAATAGGATGCCTGCAACCAGGGTTACCACACGCACACCCGCGCAAGTGCGAGCGGCTCGGAGGAAGGAGCTGTGGCAGATAAAAGGTATTCCAGTCTTTACTGCTTTTCGCTGAAATGTGGGGGTCTTATTATTGGGGTAGGGCTTATATTTAACAAATGCATAGAAATCCTGCTAGGGCTTATTTTTTGGGTAACTCTTATTTTGGGGGAAACATGATATTCACTCACACAAGCACACACACATTCAGTCACACACACTCACACAAGGACACACATTCACACACTCACAACACACCAGCACACACATTCACACACACTCTCACACATGCACACCACACACATTCACACACATGCACTCATACACACATACACACACTCACACAGAGGCTTTATATGTATGTACTATATTTCTGTAAGAAAACCACCAAAATCTCAATAGGAAAACTGACACCCTCCCACCCCAGCCCCCACGGAAGGGTGCCCAGGGTGTGGCTGAGTGCTATTGCCCCTGCAGCTTTGAGTGCACACTCGGGAACCAGGTGTTTCTGATAGGAAATGATCTTCCAGACATATTTCTAGGTGGCAGACCATGGACATACCAGGACTGCACATATGCGGCTGTGTTCACACGTGAGGGACACACTGAGAAACCTCCCACAGGCAGGGACCCCTAAGGGGAAGCCCAAGGCCCTGGAGGAGGGTGGGAACTCATTGTATATTCAATTCTAAATCATACCCAATTTTTAAAGCTAGGTACTTTTACAGAAAGTATGGGAGAAACACGTGGTCACCAGCAACCACCACAGCGAGAAGCCTGCGGAGCTCTGCTCTGGTGAGGATCCTATACACGTCTCCTGGGACACCCTCTGGAGCTCCCTGGGCTCTGAGTCACTGACGTTCATAGGAAGCCAAGTCATTGGCTCCTCTACCAGGACCTGGGCGGGGGAGGGGGGTGGGGTGGGGTTCTACTAGAAAACTCTTCCATCTGTGTCAGCCTTCCTACTGCAGTGAGGACAGGTCACAGGGCAGGTGAGCAGCTCCCAGGAAGGAGAGAAAACGGCAGGCGAGCAGGGCAGGGTCTCCGCTGAGTGCTGAGCATGGAGGCTGAGGAGCAGCAGGACACAGGGGCTCCTCTGGGGACTGAGGCCCGGCCTCCAGCTCTGCTGCCTGCCTTGCAGTCCTGCACCCAGCAGGGCCCTTGTTGGGTGTTGGAAGCTGGCTGTACATTTGAATGAAAAGAATTTAGTGGAGTGTCCCGATTCCATCCCTGTTTCTGCTTCAAAGATGGCACTTTGGTTTCGTTTATGCCAATGTTGACTCTCCCCCCAATGGGACAGGATTCTAGGTTCACTCTGTCCTTGGTCACCAACCACTTGATCCGTTAAAGCCCCTGCAAGTCACCAAGCCTCTCCCTGCCAAGCCCCTCCTGCTCTCCCCTGAGAGAGCCTCCTCCACCCTCATTGTCTCCCAGGGCTGGGCAAGTGATAGGTGCTTGTGTTACAGCGCTCCAACTCGGTTTCGATGTTTCTAACCAACTACGAGCTCCTTGAGGGCAACTCCATCTCTTCTATCCCAAGCTCCTGTGACTCGGTGAGGTCTTCAGGCTGCTGGTGAGTGGCATGAGGGGAGGTGTGTGAGCAGGACCTTGGGAAACTTTAAAGACATTGTGGCTCAGATGTGACAAGAAGCAAAGCAGGTCTCACATGAAACGACAGAGCTAAAACCTGCACCAGGCACCTCCCATCTGCCTCCCGCTGGGAGGAGAGCCCCCAGCAGGCAGGGGTCAGGGAGCTGATGGGAGCTGGCCCCTCTGTGGGGAGATAGCCCTGGCTAGGGAGGGCAGGCAGCGTGCCTCTAGGGAAGCATTTTAGATGGCGCAGATGGAGGGAAGGGGGCCTTCTCTATCTCCCTCAAATCAGACATCCAGAATCCAGAAACCACCTGCAGCTTGTCAGTAGCAGAGTGGGTTTTAGAAACCGCAGCATATTCTCTCTGTGGGAGGTGAGCCACCTCCCACCCACTGCACATGATCTGGGTGCCTCTCACACAGTGTGAGTGAGAGGCACAGAAGAGCAGGTGTCTGGTGACCCTAGTGATGACAAGCAGCCCAGCACGATCACGTCTGCTGGGCTGGGGGCAGTGGGCAGCTGTGGGCCACAGTGTTTGCGGAGGCACTGGGGCGTCTGGGGGCCCAGTGTGCTGCTTCCTGATCCGGGCACTGGTGATTTGAGTGTGTTCAGTTAGTGAAAATTAACGGGCTATTGAGTACAATGTGCTCTTTCCTGTAAATCAGTTACATTTCACTAGAGTTAGGATAATCATGACCAAAGAAAGACACCTACACTTCCTCAGTGTCTCCACCCGTTTCAGCCCCTACCTGCCACCAAAACTCTTTCAGGACGCCTGTGAGCAGAGGCTGGCGTTATTTATAGGGCAAAGCCTGCAAACCCTGCTGATGCCGGGCTTCCCTTGTTATTTTAGCCGCCTCCCGCCTTTCCTTAGTTTTTGTTCTTGCTTTACATGAGCTGCCTTTTTTTCCTCCCAAACTTCCTTCCTGGCATTTGACTCATTTCCCAAGGTCTTTGTCTGCTTTAGCTAAGAAACTTAGTAACCAAGGTGGTGTGGAAGTTCTACTCCTTAGTTGGGCATAAGATTTTGAACAAAATAAGACATGAAAACAATGGCTAGATTTTGCCCCAGAGGGAGGTCATCTTTACTAAACCCCTGAGGTAGATAAGGGCTTTTCAGCATGGAAGTTCACCGGAGGCCTGAAGGACCCTGTAGCCTGGGGCTGTAACCTGGGAGGGGAACTGCAGCTGCTGAAGTGAGTGCTGGGAGCTCCCAGGCTGGCTGCAAGGGCCACAGCTGGGTGAGATCTGGCTTCCTCGCTGCAGTGAGGTGTTCTCCTTTCCGGGTACTCAGTCTCAAGCGTTAACCTGGGTCAGAATCTGTATGAATTAACTTACCCTTCGCTGGTGTGATGGGAAGAAAGACCCAGGTACCATCACAGCGGACAGACATCAATGAGGTAAATAAGACACCTCACCCATTCTTAGCTGTTCCCTGACAGGCTCTAAGGATCCTTGACAGGGCCATGGTGGGTGTCCCAGCTGGTCTTCTGTACACGTCCCAGCGGTCCAGGTCCTTCTCTAGCCTCTGCTGCCCCATGCTTTCCGCCTTAGAGAGGTTCACTTTTCCACCCTAAGAGTAATCCATGTTCCCCTGCTGGAAGCCAGAGCAGACAGTGCAAACTGCAAAAACATCATATACTCGCAAGGGTATGCGGGAAGGCAATCTGCATCCTACGGACCAAATCCAGCCCTCTGCCTGGTTTTGTTAAAAAAAAAAAAAATAAAGGGTTTTATTGGGACACAGCCATACCCATTTCCTTACATGTCGTCTATGGCTGCTTTTAAGCTACAAAGATAGAGCTCAGTAAGTTCAGCAAAGACTGAACAGCCCGGCAGGCTGAAGGTATTTGCTACCTGCCTTCATGGGAAACAGACATTTCTACTGTCGTTACGATAGTTGAGTTATTTTGCCCCTGGAGTGTGTTCATATTATAACAGAACCTTCTGGAGACAATGTTGTCAGAGGACTGGCTGTTGTGCTGACAGTTCTGGCACATTCTCAGAAGAGCAGGGCAATGGTGACCACTGGTCTCTGTGGTCATCAAGCCCAGCTGGTGGCTCCCTGCACCTGCTCTGCACAGAGCTGGTCTCCACCCTCCTCGAGGGCCTCATGGGGCTCTGAAACAAGCCCTGGCCTTTGTCTGCGGGAGGCCTGTTTGGATGAGGCTGGTTTTCTTGCAGCTCACAGGTGACAAAGCCTCTTCCACCTCATCTTCATGCAGAGTGTGAGTGAACTGGTGCCCTGGGGACCACTGCTGCTTTTTCTTTATTTAAACAAAACTTTTAATTTTGACATAAATGGATTCATATTCACAGAAGTAATACAGAACAATTCCATGTAAGCTTTACCCAGATCCCTTGACTGCAACTTCTGACAAAGCAATAGGAAGGCACTGGGACCAGGTGCCCACATGTCTGCGCTGGGGACACAGGGCATTCCCAGCACAAAGGAGGCCTCCATGGCCCCTTCATAGCCACATCAATGCTCCCCCCCTCCAGCTGCTGATCCCGCCCTGTTATCACTTCAGGATCGTTCCATAATTGAAAGCATTTGGCATGTCACCTTGGGGCCTGGCTGCTGAATCCCCTAGTTCTCTAGAGATCCAGATGTGTGTGTGTGTGAATAGTTTGTTACTTCTTATTTAGCAGTAGTATTTTAGAATATGGATGGACCACAGTTTATTCAACCATTTGCCTGTTGAAGGTTATTTGGGCTGTTTTAGGGTTGGGCTATTATGAAAAACCTGCTACAAACACTAGTGGACAGGAGTTTGCATGACCATGAGATTTAACACAGCAAGGTCTGACTCAGGTCAGAGGACTTTGCCCATGGAGACCCTGTTCTCACAGGATCTGCTGTCAGGGCCAAGTCAGGTCAAGAGGAAGAAAAAGGTACCCTGGGTGGGTATTAACTCACAGGCCCCCACCGTCCATTTCTGGCTCCAGGTGGGAATTCAGGGTCCTCCACGACTCCAGCCTTCCACACCCTCACTCCTCCTCCTCCTTCCCCTCCTCCACACTCCTCCCCCCTCCTCCTCACTCCTCCTCCTCTCCCTTCACCCCTCCTCCCTCACTCCTCCTCCTCCCGCACTCCCCCTCCTCCTCACTCCTCCTCCTCTCCCTTCACCCCTCCTCCCCCCCCCCTCCTCTCTCTCCTCCCCCCTCCTCCCTCCCTCTTCTTC
>NW_003852531.1:5082188-5087600 GCF_000181295.1 Otolemur garnettii | reverse complement strand
TCCCCCTCCCTCACTCCACCTCCTCCATCCTCACTCCTGGCTTCTTCCAGTTAGTCAACCTTTCCAGGGAGGTATTTGCCAGCAGCCTGGCTCAGAGACACCTGCTATCACTGGTTTCCACATGCAGCCAGGGAGGGACCTGACTTTTTGGTGGGTAAGAAGAGCAGCAGGAGTAAGAGCAGGAAAGTGCCCTGGTAGCTCTCTGTTCCCACAGACAAGTGCTGTGCTAGGATGCCCACCTCAGCCCCTGGCCCTGTGGTCAGCAGCGCACGCAGTTTCTGGTAAACACTCTCTGAGGGGAAGCAGCCCTACTCTCCTCTGGGGCAGAGAACACAGTTCTCCTCAGAGGGTGTGTGTTCAGTAGTCAGAATGTTCCAGGCCTGTGCTTGTACCAGGCAGGTGGCAGGTGACCGACATGCGGTCTTTGTGTCAGGAAGCAGGGTATGCAGTCAAACTCCCACCGAGGAACTACCACTTGGGTTCTAATAGCTGAAGGACTCTCGCCTTCTCTGCACAGAGGTCTGTGGTGGGGGTAGGACTGTGTAGCCTCCCTGCTGTGTGTGTCCTGTGGTGAGATCTGGGGCACACAGCATGGTGTCCAGGCTGAGCTGTGGCCCCTCCATGTGGGAGGGCAGGCGGTGTGTGTGTGTGTATGTGGAGGGGCTGCACATGGCAGAGAAGCTGTAGCTCTCGGATGCTCCTTGCCACACACTGATGCTTGGGGGAGAGAAACTAGTGAGAGTGGCTGGGACCTGAGGACGGGAGCAGGGTCAGTGAAGACTCCGGCTGTGCACCAGTGCTCATGCTGAGGGGCCCTCCCCCTGACCGCCCAGGCTTGAGGCCACAGCCCAGCGTGTGTGTGTGTGTGCGCGTGTGTGTACACACACACACGCACACACACAGTGTATTGCAAAGGTCCTGCATGGGGACCTAATAGCCACAGTCATGGCCGAGGAAGGTAGAAATGAAAGTAGTAAGATCAGTCCAGGCCATGGTAGGGCTTTAATTTTTATCCTGAGCGATGCCTCATTGCGGTGAGTGTGTTTGTGGCAGGTTTACATTTCAACATAACCCCCTTCCTCTCCAGAGCTCAGAGGACAGAGGCCATGGTTGCAGCTGGAGCTGGTCAGGACACAGTCTTAGTCCTGGTGAGAGGTGGGGAGGCAGGTGCAGCAGGTGGAAAGAGGCCTGGTCAAGGCTCAGTGACAGGTCACCCCTAGAGACTAGGGAAGGTGAGAGCAAAGATTGCTGGGTGGGTGGAGGCCTGGGGAGGAAGCAAGAATGGCTTGGGACTTAGTGGCTCTGGCACGTCAGGGAGTATAGTGGCTGCTGGCTGCTCTGCCTGAGAGCTGCAGGATGGCTGTGGTGTCTGTGGGAATGTGAGTGGACACAGGAAAGTTGGGGGCTGGGTGTGACCATGCAAGGTGAGGCAGGGCCTGGGAGGGAGCCCTGAGGAGGTGGCCCCTGGAGGAGGGAAGAAGCCTGGGGTGTGTGGATCACTTGGTGCTGGACAGGAAGATTCCAGGAGGGGCATCTGAGTGAAAGTCTCTCAAGACTTCAGAGAGGCAAAAAACAGATGGGGGCACCAGAGGCAAGGAAGATAGGAAGACAGCAGGTGAGTGGAGAAGATGCCAGGGGCAGGGCTGTCCAGGGGCAAGTGGTTGGCAAGTCTGTGCAAGGTCCTGCGGGAGCCCCTGCCCTGGCCGGGGGAGGACATTGTTTTAAGTTAATAATGCTCTTTCTGTGCTCTGTACCTTTAAGAATCAGGTTGTTGCAGTAAACCTGGACCTGAGCAGGAGTCAGGCCACCCTGTTCCTTGAAGGCTTCATTCCTTATACTGAGTTAAGTGGCTTCCTAGGAAGGGGGGCGACTGTGACTCCGCCCTCTCCACTGCCCAGGATGGGAACCTGAGTTCAGTGAAAATGTTTTTTTTACTGAATTATGTGGGATTAGTAGGTTTTACAATGCGGCAAACCAACTCCTACAAACTGGCCACCACCTGACATTATAATTTCTTTCAAGCTCAGAGATAAACTGTTAAAACACACCCCATGGCTTCTGTCTTTGAAGCAGAGATATAAAAGAAACCACCCTCCCTAGTGAGTAACTCAGGTGAAATGCCACCCGCCCTGGGCACTCTGGCTTGGCCTTTCTTAGGAAATCTTTGCAGCCTCCTCTGCATGAGGCAACAGCCTTGCATTTTACCCCAACAAGGGAAGGATGTAGCCTGCTCTGAGCGTGAAGGTGACTGGGCCTCAGCATGTTGGAGCCTGGCTGCCAAATGTTTCACCCTGATTCCTGCCACCCACTTTATTCCCGTGGGAAAGAGGAAGTTGGTAGTAAAGGTTTGTGGGTGCAGATGCCATGTCCCCAGTCTGCGGGGGTGTGTCTGTCCCCTGCCCTGTCTGTCCATCTGCAGCTCCCTCCTTCTCTGGACCGCACATGCGGTGATGCAGTCTTCTCCATGTGTGGTGGTCGGCTGTTCCGAACTGCCGCCAGGAATGTCTGCAATGTAGGCAGCACCCCCTTCCTTGGCTCAGCTGCCCTCCTCCGTCAGCACCTGGGTGTTCTCCCAGTAGAAACAGACCAACTAGAAGATTCTTTTCTCTTGTCTGTTTTCCAGTAAGGGCAGAAGGGTTAGGGTTTGGAAGGGCAGAGTGTGGCCCCTAAAAGTGTCCTGTGAGAGTCTGATTCGGTAAGCAAACCAAAGATCTGCAGACCTGAGAAGGAATGACTTCAAGCCGTCTTGTTTCATGGAGTGAAACTTTCAAGACTCAGAAGTCTGACAGCTTTTGGCTGTCAGTAACAACCAAAGAATGCTAATCATTTCATACAAGAAGTCCCAGGTGGAATCATTTCAGGTTTGGCTAATCTCATAGTTCCTGGAGGGCTTTGAGGATCCGGGGTCCTTCCTGCCTCTTGCTCCACCTGTCTGAGCCAGCTCGTCCTGACCCCAGCAGCTTTGCAAACTCATTCTCGGAAAAGCATTCAGAGGAGGGGCTGGCTATTCCCCCATCTCTGTTAAGAGCAAGGGGACTTTCCCAGAGCCACCCAGGACTTTCCCTCACACCACAGAGGTCAGCCTGTGTCACCTGCCCCTCTTGAGCTGGAGGTGGGTCAGGGGACAGGAACGTCCTCCATGATCAGACCCACTGGTGTTTTTGCCTGTTGAAGGTGGTCTCCCAGCATGGCCCCAAGCTCACTGGCACTGAGGATGTGGAGGAAAATCTCGCAGAAAGAATCAGCTGGAGAAGCTTTAAGAATGCCTAAGATTTCGTAGTTAGAAGGACTCTCCACAAGTGTTCTGTGGAGAGACATGTTCACAGACCTTGGAGAGGTCTGGTCCCCTGTGGCAAAAGGACTGTCATGGTTTTCAGTAGAGGCACATTGGCTGCTGTGTAGAGAGATGTTTGGTGAAACCGAGGCTCCAGCTGTGGGAGACAGCCTGGTAGCACAGAGGAGGACGTCAGAGTGGGAAATCTAGGTATTTCTGTAAAATCTTACGCTTCTTAAATACAACAATTAATTGAAATATATGAGAACAGTGGGTTGGTCTAATATCAAGTGGTGAAGAGCTGGACCCAAACTCGGAGCCGACAGAGGCCCCTGGCTTTGCCTTTTCCTGTTTGTTGGAGCAGGAGCAGCACCTGGGGGGCGGGGCGGGGTTGGGGGAGACACAGGCGCCACAGGGGAGCTCTGAGGAGCAAGGTCATGTTCTCCCAGAGCGGGGGCAGACCACTTTCCAACCTTTATCTTCTAGAACTAAAAAAGGGAGAGGAGATAAGTCCGGGCACTTTGAGTACATACCCAGGGATGTGTCTTGCTAAGAGGAATGCCCCGTACAGATCCCAGAAAGGTGAGTGTGGGGAGTATGACTCACAGTTTCAGATGGAAACCAGACAAAATCTGAGCTTTTATGGGAAATGAACCTGGATGATGAAATGTAGTCTGGTGAAATAAAGTTAGTCCGATAAGCCTTCCAGTGGGCCGGCAGACTCACCTATGGGCAGACTTAAGTGTCATGGGGTTGCGACCCCATTGTAACAATGAAAATACATCATGGCATTAGGACGGTTGAGAACCACTGGTTTAGTGAATCCTCAAGGCGGAAGTGGGGCCTCTGCATGCCCTGGGCTGGTCTTTGATCTCAGAGCTGCAGTTCCCAGCTGGGATCAGCATCAAAGTGTCAACCTGCCTTCACATCTTGCAGAACCCAGTCAAGATTGGAAAGCCTAATTAACAAGGACTGTTCTCCGTCACTTTCCCCAGGGCTGTCTGGCATGTGCCCCAACCATGCCCTCCAGTTCCCCCATTTTAGTGTGTGTGGACTTGACCTTCTGGCCAGCACCTGTGTGTGACCCAGGGTCTGTCTCTGGCGGCTAGAGCCCCAACAGGGCTGTGCCCCTCCCCCTCCTGCTTGCCTTACAGTCTTCCCTCTTCCGAAAGCAGAGACATCAGAACCATGAGTGCAACACAGCTTGTACAAAGGCAAGCTATGCGCTATTTTCAAGGGAAAGGATTTTAGACAGCAGCCTTGTTTATTCTCAAAATGACCAAATCCAACTCAGTTCTGCTGGCCCATTCTTTAGGAGATGCTGAATGGGAATGTTCTGCTCCAGTCATCTCAGTAGATGGGCACTACCAGGAGGCCATGTCCAGTGGGGGCCTGAGCATCTCTCTGTCCTCAAACCGCCGAGTGCAGACTGCGAGGGCAGGTGAGGGCACAGGAGATCTCAGTTACACAGCCAAAACCACTGAGCAATGAGAGGGCGGAGAGGAGAATCCACAGGTGTTTCTCTCCAAACCCTTCAGGACAATGGGCAGAAGCCTGAGTTTCTGTGGAGTGAACTCCCCAGGGTACATGGGGAGCTCCACAAACAACCTCCTGACAAGTGGGAAACCCTGTGCTTGCCGATGCCTCTGGATGCTCTGACTCCCCTCTGAGGGGCCTCAGCTCTGACCCACCCATGAGAGGGTGATTTTGCTTCAGCAGGAGGGTCAGGACCTCTAAGCTGGGAAGTGACCTTGCAGGGAAGCAGCCTCTGATGCCCATGCAGGCCCTGGATGTCCCCAGCAGCAGGCATGATGGGTCAGCATAAATATGTACCTCTGATTCACTGCCCCACACCGAAAACCTGCAGGAAGACCTGGAGGTGGCAATCCCACTGCAGGTCCCAAGTTCACATTGTTCAGGCTGAAATCACGGGTCTCAGTACTGAGTATGAAAACAAAACAAACATACACCACTCCAGGCCCTACACACTTTCCCTGGGTTCCAGGAATGGGGACACCTCTAGCTGTGCTGCCTCCTCTGCTTTGACTGCCCTGCAGTGTGTGCCCTCTGTGCCCACGGCAGGTGCGCCTCTGCTCTGACTGCCCTGCAGTGTGTGCCCTCTGTGCCCACGGCAGGTG
>NW_003852531.1:5080425-5082168 GCF_000181295.1 Otolemur garnettii | reverse complement strand
CCTCTGCTCTGACTGCCCTGCAGTGTGTGCCCTCTGTGCCCACGGCAGGTGCGCCTCTGCTCTAACTGCCCTGCAGTGTGTGCCCTCTGTGCCCACGGCAGGTGCGCCTCTGCTCTGACTGCCCTGCAGTGTGTGCCCCCCATGTCCCACAGCAGGTGCACCTTTACTCTGACTGCCCTGCAGTGTGTGCCCTCCGTACCCCCTGCTCTGACTGCCCTGCAGTGTGTGCCCTCCGTGCCCCATGGCAGGTGCTCCTCTACTCTGTCTGCCCTGCAGTGTGTGCCCCCCATGTCCCACAGCAGGTGCACATTTACTCTGACTGCCCTGCAGTGTGTGCCCTCCGTACCCCCTGCTCTGACTGCCCTGCAGTGTGTGCCCTCTGTGCCCCATGGCAGGTGCGCCTCTGCTCTGAGTGCCCTGCAAAGTGTGCCCTCCGTGCCAACAGCAGGTGGCCGTTCTCCGGTTAGGAGGGAGCTGTGGAGCATTGCTCCATCTCTGGGTCTTTGAGAGGGTGTGATGACTTAGGACATTTAGACTTTTCCTCTTTCTGGGGTGTTTTTGGTGATCGCCTCCTTAAGAATCAACAAAACATTAATTATTAGATGTGATGTGCAGCAAATGTGAGACTGTATTCACGCGGCTAATCACAGAAACCACTGACTCAGCACTCACTGTGCCAAGGTTTTACTAAGTCATATCATTTACTCCTAATGCCTTTGTGGGATGTGACACCATTTGCATACAGGGAAACCAAGGCCCAGACATGAAACACACTTGCCCAGAGGCTCATAAGTGGTGCATTTGGTGAGTACGACTGCAGAAGACAGGAGTTGCTATTCCCACTGTGCTTAGTCAGTGGGGCTTGGGAATGCCCACCAAGGCCAGGCAAGGCCGAGGCAGGGCGGACTTTGGAAGGCCGGGCTGAGACCCTGCTTTCCCTCTCTGGAGCAGTGTTCCCAGGTACACAAGTGGCAGGCCTAGTCCCTTCTGCCCCCAGGGGGCTCCGGGGTGTTGACCCGGAAGGTTCTCAACAGATGCTGTTAATGTCCACCTCTCCAGATCTGATTTATACTTCTCAGGAACCTCCAAGATTCCTCACTAGCTTCCCAAAGGAAATTAAATTTTATCTGAAAAACAAGTCTATCTCTTCAACTTGCATGACATCATTGCGAATAGCTGTTATGTTACTCTTCTCATTTTTGTGGAGAATCAAATCTTGGCAAGTTATGCAAAATAGATCATTTTTATTTCTATCAAATTACATTGTGTAAATAGGGCTAAATGTGTTACGATGACTTACTGGGACCACTGGGAATATTGTAAATGCCGAAGGAAAACTTCAGTTCATTCCCTGCCGGCTGTGAGCGTGGTTCAGATGCTTGTTCCCCCAGGAGAGCATGTGAAAGGGTCCCGTCAAACACCCTGCTCCCCTTCCTGATTCATCTCTGTCCAAAGGCTGACGAACAGCCTTTGATCATCACAGCCAGCGTCAAGAGGTGAGAACAAGTTAACCTCAAAAACAGCTTCAGGTCAGCCAGGCTTTCTATAAATACCTGTACATGATTAATTAGACTAAAAGACTATTTACTAAATGTGGAAAAATCAATAATGCTATAAGGTGAATATTTACCCAACCAACCAAACAAAGACTCCAAACAAAGACTCAGAATTAGGGAAGTCTCTGAAAAATAAAAGCGTCACATATCCAGCAGACACAATGGGGTCCTGCTCACATGTCCAGCA
>NW_003852531.1:5076789-5080051 GCF_000181295.1 Otolemur garnettii | reverse complement strand
GTCCTGCTCCTTTTCGTTTCTGCTCTGTGGGAGGAGCCATTTGTCTTTTCTCCACTCACTGCAGTCAGTCTCAGGACTGCTGCAACATGTCCCACACACTGTCACTGAATTCAGCCCTTCCTACAGCATGATGGCATCGTGACCCTTACTCTCCCTCTTTTGTAAACTATAACACAAAAGCCCCAGGAGGTGTGGTTCCAAAGCTAGTCTCCCCAGTCTGCGTTGTGGGAGGTGGTGCCTGCGTGGTATCAGCTCTGCAGGCCCTGATGTGACAGCAGCTCACGTCTCCTGCCAGGCACTCTTTCAGCACCTGCGGGTATGTGTATGAACTCACTTGGTCCTCACAAAGTCCCCTGAGATGCAGAGACAGCTGAGGAAGCCAGTCACAGACTGTGGCCCACACAAGAGCAAACAGCCTAAGATCACAAAGCCAGCCAGTGACAGAGTGGGATAAGACCCAGTGTAGGTGTGGGTGTCCTCTCTGCAGGAGAGGTGGACAACCTACAAGCTGCCCGTGAGCTCTGCGTCTCTGAAAGACTTTGCCTGCAGCAAGCCTGCATCTCTGTGCCCAGAGTGGCCACTGCAGCACCCCACCCCTCTGTCCAATAAAATGACTTTCAGAAATAATCCTGTCAAAATCAATATTAGTGATTTTTCCTAATTTTTTTAAGTTTTAATGTAAATGATTAAAGAGATAAATTTCAATTTTAGAAATTTTTTTTTCCAAATTCAGTTGTATACCTTGCGAATGAACTAAAATTTTACTTATAAAGAAAATATTGGGTCTTGGTCATTCCTACCCTGCTTCTCTGTTTTAAACTTTGAACACAAGCGTGGCACCTGTGGCTCAATGGAGTAGGGCACTGGCCCCATATACTGGAGGTAGGAGGTTCAAATCTGGCCCCAGCCAAAAAAAAATAAAAAAATTAAAAAACTTTGAACACAAAATCTCCAAGTGGTCACACAGAATGATGGGACCAAAGTGACTCCAGCAATGTGTCAGTCCCTGTATGCCTCTGTGCTACCGTGACTCATGGTGAACCTGCTGTGTAAACCCAGAAATGTGCAGAGTCACGGGGCAAGAGACCAAGAGGCTGAGAGATGCCCGACCAGCGTGATCTGGGGACCGTGGGTGGTTTAGTCTTCATGGGCTGGGACCTGGTCTATGACTGCAAATTCTGCGCCTTAACCTCTGAGTGGAATACAGTGTCCATCAAAGAATAAGCAATTAAAAGGTGCTAACTTGAAGTTTACAGACACATTATTAAAACAACAGTGATGGCAACAATTGTTTAGAACGGTGATTTTTAACTGGTGTGCCATCAGAGGATCTTAGGTATATGGTGAAAAATTTTAAAGATCATTAATTAAATTATTTTTGAAAGAAGTTCAAAGCACAGTAAGTATATTCTTTTTTTTGATCAACATAATTTATGTGTGCCACGGAAGTTTAACTATAGATTCAAGTGTGCCATGAGATAAAAAAAGGTTGAGAAACACTGGTTTAGAACTTAGACCATTAAAAGCTTTTTAGGGAGAGGAGTATTTTATTACTAATTTTGTTTATCATTGCTAGAACTTGGCAACAATAAAAAGGGTAATTTAAAAGATAATACAAAGGAGACTGACTGCCTTTCCATCAGTTTTATTACGGCTTCAAATTCTCTGCAAATGAATCGCCCCTCATTTCCTGCATCTCCCATCCATACCAGCTTTGTGCTCTGGCCCCATCACAGCTGCCTGCAGGTCCCGGGAATGCACATTCTCCTCTCTGGGACACATGGGCCACCTCAGACAGGTGGCGTCCTCGGCTTACCTGGACCACCTCTGAAGTGTGTCCTTTGCTCAGCAAGCAAACTGCTGCTGAGAGCCCTGTGGCTGCCAGTGCTCTCGTCCCACCCACCGCCCTCCCCTCTGCTGTGAAGCTCACCTGGCACCACAGCGGGTGTTCCTCCCTCCACCTGTGGGAGGGCAACTAAGTGAATGAGCGAGGGGAGAGGACAGGCTGACACAGACCGCGGGCCTGCTGGGCGTAGCGCAAGAAAAATGTCACGTGCTCTGTGTCTCCCCTTCATCCAGCTGTGAGTTTAGAAAACAAGAAAAGGAAAAGCAGAGAAGCAGATGCCCCAATGACCCACAAACCAATTGATTTTGCTCCCAAATAATCAAGATTATGCTCACCCATATTTGCAGTCAGAACATTCCACTCCTGGCATAATGCGAAGAAAAATTGTAAGGCAATTTAAAAAGAAAATGCAGAGTACTCATTAAGACCCCAGAGTTCAAGTGGAGGGTTTGGGGCCAGGGCTCAGGGCACATACCCTGCTGTTGGGCTTACTGCGGTCCCAGAGCACCTAATCAGCTCCCATCCAAACATCTGCCAGGAAGGCTCTTTTTGTCCTCCAGCTGCTGATCCCTCTTGTTCAGGGATTTGCTCTTGGTGAGACTTTCTACAATCTTCCCTGTACATATGATGAGATCAATCTCCATCCAGGGAGTTTTAGTTTGTGGGGTGCAGGAGTCCCTCAAAGTTTGCACTCAGACTATATTAAATACCACATAAAATCCCACCAAGTCCTGCCAGGAAGAGTTAGTCATCCTGCCCTGAACTCACAGCATCATGCCTGGTCTTTCTTGCCACCTCCTCCTCCGAGCATCCCCTCTGGGTGTCCTCAAGAGAGGACAGCTAGGGGGGGGGTGTGGCTAGAGAAGCATCTGTGAAGGTCCCAGATGAATTAGCCTAACCCAGCCCAGCCCAGCAGCCATGGGGTTCGGGAACAGGGAGGGAATCAGAATATGTGGTCATGTGGAAAGTGGTTATTGCAGGGAAGAAAATTAGCCTGTATTTTTGACACTCAGAGGGTCAGTTCTGGAGGAAATTGCACGTGTGGTTTAGACAGATTTGGTTGTGTCTGCAGTACGTTGAGGCATTGGCAGCGGTCTCAGTGTCCTCTCTCTTCCCCAGTTCCAGAGTGGAAAATAAAACACGATTTCACTGTTGTTAATGTTAGAGCAGAAAGGTGTCCAGAGTCCCAGTTCTCACCTCTTTATCACAGAGAAAGAAGGTCAGAGCCAGGGCTGTGCTCACCCAGGCACCGGGAATAATGACGCAGGGATTAAGACTTCCAGGGCAGGGAGGCCCTGCATTCCACAGCCTTTCTCACAGTTGGTGCTTTACAAATATTTCCTAGGATAATGGATGAATAAGTGGAGCATCCTTTCTAGGTCATGTTCTTTCTTTCTTTCTTTTTTTTTTTTTTTT
>NW_003852531.1:5074303-5076723 GCF_000181295.1 Otolemur garnettii | reverse complement strand
GTCATAGCTCATAGCAACCTCAAACTCTTGGGCTCAAGAGAATCTCTTGGCTCAGCCTCTTGGGTAGCCGGGATTATAGGTGCCTGCCACCAACACCTGGCTATTTTTTTGTTGTAGTCATCATTATTGTTTAGCTTGCCTGGGTCGGGTTCGAACCCGCTGCTTCAGTGTATGTGGCCAGCACCCTAACCACTGAGCTATGGCCCTGAGCCCTTTCTAGATCATTTTCTTCTTTAAGCAGTCAAAATTGGGTGAAGAAAAGAATAGTATGAAAGTTCCCACATGGGAGAACTCACAGCTCAAGAAGGGACCTTGATGAAGATCTGGGGGTCAGAGTGGCCAACAAGATGTAAGGCACTCATTCAGTCCTTCAGTCCATAGTAGCACCACATGATTGGCCTGCGGGGGTGGGGGGAGGTAATCCTGCAGGCCTCAGGCTGACTGAGGAATCTAGCTACAAGCTGCACAGACCTCTAGACCAGGACGAAGGCTCCCTGCTGGGAGCAGGTGCTGCTGTACACCATAGCCCAAAGCCAAGTCTGTCAGATTATTTTCATAGATTGAAGTCATTTGCTGTGAGTAAGTGTTCATAAAAGCAGCTGCTCCCAGGTAGCAGTCAATACTGCCCCTCACCAAGCCCAATGTGTGGCTAACTACTGGCCAGAAGCCAGGCCTTCCCAGGGTCCCTCACACCTGGCTACTTCCCAGCCTTGGTGGGGACATCCTTCTGCAAGGTCACCCTGTGCCCTCAACCCGCTTCCCTCAGCACTGAGAGTGGTCTGACCTGGACCCTCCTCAACCTGTAGTCTCTGACTTGGGGGCAGCCCACTGTCTTTGGGTCTGGATTCTGTGGTGCCTGCTGGGTTCTTCCACACCATTTGTGATCCACTGACTACTCACCTTGAACATGAGGTCTCCCACCACCCTCAACACCTCCCTGTGGACTTCAGAACAAAGCCCAGAGCCTCCTCACATGGGCTCTAGGGCCTCCTGGCTCCCACGGTCCTGGTACCAGTCTCCCAGCCCCACATTCATCCCTTGTCTGGACACTCTTCTGCCTCTGCACTGCCCCCCCGTAGGTCTTAGCTTTACTGTCTTCCTTCCCAGGTGAGCCTTTCCTAGCTGCCCACCCCCCAACCAGGTAACATAACCCAGACCTATAACAACCTCCCAAACACCCTGGCCGTCTCCCTGCACCACCTGCAGTGAAGCCATCAGTGCACTCACATTTGGGCATTCTGATAGACTTCAAGGGCAGTAGAAGCAGGAATTTCCTCCTAGAATCCAGTGTCTCGGGCAGCACAGAGCAGCACTGGATGGACAGACGGACGATGGCTGGATCTCCACTGTACCAAGGAGCACAGGGAGGGGCTGTGGCTTTTATGAGAGGGTCCTTGGACTGGGTCAAACATTGTTTCTAAAATACTAAGGACATAGGGGCACTCTCAGAGGAATTTCCAGCTGCAGTCTGTGGTGGGGGCCTCACTCTTTGGGGAGGCAGGGAGCCAGTGTAGTGTCCTGAGACCCTCAGGGCAGGTGCTGGTGTTGTGCCAGTGCAGGACCCTGTGACCCTACCTGAGTGTTCCTCTGGCATGTCCAACTAGTGGTCAGTCCAGAGTGCCAAAGAGTTGCCCTTGTGTGGTGAATTCTGATCCCTGTAGTTTCTGGCGTCCATTTTGAATATAATCTGGATGTCCTCCTATCAGGAGCAGGACTGGGCCACCCTTGACAGAGTTCCCAGTTCTCCGTCTCCTCTCAGTTCCTCAGTGCAGCCAATTCACATACAACAGCCACCTCCTGGTGACCAGCTCCCAATGGGACATCTGGACACAGCCTGCCTGACACTCCCCATGCAGACTGCCCAGGCCACAGTGACCACCTCTCAGTCATCCCGTAACCCCATGACACTTGTGCCTGCCTGCTCCAAACCCACCCAAAAGAAATCCCCAAAGGCACCTGCTTGGGGACCCCACGGGCCCTGGTAAAGGCCACAGGCTTGCTCCTTCCTGGCCACTTGGGCATGCATGTCCCAGTGTGTCCTCTTCCCCTAGCCCCTGTGGGCATGCCGCCCTCTGCTCTCCAGGCCCTGCCAGAGACACACTGCCCGTGTTTTCTTATTCTGACTAAGCTGTGTCCCCTTAGCTGACTCGCCAGAGCCTGACTCTTCCAGAAGAGCTTCCTAGAAACTGGCCATCCCGGTAGGAGTAAACAGCACATGGGCCAGCCAGTAGCCACATGGGCGTCCACCTGTGCATGCTGGCTTCCTGTGAGAGACACACCTGGTCAGGTGGGTGTGGTTGGAGTTTATGGCCACCCCCTGAGAGAGACCACAGGATTGGTTTAGAGAGAAACAGTGACCTGTGCCCATGGTGGAGAGGACTGAAGGAGAGCTGCCCACGCGGAGGGGTGGCCCCCACTGC
>NW_003852531.1:5070345-5073564 GCF_000181295.1 Otolemur garnettii | reverse complement strand
CTGAGGGGTGATTCCCTGCTGCAGCGCCGTGGGGGTGGCCCCCACTGCAGCAGCCCTGGGTCGTCTTCTCTGCAAGTCCTCCTGGGCCAGCTCCCTCACCTGTTCCACTTCCCCTCCTAAATCCTCAGCTCAGGGTCCCCTTCTGAAGGCCCCCAACCAAAGGCAGCCCTGAAGAGCAAATGTCTGTGGCTGCAGGAAAGGAATCCTCTGATTTGAAGGCTTTTGATGAGTTGTGGTGTCCTGGGAGGCCTGTGGGGGCTTTGATTCCTGTTCCCTGTCCAGAGCTCTGGCCTGTCCCTGTCATCCGGGGTCAAGGGAGGCAGGCCTGTAAGCCCAGGATCATGAGGCCAGAGACATTTTCATTTTCTTTTCTTTTGGATGCTTTTTTTGTGACTCTGCCACTTCACAATGCAATGTTTACGCTCTGAAACCCTGAAAACTGCCAAATTTCACCCAATTTAGTTTAATTTCTCAAAGAGCTTGGCATTGTGTTAGAAACCCAGACATTCCCATGGCCCAGTTCCTATTTAAAAACTGACTATCTATTTAAAGTTCATGATGAAGAAAAAAAGTTCGTAAAAGAAAAAGACTCCCAAAGCCAACAAGGAAACATGAAATAGGCTAAGGAAAAATCCCGTTCACTTCTAAAAAAGGCTGAAAATTACAGCCATCCATTGGTGTCTTAAGACTCAGAATTCTTTTGTGCCTTCTGGTTGTTTGTAAAACAAAGAGGAACCAGAGCTGTGCCACTAAGGTTCCTCCGGCCGGATGGAGAACTGGTGGTGTTTCGGAGCTGTCCCGTCATCCCCCATGCCTCTGATTTCCACAGCGCTGAGCCTGGAACTTAGCAAAGCTGCCTGGCTCCTTTTATGAACAACAAAACTGTGATGAAGGCAACAGGAGTCAGAAAACTATTCATGGCAGGAAGCCCCGGTATCCGGTAAGATACAAGAAGCACAGCCGCACAGGATACGCCTTGGGTCAGGGGACGTGAACAGCCCGAGCCTTTGTGTCCTCCTTTCTGCCAGAGCAGCGGCAGCTCAGCCCTCAGCTCCCCTCAGGGCACAGCTGGGAGCACAGATAGAAGCTCAGTCACTGCCATCACTGAGGGGCTTATCACCTTCATTGAGGGGGCAGCAGAATGGCCACCTCCACCCACCTGCTGCTGCTGCTGCTGCTGGGTCAGCCCTGGGCCACAGCTGGGGCCGCCATGGAGGCTGTGGTGTGCGCAGACACCGCCTGCTACACAGCCCACTGGGGCAAGCTGAGCGCAGATGAGGCCCAGCAGCACTGCAGCAAGAACGGGGGCAAGCTGACCACAGTGAAGAGCGAGGAGGAGGCCGGGCATGTTCAGCGAACCCTGGCCCAGCTCCTGAGCCTGCAGGCATCCCTGGCTGCGAGGATGGGCAAGTTCTGGATTGGGCTCCAGCGAGAGAAGGGCAAATGCCAGGACCCCAGGCTGCCGCTGAAGGGCTTCAGCTGGGTGGGTGGCGGGGAGGACACGCTCTACACCAACTGGCACAAGGAGGCCCGCAACTCATGCATCTCCAAGCGCTGTGTGTCCCTGCTGCTGGACCTGTCCCTGACACCCACCACCAGCCGCCTCCCTAAGTGGTCTGAAGGCCCCTGTGGGAACCCTGTCTCTCCCGGAAGTAACATCGAGGGTTTCGTGTGCAAGTTCAGCTTCAAAGGCATGTGCCGACCCCTGGCTCTGGGGGGCCCAGGCAAGGTGACCTATTCCACTCCCTTTCAGGCCACCAGCTCCTCCCTGGACGCTGTGCCCTTTGCCTCTATGGCCAGTGTGGCCTGTGGGGACGGGAATGAGAGTACCAGCCATTATTTCCTGTGCAAGGAGAAGGAGCCCAACGTGTTTGAGTGGAACAGCTCGGGTCCCCTTTGTGTCAGCCCCGACTATGGCTGCAACTTCAACAACGGGGGCTGCCAGCAGGCCTGCTTCGAGGGCGGGGACGGCTCCTTCCGCTGTGGCTGCCTGCCGGGCTTCCGGCTGCTGGATGACCTGGTGACCTGTGCCTCTCGGAACCCTTGCAGCTCCAGCCCATGCATCGGAGAGGCCACATGTGTCTCTGCACCTCATGGGACAAACTACACATGCCACTGTCCCCAAGGTTTCCAAGTGGACGAGAGTCAGTTGGGCTGTGTGGATGTGGATGAGTGTCAAGACAGCCCCTGTGTCCAGGCCTGTGTCAACACCCATGGGAGCTTCCGATGTGAGTGCTGGGTGGGCTACGAGCCCAGCAGCCCTGGGGAAGGTGCCTGCCAGGATGTGGATGAGTGTGCCCTTGGCCGTTCACCCTGCACTCAGCGCTGTACCAACACTGATGGCTCGTTCCATTGCTCCTGTGAGGAGGGCTATGTGCTGGCTGGGGAGGATGGCACGCAGTGCCAGGATGTGGACGAGTGTGCCGGCCCTGGGGACAGCCTCTGTGACAACCTCTGCTTCAACACACAGGGCTCCTTCAGCTGTGGCTGCCTGCCAGGCATGGAGCTGGCCCCCGATGGGGTCTCCTGCATCATAGCCCCTGTGTCTCTGGTCCCACTGGCTGGGGCTCCCCAAGAGGAGGACAATGGAAAGAGAGAGCGGAGACCCATGCCCTCTGCTACTACACTCAGTCCCACCAGGGGCCCTGAGACAAGCTTTGAAGCAGTGCCTGCCTCCAGGAAGCCCCCATCCAGCACGCCCATCACCTCTGCCCTGCCTGAGACGCTGGCCCCCAGTGGGGCCCCTGAGGTCCGAGTGAATCCTGGCACCCACCAGCCCACAGCTGCCACTGGTCACCGTGAGTCTGCAGGTAGGGATTCGGTGGCCACACAAAGTGATGATGGCACTGACGGACAGAAGCTGCTTTTGTTCTACATCCTGGGCACTGTGGTGGCCATCCTGCTCCTGCTGGCTCTGGCGCTAGGGCTTCTGGTCTGTCGCAGGCGGAGAGCTAAGCAGGCGGAGAAGAAGGAGAAGATGCCCTCAAACGCAGCAGACAGTTACTCCTGGGCTTCAGAGCGGGCAGAGAGCAGGGCCACAGAGAACCAGTACAGGTAAAGGGGCCCCAGGACCCGGGAAAGAGGAGAAGGGAAGGCACAGGGTGGGGGAGGCGTGGCCATAGCATGAAAGGCAGAGGCCAGGAGCAGGAGCAGGCACAGGGTCCCCATAGGTGACACATGACAGATGCCAACCCTGGAAGTGCAGGTCGCTGCACTGCA
>NW_003852531.1:5056064-5070164 GCF_000181295.1 Otolemur garnettii | reverse complement strand
ACCATCCTCAGAGTTCTGAACTCCCCGTTCAGAAGGGGAAATCCACATCCTTGGAAAGACAGGATCAGAATCTTAGCAAATAATTATGAGCCTTCTCCTGAAGACCCTGGTGACTTGGTCGGTGCAGGTATTTCTACCAATATGGTGTTCCAGACGTGGACGCTGTGTGCTGGCTTGACAATGCAGGAATTTTGTGACTATTAACTATTCTCACTCTCTCTCCCTTCTCACATGCCAATGTGACTGATTCTGGATGGGATGTGAGGAGGCAGGTGCTCCCCGGCTCCCTCAGAGTGTCCCCTGCTCACTTTCACCACCCCTGTGTATGAGAAAGTGGACTATGAGTGTGGATCAGGACTGCAATGATTTGTTCCCCTTCCTGTAGAGAAACCCAGCAAGTCACTAGTTAGATAAGGAGCTCTCTTTCTCTTTGTCAAAGCAGGACTGGAAGCACTTCCCACGTCCTGTGTGTGCTGCCTAGCACACATCCCGCAGAGCTGACAGTACTGAAATCCTCCAGAAAAACCAGAAGTGTAATTAACTGCTTTAGTGGCACGGAAGCAGGAAGATTAGAAATCACATCCCCTAGTTCCTAAGTTTCTAGCAGTCTTGGGTTTATTTGCAATCAGGGCTTGAACACTATGAGAAAAGTTTCTTTGGGGTAAGTTAATGGTGTTTATGAAAGGACGGTAACACAGGGACTGGAGTGGGGGTGCAGGGAGGGAGGGCCGTGTTTCCAGGCACTCACTATGGTGGGTCTGTGTGCAGGGCAGGGATGCACTTGACTCCCAGGAGGTATACACTGACAAGGAAAAGGTCAAGGTTGAGACTAGCTTGTGTCTGAGCACTCAGGAGCATCTCTGCTCCACTCACGCTGCTCCGACTCAGGATCTTTGAGGAAGAAGAAGCCTTCCATCCGGCCCATTCCCTAAAGGAGGCATGAGGGAAAGAGAACAGGTGGCGTCCTGGAAGCTGTTGTTTTGAAGCCTGTGGCACAGCTCAGAGCTCACAGTGGACGCTGCACTCAGAGCTTGAAGCCTGATATGTCGGCTTAGTGCACACCAAGTTGGAGGCGTCGGGCAGGACACTTAGGGGACTTGTCACATCTCTCAAAAAGGAGAAGGAAAGAGAATAACCAAAATCTTTTGTAACAGCAAAAACTGCTCAAAGCCATTTTAATTTCTATCACCATTTTAAAGAGTACCTTTGTAAAGATTTCCCCGCACTGCGGGGTGGGTAGCACTGCTGTTTGCTCTCTCTCTCTTCCCTTCTACCCCTCCTGGAGGCTGCAAGGCAGTGGTCACCTCCCTGCACACAGGTGGGCTGAGGTGTCAGAAGTTGCCTGAGTCTCTACAGGAGGCCTCACATCTGTAGGGGCTTTTTGCTGCCACTCCTCGGGACAACAGACAGAGGAAATGTGTTTTCTTCCAAGGGTCCATATTTTTGCCTTTCCGAACGCAGGTGCCCTGCTGTTTCCGGTTTTGCTTTAGTGACACACCTGTCCAGGCCCCCAGCCTGAGGGGGGGACTGACTACCCTGCAGATGCACAGCCTTCAGCAGAGTTAAGCAAACATCCCTTGGTGAATTTTGAAATGTAGATGCTGTAGTTCCAATTTTTGTTTTTCAGAAAATGGAAAATTCATAGGGTGGGGGAGGTGACAGGAAAGCTGGAGCTTCCTGGGGCTCAATGGGGCTTGTGGAGCCTCCTTTCAAAGCCGTCTCCTGGTCCTTGGTTTTCAGTCGGGGTGCCGATGTTAACACTGCAGGGAGACAAAGGCTGCGTCCATTTGGCAAAACTTCATTGGCCACGGGGCTGGAGGCAATCTGCTGAGGTGAGCAGTCTTGTGGGGAAGCAGCCATGTGGCCCTTCCCATGGCAGACATGCGGGTGTGCACTCGGGGAAGTGAGTGCCGATACAACTCTTTCACTGCCAGGCTTTTTAAATTTTTGCCCTTATCACTTGGGGTGAAGGAGACCTTCCTATCCCAGGCTTCCGGCAGTGCCTCCAGCTCCCCCAGGTTCCATCTGCTCACACAGCCCTGCCCAGCGCCTGGTCTCTGCCTGTGGGTCCTGATATAACTGGCAGTTTCCCCCCCTTCCCCAATACCAGGGAGACTCAGACCCCCCTCTGTGGAACCCCAAGAGGAGAAATGGGGATCAAAAACACAGCTTCCCAAACTCCCCTCTGACTATGTCAGGCTCCTTCTCCTGGAGCGTGGTGCTCTTTCTGTGCCCCTGGTCACCGTCCCAGAGCAGTCACGGCAGGGAATCGAACAGAAACCACTGCCCTCAAACATAAGCTTAAGTGTCCCGTTTCCTTCTGCTGTGCTCTCCTTTGAGATAAGGAGATCCTTGTTTGAGGGAGATGTGAGTGGGTCGAGCTCCGCTGAGGACTTACTTCTCGGTAGACAATTCCTCTAACCCAGCGACTGCCCAGCAGCAGCATAAGCCGGGAGAGACGGAGAGGATGAAGTTTCTATCTGGCATCAGGTTCCAAGGCAATGGCGGTTCTTTTGACCAAATAGGATTTTCCATAGCTCAGTAATTCTGGGAGACTCTTAGAAAAACTGTATTCAGGGCAAACTCCCCCCCCCCTTCCCACCTCCCAAAGCAAAGAATTAAAAGGGGAGATGCCTCCTCCAGCCTGCAGCTGTCTGTGCCACTCATTTGCAGATTTCAGGTGGCTTCTGTGCCTCTTATTCTTGTTCATTGTTTGGAGAAGGATGATGGGAGACAAGTCCCTCAGATAATGGAGAGATGCAGAAAAATCCAGGGTCGGACAGTCATCCACACTGCCCAGGGTGCTTTGTATCAGGCCTCCCTCCACCGCAGCTTGGCTTTAAGGCAAGACCAGACTGTGTGGCCTCCTGAGCGGCTCTCACAGCTAATCCTCATTTTTGTCTTCCAACACCGTGGTGCTGCACATCCAGATGTCACTTTGTTCAGCCACATTCAGGGGACAGATAATACCTGGCTGACCCAGGATGTGGGCATGGGCTGCAGTCACTTCTGGCCTGCATCCATTTCTGTGTGTCATGCAGTGGCAGACCTAGAGGAAGGGACAGCCGAGTGTCCTCTTCACTGTGATCAGGAAAAAGAGTAGGCTGAAAGTTGAGCCCTCATCTGTGTGTGCTTATGTCGGCCATTCAGGGTGAGCTGATTGCAATGAACCTTTTTCCTCTTAAAGTTGCTCCCATCTATTAAGTCCTAACCAGGAGCCCTTGTCTGAGCATATTATCACTGAGCAACATTTTGATGGACAGTTTTGGTACTTTTTTTCTAACCTTCACTCCCACAGTGTTCTTGCAAAAATTAAGAGAACAAAGATGAGCTTGGACCAAAATTTACTAAATTCAAAATAACAGTTTTTTAAAAAGCTAATATAGGAAAGCCTTTTCCTATTATTTTTCTTCTTAGCTTCTCCATTGTCTAAATGAGGAAAACAGGAAAGCATGGCTTTCTAGCAGCTGTGAAAGGATTTAATGCCCTCTACATGTTTCCATCACCTTGAACAATAGCTTTAGCATGGGAATCTGAGATACGGCTCCTGAAAACATCTTTCTCTACTCTGGCTGTAAAGCCCAGGGCTCAGATCCGTATGGTTTGTGCAGTTAACAAAAAAAGATGATGAGAATCCAAATTCTCCACATATTCAGTAGTCAAATACTCTACATCACCCCCAATTCCCAAGACAAACACTCACTGAAGTAATTTTTAAAAAACAAATTTGCCTTTGTCTGTTCTTGTAGATAATGCCTCCCATTTTAGGTAGAGACACTGGAAGTCCTTTCTTCCATGTTACTGTAAATGCAAGGGAGCAGACGGTTCTTAGATTTTGCTCACTGTTGCCTGGGGCTGATGCTCTTCAGATAGATGTGGCTTATGCTGGACTTAGATCCTTGCAAGGTCTTTCTCTGTGATGCCAGATATGGTTATAAATGTCAATAATTGCCCCATGAAGCCTAAATGAGAATATAAGTATTTTTTCAATATGTGTATTTAAAACATTTGACTAATTCTGGGATTATGAGATTTCTAAGTGGGATTCACTTTGATCCTGTGATGTTTGCCAGCCTGCGGGGAGGTGGAGCTCCAGCCTGAGCGGCACCTCCTGTCAGCCCCAAGAAGCACCAGCCTTGTTGCCTGTGACCTTCCTGTCATGTACCTATCCTAATAAACTCTGACGCGCATCTGTTGTGAACTTGTTTTAATATATTCCATGCCAACACGAATACGTGCCAGAACTTGCTTTCACAGTCATTGAATTTGTGCCTTCCCCTTTTCGCTGGGGTGTTTCCAGACTAGGTGCAGGGCTCTGCCTCCATCATCTCAGTGGATGGGTGAACCACCTTCAGGACACTGCCCTCAGGGCCCTGGGACACAGAGGGACTGGACTGCAGTGTGCCCAGCGTCCATAGCAGCCAGGACCTGTGGCAGACTCAGTGCTCCCAACTTCTGCATTCTGATCTAGCATCCACTCATCCGTGTCGCTCTTTAATTCTCTGCATCTTTTTTAAATGTGTGGGTGATGCCTGGTGCAAGATTAAATAACTAGCAATTGTCGTGCTGTGAAAACACCTTTCTTTAATTATCATAGGAGCATTTATCACTACTTTGTCAGCAAAGCTCTCTCAGTTTATTTAACTAATTGGACGAGCAGACCACATCCTTGGTTGTTTGGCTGAACAAATCTCAGTATGATTCCAAGTCAGGGATGGCAGATGGTGGTAAATTTCCAGCTGCCTGCTTTCAGATTTTTCGATTGGAAAAGGCTGTTACCAAAGAACAGGGATTAAGCAGGATAAAGGCTCTGCTCTGTTATGCTAATGGTTCAGGACTCCTGCAATAAAGGCCTGTTATTTAGGGTTAAAGAAAGTGGATCCTTTAGCAGTCTAGTCACTAACAACACACATTTGGAAATTATACCTTAATATGAACAACCACGGCTGCCTCACCAAACACACACACACACTTCTAACATCCTTCGTTTCACGCTGAGAAACCTGAAGCCAATGCTTACTAATTAAGGAAAAACCCATGAACAAAAATGCTAGCTTTTAGGAGTGACTTCTCTTGGTGATTTTTGGTATCTACTAATTAAAATTTCTTAAATTCTAGGTATTTAATCAAATATGATTCATTTACCAGAAATGTCACTTACACAGTTGTATCTACAGCACAGAGTAAAGTGCTCGTATAGCTATCAGCTGACGTGCAGATGACAGCACCAGACTCAGCTGTGCACTGTGCACATTCCGGGCGGGGCCTTTCACAGGGATCCAGTGAGCAGGTCACAGTGTGAGTCCTAAGCAAGGCAGAGACGGCTGAGATAATAAACTTGAAAATCAAAAAAAAGCCTTATTCATCCTTCTTCTGAATTGTGTTTCAGCATTACAAGGAATGGGCTCATCCTTCACATTCTCTGCATGCTTCCTGGCACCTCCTTTTAGGGGAAATAATGTGCAGGTCGATGGTGGGAAAGTGAAAAGAGAGGCAGAGGGGGTGAAGGTGCTGATAGCCGGGAGACGAGCCCAGTCCCTGGGAAGGGCAACTGACGGAGCATCTTCCTGGTGACCAGGGCACCCAGGTGGGGTCCACCCAAGCTCAACTGCTATTCCTCTCTGAAATCTGTTTGCTGAGGTTGGTTTTTTCTTTTTTTGGTTGTAGTTTGGTAGGCCTGGGCTTGATTCAAACCTGCCAGCTCTGGTGTATGTGGCTAGTGCCCTAGCCTCTGAGCTACAGGCACCGAACCTGTTTGTTGAGTTTTAGTTTGAGGTCTATCCCTACTGTCTTGGGTGTTGATGTTCTCTTGCTGCTGAAATTGGCCTGTGGAATTGAGTTGAAGGAAAATGTGAAAGAGAGGTTAGGAAGAAGAAAAATGAATAAATAGAAGAAAGAGAGTGAGAGGGAGGGAGGAGCCCAGATAGCTAAAGGGGCAGGACTGGGTTGCGCTCCACACCTCTCAGCTGTTAGCCTGAGACAGTGAAGGCCTCATCCCCCCCGGCTGTGCCCCTGTGACTTCCCGGCCACACCAGCAGGACAGCAGAGCTATCGCTGCTGCCTTGGTGAGGACCAACACACTCTCCTTGCCTTTCCCTGCAGGCCCCGCTGGTCTCCCTGCTGCACCTCCACTCCTGTCCACATGATTTATATCATAAGCCTTAAGCCAAGGCCATGATTTCTGCTCCGTTGAGCCCCTTCTATGTTCAAGTGTCACATGAAAATAATAAAATTTGTGAAGTGGAAGAAAATAATTGGGGCTTTCACCTTCTTTTTCTGGGGTCTGTCTTAAAAAGATCATGTCCCAAATGTTTTCCTTCTTTGGATGCCTCCCAGTGTGTGTGTTGGGTGCAGCCTTGGCAGGGCCATCACAGCGCTTGTCCCCTGTCACTCCCAGCCTGCAGGACCCACTGACCAGGCTCTGTCCACGCTGTCCTTCCCAGGGCGGCTATGGTTCCTCAGTTCCTCCCTGTATTTCTCTCAGTTTTGTCTCTGCTGTGAAGCTGCGTGGTGAGGTGACTGGTGTGTTTTTAACAAATCGCATCCTTTACCAGTGGGAAATATACCATTTTGAACCTTTTCACTTCAAATTAGATTTTGTCTGACTTTAAACTGATATAGTCAGTTCATTCTGTTGCATTTGATAAACACTAACCTTGTTAGGGTTTTTCCCCTTGATTTTCTGCCTTCTGGTGTCTCTCCCAAACAACAAAGCTGGATTTCACTCTATGCTTTTCTTTCTTTTATCCAATCAATAGTCTTTGTCTTTTAATGAGAGAAGGTAACCCGTTCATTCTGGCTAAGATTACTAATTAGTTCACAGTGGTTTATGTGATACATTCTGTTTAGCATAGTTTTTGGCGTTTCTGTTCTTTCACCCTTGTCAATGATTGTATCAAGTTTTCTTTGTTCTTCTTTTCTCCTCTGATAGTTTGGGATTTATATGGGATATTTGTCTTCTTCAAATGCTTAGTCTTAAGTTTGCACCTCACATATTTAAACCTGTATCTTCCTATTAATGTTTTATGTTAGTTGGCAGCCAAATATTTCTTCCTGAAAAAAGGATGAAACCCCAGAAACCAGATATTTCTATTTCCCCTCTTCTCAAACTATCCTGGTGCCCACCACATTGCCCACCTTGACTGCATCTGGATTTTATTGTTCAATAGTTTTGCATTTTCACAGTTGACACCTAGGAGATGTCCCATGTCTTCCTGACTTTGATTCCAGCATTCTTAGACTCAGTGTTCGGGTGAGTGATCCCTTTTGATCTCTGTCTTTTTCTGAGAATGTCATCAAAAGGCAGGTTTTCCACACATCTGCACGACCTGTGTACCTTTTCTGTCTTACCTGTATACAAATGTCTCTGTTCTGAACTATTGTCCCTCAGAACTTTGGAGAGATCAGGCCTTTGTTTTCTTGTAGTCATTGTTCCCTGGGAGAAAGCTGAAGTCAAAAAATATGTTTTCTTCTCCACAGACACTTCTTTTGTTGTTTCCTCTCATCCCCTGAATTTGTTGGCTATTTCCTGCCCCCTGCTGTGTTCTGATGTTTCCCTGCAGGTGTGAGGTGTGGTTCTCTCCTGTCCCACTCACCTAGGTGAGCATTTCTGGCTCAAGGGAGTGCCTCGGTCCAGGGGGATTTGAACAGGAGCTTGTATCAGACCCTCTGGACTCTCCAGCAGGGCTTGTTAAACACAGATGGGCAGGTCCCACCCCAGAGCTTCTGCCACGGCAGGTTCAGGATGGGACCTGGTATACACAGGAAGTAGACACTGTGGGTCCAGAAACTGGCTTGGAGAACTGTTGCTTACTCCGCTCTGAGTGATTGTCTTCTCTCACTGTGGGAGCATGCCCTCTACTCATTCTCTCTCGCTCTGGAGCCGATTGTTCTGATTTCCCTTTCTTGCTGTCCGGCTTCTGCCCTGGCCCTGTGGGTCATGAGGCTGCACCTTTGTGCCTCCCAGCGGCCCCAGCTCTGCCCTGCTTTTCTCTAGTCACCTTCCAACACAGCGTGTGATTTCCTTCTGAACATTCCCACTTATTCCCTATTGTCTATATTTATTCACTAGAACTTGAGCTCACCAGGGTGCTTTTGGTCTTTTGGTCTCTGATATGCCACAGGCATCTAGATGAGGGCCTGGCATACAGGGGAGTTTAATAGCAAATCTGTGTGGACTGCGGGACTCAGCTTGGGTGGGGGCAGCACAGCACATGCAGCCCCAGTGTCCGGCTTGAAGCCCTGGTGCTGTCCAGGACCTCCCTCTCCCTCCCCCGCCCCACGGTCCACCCACCTGGCCCCTTATCCCTGCTCAGGGCACCTCCTGCACTCAAACTCAAGCCTTCTCTACTGCTGACCCTGACTGTGGTCATCACGTCCATCTGGTCTGGGGCTCTCTCCACTCTAACTTCCAGAAGAAGACCCCATGACAAGGATTTGAGTGCATGAGTCCTTTGGGAAGTGTAGGGCATGGTGGAAGGAGCATGGGACGGTGATATAACTGTGGAGACACTGGGAAATGGAGCAAAACCCACCAGAGTCATCCCCTGGGACCAAGGGAGCTCCCCATCAGTTGTGAGGGACACACCGGGGTGCTGTGGGCGGGTGATTTCAGGCACTTCCAGATGACTTAACATGGGAGCAGAATGGGCTGCCCACTGGCAGGGGCACAATCTTTGGGAAAGAGGCCCACGCTGGCACCTGGCACTGCCCTGAGCATGGGGAAGAGTGCAGGGCTGCTATGAGCTCTCGTAGCTTCCTCCACATAGCCCGGACCCCAGTCTGCCTCCCAGGTGCCCCACCGCAGCAGGAGCTGCAGCCTAGTTTTCCAACACCCTCCTCTCCTCATTCCTCCCCCGACGGGTCAGGGGTTGCACACCTCCCTTCTTCCCAGTCACTCACATGAAAGGGTGCAATCTTTCTTGTGGCTGACCTATAGTCAAGTCTTCAGATATTTTCTAAAATAGAAGACATCTGGATATATTTATTATTTCATTCTGTATGTGTTATTAAAGCAGTGTAGAGGTGAAATTTGTTGACCTTTTACCATGTCGTATTTACTTATTGAGCAATAGGTAGTATTATTTCCCCCACTTTATAGATAAGAAAATTAAGGCATAGGGAACTTAAGACATTTGTCACAGCTGACAGGTGATGAGATTGGCGTGAAATTCTGTGTCTTCACTCTTCATCACCAGGCCTCACCGCCTATTAAACATGGAAAAGTGTTACCTAGCAAAGTGCTAGGAGAGACCTTGACTTATCAGTCTGTTCAAGACAGGAAAAGTAGAGCATCAAGCAATGTAGGTATTTTTAATAAAATAATCCTATGTTCAAGTGAACACACTTGTGGTCATCCAGCACCTTAAACACTCACTCACACGCACCCATGTGGACACTCACGGCTGCATCCTGGGGGTAGAACTGCTCACAAGCTCGCTGAGGTCCTCAGAGAGATTATGTGCCCTGAGACCCATCTTGCCCAACCTGAGGGCAGGTCCCATGGAACATACCCTCACTAAGCCTGGTGTGGCCATCCCAGTTTGTTGTGGTCAGAGTGCTGCATCTGTGTGCAGAGGCATGAGGGATGGGCACGTACAGATCACTCTGGGGCCTGCCCTGCCATCACTGGCTGCTCCTCAGCTGGAACCCCTGTGCCCATGGGTAGGAATGCAAATGGCGAGACCTCTTTGTAAACGGGTGGTTTGCTACTTAAAAAGTAGAACATGTACTTACCATACATCCCAGTAGCTATGCTCTTAGATACTTAAGGAAAAGAAAGATCTATACAAGTTTGGCTACAGATATTCACAGGTTTATTCATAGAGCCTCAACCTGGAAACAACCCAGATATTCACCAGCAGGTGAGCGGTGAAGACTGGGGGTTATCTGCACAGTGGGTGCTCCTCACCAAGGACATGGGGCAGGCTCCTCATACACACACACAACAAAGTCAGCCAGACGCAAAGAGACAAAGCCAGCCGTACACTGGGGGAATTCATTTCCATGAGACTCTGAGCAGGCAGAGCTGACCTGTAGCATTAAGAGGTAGCTCCGTGGTCCCGTGAGGGGGTGGGGGCTGAGAGGTGGCAGCAAAGGACTCGAGGGCCTTCATGGGATGATGGAAATACTCTGTCCCCTGATTGGGTACTGGTTATATGGGTGTTTGCATCTGTCAAAACTCATTAAGCCATTCGTAGAAAATTGGTATATTTTATTTTATGCAAATTAAATCTCAATAACGTTGATTTTAAAATGTTGCTTAACAATGTTAGGAATAAAATAAAAGTTTACAAGTTGTGACCTGAACATTTTCTGGAAGAGGAAACATGTTGCTTTGGGGGGGACAGATGAATGCCCTCCTATACGCTAGAGCTAGCCTTACCTCCTAGATTTCCCCACGGCTGGTTGCTGATCTAAGTACTCTGCTCCGCTTTAGGGATTATGAAGACATCTCGTTCCTGGCCAATCCCCCTCCACTTCCCACCAAAGCAGCACAGAAATCACGAATCCCCTAACTGCACTGACGCCCATCAGCCCATTCATCCACGTCACGGAGGCTCAGGCTTCTGTCTGGCCCAGTCCCATTTTCCTCTCACCCGTCCTGAGTATTAGCTTTTTAAATTCACCTTTTCTTCTACCTTTTTTCCTTCAAATCATCTAACTACATTTCTTTCTTAGAAGTGGCCACACTCAGACCCCACTCTTAGGTTACAGGCCTGTTGGCTGTGGGCCGCACGGTTTTCTAGAATCATCTTTTACAATGGAAACAACATTTCATGTTATTAAATTTTATGAGTAAAAACAATCTCAGAAGAGCCTCTGGGGGAGACTGCAGGTGCCAAGTTTGAGTGGAGCTGTTGTCAACAGCAAAGTCATGGCCTTTATGAAGGGTGCCCTCCCATCGCCCGGAGGAGACCAGATGCCCAGTCTGACTTCTTTGATGTTCACAGGGACTGGATTTGGGGCATAAACAGCTCGTGGCCAAAATGAAGTGCTTTTTATTGACTTTAGCTATGTGTTCAATGATCTTCAGCATAAGGTATTTATCCTTTTTGGGCAAAGGAAAAGATGATTCATTTGGATCATATAATTTCAAATTTTGGAGTCATATTGGACTGGAATCAACTTGTTCACTAGCTTAACAAACAAGAAAATGAACCAAAAAAAGGGGGGGGGAGGGGAGGAGTTTGGTAGGGGAAATGAAGTTTATAAGAGATTCTAGCTGAGCTGTTTAGTATAAATTTGTTTTGTGGGGCTGTCAGCTCTGTGTTGACACCTGTGTGTGTGTGAAATAGATGCAGATTATAAGTCGTTATCACGTGCATGCAAGAGAATCAATATTGTTTAGGTATTTTAGGTATAAGCAGAACCAAAATAAAATTCCTAGCAGTAAATTTGCCTGTGCATAATAAGGCCTGGTTGACATACTACTTATTCTTCTCACATGACGAGAGGTTCAGAGGCGGGAGCCAGGGCTTGGGCTCCTGCTCATTAACTATGAGTCTTTTCTGGCCCTCCAGCTCCAGCACGTGGCTTTCATCCTCAAGCTTACAGAATGGCTGCTGTACTCCAGCCAGCGCACCAAGACAGTCCCATTTTTAATTTCTTATTTAAAAAATCAAAGTAAGATTTATATGCAAAGAAAGGTACCCAAGTGTACAATGTGGCATTTTGATGAATGTGTCTGTAGCCCGGTGCTGCGAGGCACATGGCTGTGTCTGGTTCACAGGTATTTCTTTCCAGCCTCTGGCTGGTTTCTTTTGTCCTCCGCACAGGGTCTTTTGCACAGCAGCTGTTTCTAATTTTGTGTGTATTTTACTATTGCGTTTTAATTCCTCTGCTGGGTATCAGGAGTCAACTGAGCTGAACAGACCAATTCAAGCTGTCAGGTGTTGGAGCAGCTGATTAAAGCAACAGTGAGCTAAAATGACAGTTACAGCGAAGCCTCTGATCACTTTCCGTGAAGGTCTGAGTGTATCTGAAACTGACCTCCTGGGTTGCTTTTCCCACAGGGCGCTGCGGAGGCCACTAAATGCTCATCAGATCTGTGGGCCCTGAGGTCAGATGGAGGACAAGGGGAAGAGCTAGGAATGTGCGGAGTCAGAGGGGAGGTGTCTAATGTTCTCCCCGTAAGGAGGCTTTAAGAGGAACATGCTTTGAAACCTGTAACTGGAGATGTAGATTTTATCCTTATTTTGAGATGAAAAGCTGAGGCTTGGGAAGCTTACCTATCATGGAAGTGAAGCTAAGAGTAGGAATTCTTGCGTGAACACATACTATGGGCCCAGAAAGTGCTAAGGCCTCACTTCACATGTGCTGGGAACCAGGTGTTGTACTCATTTGCAGCTGGGGAATTTGAAGTGTAAAGATATTTCAGTAAGTTGTTCATGGTTACAGGGAAGCAAGTGCCAGAACCGGGAACTAAACTGAAGTGTGTTTCACTCCTCGGAACCCTCTGGCATTCAACACCAGCCTCTGGAGACAACAGTGCAGGTTGTCAGCTTGCTAGCACTTGGATTGCTTTCACTATTCCCCATTTTGACAGTGTTGAAGTCACTGGAATCACGGGGTGGCAGGGAAACCTGCTGTGTTGGCAGTGGTCACATGAAGAGCCATGGGGTTTCTGAAGCAGGTGCCTACTCCAGGTCGGGGTCACCACTCACCCTTCTTAGAGCAAGGAGAGCCCTCCCGGCACTGGGGACCAGTGCAGCTCCACAAGTGAAAGAACATGTACTTTGACAAATGCAGATAGCTGTGCAGTCCAGACCCTTATCAAGATAGAGGTGTTAGCACCACCCCAGAAGCAGCTTCACTCCTCTTCTCAGTTGGTTTTAAACACCTGCCCTGCTGTTCTGATTTCTTTCCTCTGTCGTGGATTAGTTCAACCTGTGCAGAAAATTCACATAGTTGGAATCAGACGAATGTAAAGCTGCTTTCCCTCAGCGTGGAGTGTTGTGCATGGCATTGTGTGTCCACACTTAATTGTGAGTGGAGGTCCTGGGCTCAGCGGCACCACCATCCTCCATCCATTCACCTGCTGATCAGCACCCAGGCCTTTCCTGTTTGGGAGTGTTATCAAGCAGAGCTTGCCTCTGAGTCTTTCTGGAGTTGTGTTTCACAGGACTGTATGAACAGAGCTTTGATCCTTCTCAGAGGCAAACCTACCACATCAGACTGCAAAGAACTCACACTGCTTCTGATTTCCTTTTGCGTAAGTCTTTTTAGGGGTAGACTCGTGCTGGATGTCAGTTACACAGACTTGTGGTTCCATCCTAACCTCACCTTTGCCCTGTGACCTTGGCCTGATTATCTTTCCTAGATTTGGTTACAACTTCTGTAAAATAGAAATAAAAAAAATGATTTGATGGTTGCTTATTGAAACAATTCAATGAAGTAATCCATGCAATGTACTTAACATGGCAGCTGTCACAAAGTGAGTGATCAGAAATGGAATGGATACATAAAAAAATGATGTAAACAAAGTTTCCATAAACATTTAGCCAACAAACATTAGCCAACAAACATTAGCCAACAAACGTGAAGAGTGGTGGAGATTCTAGAACTTTCCGTCGAGATATCTACCGGACAAATGCTTGCATGGATGACTCATCCAGAAAAAGTGGTTTTCATACATTTCTGAAAATAGAGCTTTCCAAAACACATCTCGTTGTCTTGAAGATGGACTTTCTATTTTTGTCTTCAAAGAAAACTTTGCTATTTGCCTTGGCAGGGGATAGCGTGGTTTTCATTAGCCTGGGAATCAGCATTCTTGGGGGAAAAAATGCCAGAGTAGATCTTGCTTAAAAGAGGAATCTGAAGGGCGGTGTCTGTGGCTCAAAAGGGTAGGGCGCCGGCCCCATATGCCAGAAGTGGCGGGTTCAAACCCAGCCCTGGCCAAAAATAAATAAATAAATAAAAGAGGAATCTGAAGAAGAAAGTCCCACAGCCAAGGCTACCAATGAACTCCACATACACACCTGTTTTTTTTTTTTTTTTAATGGGATACAGTGTAGTGTTTTCATATACATTTTGAAATACTTTCATCAAGCTGGTTCACATAAATTTCATGCCATTTGCATAGTCATTGTGTCAAAACAT
>NW_003852531.1:5012900-5054476 GCF_000181295.1 Otolemur garnettii | reverse complement strand
CTTAGAGTTTCATAGTTCTCTTTATATAGATCTTTCACATCCTTTGTTAAGTATACCCCCAAATATTTCATCTTCTTTGGTACTACTTTAAACGGGATGGAGTCCTTGACTGCTTTTTCAGCTTGGCTGTTGTTGGTATATATAAAGGCTACACACCCTTTTGGGTTTTATTGGAGAGTTCCGAGCTTTGGTGCCCACGTTGTTGACACTGAGCTTGAGGCAAACACAACCCTGAGTCCAGCCCAGGCCCACAGGCACTGCACGAGGGATGCACAGTGTGGGCGGCCAAACCTAGAAAGCACATTTCCTTCCAACAGCATGGGTGATGCCAGCACCCTGACAGGTGATGCTCTTGATAATGGAACTTGTCTTTTTCCTCTATTAGGTTGTTAAAGCAAATAAGATCCCTCCAAAAAGTAAAGAACTGTGATTTCCCTTGGTTGGTGCTTTCCTACTTCAAATCACTCTCCTACACCACAAATATTGTTTAAGTTTGACAATACTGCTTGTGCCCACTCTGCAACTAAGGGAGAACAGGCAGCTATGGTGCATTTCCCATTTCAGTTTTAATGGAGCTTGAGAGTGTGCGTTCCTGGGAGGTGATGTTTCCATCTTTTCAAAGCTTGTTTGGATGAAAGGAACTGAAAGTGACCAATATGGAATCCCCAGTCTCTGTGTGGGCCACAGACAGCGAGACCAGACCACCCACCTTGATGTCTGAGGCCCCAAGACTTCTGGATGAGGCCCAGCGTGAACCAAGCTGGAGGGAACAGCACACTTGAGTTTTGTGTCTTCATTTTCCTTGTTCTCTTACTTCATATTCTACAGGTCATTTGGAAAAAAGAAAAGGAGTGTGAGATATTGTAAGTAGCAAGATCTTTTCAAACTCAGATTTGCAGCTGTGACAATCAACTCAAGAGACTCAGAGTTCTTATAGTTCTTGCTACCAAATCCAGCTGAGTTTTATTTAAATGACAGGACAGGTGCTCTGCTGTGCGGCGAGTGGAGAACGGAAATGCAACTGGCCACGGCAGGCTTGAAGAAGAGGATTCCTTACATTGTAGACACCGTCCACCCAGCAAAAAGCAGACAGTGCTATAGTTTTCCACGAGAGATTTAAGAAATTTAATGAAATTTAGAAAGGGAATTTTTAAGTGGAAACAATAAATGCAGTTCAAAAAGAAACGATGATAGTTTTAACTCATTTCATTAACAAGCCATTTAAGATTATTTCGTAAAATTCAGTCCAAATTCTGTATTTTCCCACATGCTCACTAGAAATGTTAGGGCAATTTTGTCATTTAGAGAAAAGTATTCTTCTCCCTTGGTTTTATTATTACTCCTCAATTGTCTTTTGATTCTGGGGCTTTCACCTGGTTGGCGCCATATAATCACAGGGTCCTTGAGAGATGGGATATTGCGGGAGAAGAGTTAGAGAAAGAGGTGTTGCACTGGGAGCCAGCGAGGATTGGGAGATATCACCACAGATGCCGGTGTGCTCTTGGCTTGAAGATGGAGGTGGGTCCTCAGGCCAAGAAATATATGTGACCTCTAGAAAAAGATAAAAAAAGAATTCTTCCCTAGATCCTCCAGCAGGACAGCAACCTGGTTGACGTCTCAGCCTTGGACTTTTCATTTCCAGAAGTGGAAGATAACAATGTGCGTTGTTTAAAACTAATTATAAGCTACGGCAGCAATAGAAGACTCTTACACTCCAGCACAGAAGCTGCTACTTACTACAAGTGATAGTGTGATGACCCAGACCCCTTGAATCCCTGCTAAGACCAGTGGGGAACAAGCCCCCTACCCTTGAGACTTCTCCTGAGTCTCTCGGTCCCAGCCCCTTCAAGGGTGGAGAAGCTTAAAGATAAGGATGAGAGGAAAGGAGGGGTTGATGCCAGAAAAAGCTCTTACTAGAAAGTCCCAAGTTCTTTGGAAACTTTCTCAACTTATGTTGAACTGTGTGACCCCCATCTTGTGATCCATGAATTAATTTACCTTATGACCTATGAGGTAATATGCACCCCTTTTTGAATTTTGTAACCCTTAATGTGATTTGCTTATATGAGCTAAATCAGCATGTACTCTCACCCTGAGTTGTGTAACCCTTTATGAGCTAATGTATGTACCCCTGCCTTGTGACCCTTGAGTTGTGCTGAGTTGTTGTGAGCTGATGCACATACCTTTACCTTGTGGCCCCTGAGTTGCTGAGCTGTGCTTGCTTCAGCAAAGATTGCAGTATATAAACCCTTTGAATATGCCATTCGTGGCTGCTTGTTGGCCCCAACAACAGCCCCTGTAGGTGTTCCCACAGGTGTATTAAATTCCCAGTAAATTTCTATTAATTAATTACATCAGAAGTGGGGTCCACATTTCTCTCTGCTGCATGGGATTATTACAATAGGTGTTTTCAGTGTTTTTAGAAAATGAAACAATTGGCTCGGCGCCTGTGGCTCAAGTGGCTAAGGCACCAGCCACATACACCTAAGGTGGTGGGTTCGAATCCAGCCCAGGCCCACCAAACAACAACGACGGGTGCAACCAAAAAATAGCTGGGCGTTGTGGTGGGCGCCTGTGGTCCCAGCTACTTGGGAGGCTGAGGCAGGAGACTTGCTTGAATCCAGGAGTTGGAGGTTGCTGTGAGCTGTGATACCATGGCACTCTACCCAGGGGGACAGCTTGAGGCTCCTGTTTCAAAAAAAAAAAAAGAAAAAGAAAAGAAAAGAAAACGAAACAGTTCAGTGACACAGAATGATAGAAGTGATGGCTGAAGAGCAGACAGCAGTGCAAAGAGCACGCCCACACAGCGTGCAGCAGGGCATGGCCCAGCCTCGCCTGTGGGAAAACACACCTTCCTTGGAAAAGCAGTTACCTGGCTGTCCAGCTGCTGGGAAACCACCAGGGGGTGTTGGCCTCAGTCTAGTTGCTCCTCCCACAGGAGCCAATGATTGCAACTCCCAGGACTTCCCAGAAAGAAGATCCATTTTAATACACAGGCATAAGGAAAAGCTGTCTCAAAGCCCTCATTCTCTCCAGCGAAGGGAGGTTAAGGGCTTTGCAAGGAGGGGCTGCTGGTTTTGAGGCAGGTCTGATGTAACTAACAGTGGCCATTTACACTGGGGCAGGTGTGGGGATAGGTATCCTGTCAGGAAGTCTGCCCAGCGGCTTCAGACTCCCAGCTCCTTTGTCTTGCAGAAAATCCACCATTTCTGGGAAACAACACACAAGGTGGAGTAGTTAGTTAACAGAGAGGATTGTAAATAACTTGTAGGGGTCACTGAAATGTGTTCATGGAGCTGATTACACAACCAAGCAGAAATGGGTTGTCCCTGCCTGGGGAACTCAGCTCACAGGGTGGAAGAATGTCAGGCATAAAATCCCCAGAGGGAGGCCACAGGATGGAGGCTCCCCGTCGCCAGCCATGCCCCTCTGAGGTCTGCAGCGATGCTGGGGAGCCAGGTGGAGACCTTCTTCTCTATAATGCGACCAATAGAACAGTTTTCCTCTCTTCGCGGTACAGTCTGTGGTCATCGTATTCTCACTTTCCCTACTACTTCTTCCTGTATTTTGCTTCTCTTTTTCCCCTCATCCTTTTGAATCTATAGTCTGTCTTTCACCCGTCAGAATTGCACCACGGTGATAATAACATCCATGATGGGCAAAGACAAGAGATGGAGGCCTCTGGCCCCACCATGGTGTCCTGCCTCTGAACGCAATGCTTCTTAGAGGTTGGGTTTTGCCCTCCTGTCTCCATATCTTCTTTGAATCAGGGGAAGTTTCTATAAGCAAGGTCTGCCTCTTCTGGGATTCTTTCTTTTTCAACATGCTTGAGGCAGGGATTAGAAAACAATGGCCCATAGGCCCAATCTGGCCCACTTCTAGTATTTCTATGGCTCATGAGCTAAAAATAATTTTTTCACACCTTTAAATGGTTGGAAAAAATCGAAGAAAGAAAAATATTTCGTGGCATGCAGAAATTATAAAAATCTCAAAGTCCATAAATAAAGCTTTTTTGGAGCACAGCCACATTCATCTGAGCACACAGGGTGTCTGGCCTCAGCCTCAGACAACAAATATTATCTGTTCCTCTACAGAAAAAATTTGTTGGCCTCTGGTAAGGGGTAGCATCTAATGAACTTATAGAAGACATTATTTAATAATGATATTTGGCTAAACATAGCTTTAGCATCAGTTCTCAATCTGTGAGTCGTGACCCCTTTGTAACAATGAAAGTACATCACAGCATTAGGAAGGTTGAGAACCACTGGTTTGTCCCAGCTTGGCTGGCCTTGCTGCATAGGATGTCACCCCCACCGCAGTCATGGGACAGAATGGGGATTTGTTCATCTACCCTAACAAGAAGTACAGAGGATGAGAGATGTGATTAGGGCTGTGAAGTCCTAATACTTTTAGCACCTTGGTCCCTTTTCAGTTGCACATTGATGCCTCTGCTTTGTGCAAAAATTCTACAAATTTCCTTTGTCTTGGCCTGAAGGTGGATTTCCATTACCCCATCACTGTAAGGTGTGGGGTACTTGTGTGCCCCTGTAGGCAGGGCCCAGCAAACTGGTAGGTGGACCCAGGGTCCAAATGGGAGACCAGGAGGGATGGCTGGGGAGATGGGCAGTGAGGTTATAGTCAGAGCCTAGAGGTTACACTTGTGCCAGTGGGTCCCTAACCTGAGCATAAGAATCCACGAGACCAGTGAAGTTTCAACAGGTGTGCCATGATGGGGTCTTAGGTGTGCTGTGAAAAATTTTAAAGATCATTAATTAAATTATTTTTGAAAGAAGTTCAAATCACAGTAAGTATATATATTTTTACTCTTTTTTTTTTTAATCAACATAATTTAAATGTGCTGTGGAAGTTTAACTATAGGTTCAAGTGTGCCATGAGATAAAAAAGGGTTGACGAAGCCTACACCAGAAGACTGTGTTGCTGCCAATTCCCAGATATCGCTCTCCAGGTCTTCTCAACACGCTGTTGCAGGAGATGTGGGTCAGAGTTCTGCATTACTAAGAAGCTTCAGGTGCACGAGGCTGTTGGTCTGGGGCCACTTGTTGAGGGGCAAGTCTGCAGAGGCCTGCCTTGGTGTGCCTGGCCTGCTCTCAGCCGGACATCCTCTTTCCATGCTAGCTGCTCTAGCCCCCCAGAGGCAGCAATGCACCAACGCTCAGCATTCCCATCAGGGTGTCACATCTTTTCTTTCCTACGGAGACCCTGGAATTGACTGACTCATTTGAATGACATTCTCAGCTCTCTGGAAAAATGCTGGCCAGAAATGGAAACAGCAGCAAACACTTTCTGGGAAACAGGAAGCCAAATATTTTGTTTTCAATGATTCTTTCCCCCAGGTTCAGAGACTGCTTATTTCCCAATGAAATACAGATCTTGATAGTAAGATAAAGTACAAAAATGATGTCCAAGCTCAAGACCACAGGACAACAGTGGAAAGAGGGAAAAGTGAACCACACAGGAACACAGAGAGCTGTCGAGTGTCTCTGTGCTGTGTTTACTTATCCTGAATTTACTGAGCATCAGCCGTCTGTGTTTATCCTGCCTGTGGTAGAACCAGCTGGGGTTTTCGATTTGTGCCACTGGTGATGCTGCTGAAATTATCTTCTGCAGCTGCCGCCATCATGGGCAGCTGGGAGTCATATACATGAAAGTGACGCCTTGCTCCAGGGAGGAAGCCTCCTTCCCTGCTGTCTGTGGGGTACAGGGAACGTCTCCTGCTGCCCTTCTTTTCTAGGGGGTGCTTTAAAGAACTCTGGAAGGCTCCTTCTTGCCATTATGTCCCCAAAACCCCTTTCAATGGAAAATAAACACCAAAGAAGTGCCCACGACTCTCTGGGACCTGGCTCCAGAGTTACTTCCAGTCTGAAAAGCACTCCCAGTGATTTTGTGCGGCCCGAGAGCTTCTCCATCCTCCCCTCTGCCTTCCTGTACCACTGGCCTGCTCTGGATGGTGGTGGTGCCTGAGACCCCCCTCCCCGAAGTGGGGGGCACTCCTTTCCCTACCCACAGAGCTGGGAGGAGGCTCAGTCACCCACACAGCTGTAGGTGGAAGTGGAATTCTAAGTGATAAACTCAAAGTAAAGCTCTCTCCTGTTCTGGCACTTTCCGTGACAGCTTCACCTCCAAAGAGCCTTCTGCCAGGCCGAAGGTGTTCCCAGCAGTCCACCCTCCAGGCTGTTCTCAGCCACCAGAGTCTGCATAGCCAGTCTGCAGTCTCAGCACCGAATTAGCCAAGCACTGATTAGCTCTTCTGCCTGCACTAGTGTCTGAAAGAACTCTGTTCACATTTATTAAAGCCACTTGGCCAGATAATGGAGTTTCAGATTTTGCGTCTTTCTAACTTAAACTAAGTTTTAGGGAGATGTGTCACACATCTATAGAGGACTCGTTGTGGAGGGCTCTGCCAAGACAAAGGCAGAGAAGAGTGGTCACCACAAAGAGGCTGCTGGTGAAAGAGTCACTTCCTGGCGCTTTACAGAAAAAACATGCCACAGAATTCCTCTGGTTATCCGGGTCTTAATGGGCCCTCTTACTGTCTTGCCTTCTATAACACAACCCCCAAAGCCGAAAGATTTAGCAGCTCAGTAGCACACTGGTAATAATAGGATTCTAACACCTGGCCTAGCTGAATCTGGGCAGTAAAAATTCATCCCCCCGTGAAACGTGTGTTTACGGAAACATGCTCCCAAGTTCAGGGGGTACAAGACCTGGATCTTCTCAACTTCACAGGAGTGGCCCTGTTGTGAAGCTAATCTAAACCTTTTATTAAATGCTTGAAAATCAGTGAGCTAAGAGGAACTCAAATTAGTTTCTGTTTTACATGAGGCTACAGACACCAGACTGTGTACGGCCATTCCTAACCAAATGACTTGGAACTCAGGAGTTCTCAAAAAAACCCCAAAACCCACTTTATCTTCTTAATAAAGGAGTGTAGCCTTTTGCTTATCATGAAATACATGTTTCTTGTAGAAATAGAGAAAATACAGAAGTAAAAGTTATTGATTATGCTTCAACCCAGAGGTAATTGTATATATATCTTATTATATGTAGTTTTTCCCTAAGTTAGGTGTATCTATTTCTATAGCCTTCCATCCAAAGGACATATCAATTATAATCTGTTAAATATATTTATTATATGAACAAAATGTTCAGCTAATTTTCAGAAAAAATTGAAAGCAAGAGCCAACATGTGCAGTCAATGTTATGCCAGATATTTCTATCGCTGAGCTTCTCACACTTAATACATTCACAGTTACATTACAATATACCTTTGTGAAATAACATTAAAGTCTATAGCTGCCCTTGTTTACTCTCCTAGCTAAACAAGTCATGTTCTCTGCACAAGCTCACTCATAAACCTGTCATCCTGCACACACCTGGGCTGAGACCTCAGGCCTGGGAACCTGGGTGAAGAGTCCGACACCTCTGGTGTCTTCAGACAACACTTCTGGGGACTTTGTCTCTGAGTATTCCTTTCAAATATGCATTGTGTTTTCAATAAAAACATAATGAGCTGCAAACAAACATTAGGTATAAAATAAAAGGAGAGTCTAACATGGTGTAAATGCACTTGGACAAATCGTCCTTCTAAAGGTTCATCTGACTAACAGACACACGTCTGTGTTTTTCTAATGTAGTGGTTCTTAATTCGGGGGTTCCACCAACTTGAATAGAAAAAACATTACATCTGTATCTTCATTAACCTTTACCTGAAACTTAGCATATTCTTTATTTTTTTATTTTTATTTTTTATTAAATCATAGCTGTGTACGTTAATACTGTCATGGGGTACAGTGTGCTGTTTTTGTGTACAATTTGAAATATTTTCATCAAACTGGTTAACATAGCCTTCATGTCATTTTCTTAGTTATTGTGTTAAGACATTTATATTCTACATTTAGAAAGATTCACATGTACCCTTGTAAGATGGACCATAGTTGTGATCCCACCAATCACCCCCCTCCCCTCTCCCCTCCCCTCCCTTTCCCCTTTCCCCATATTCTTGGGCTATAATTGGGTTATAGCTTTCCTATGAAAGCTATAAATTAGTTTCATAGTAGGGCTGAGTACATTGGATATTATTTTTTCCATTCTTGAGATACTTTGCTAAGAAGAATATTTTCCAGCTCCATCCATGTAAACATGAAGGAGGTAAAGTCTCCATCTTTGTTTAGGGCTGCACAACAGAGTCAGCAGGGCTTGAGACTGCTCACACCATAGCCCCAGGTACTTCACACCACATTAAAGTTGTTGCAGACCTTTCAAAATGTTGCTTATGTTGATCACCACATTGAAATTATGGTATTTAAGTGATGCATCATCAGAACTTGTTATTTCAAATGTCCATAAGCCTGACAAAGGACCCATGGCCAACCCCCACTTACCTCTCACTCACTGTCTACTTGCCTAAGCAAAGATGTATCGCCACTTTCTAGGGCAGGGTTTCAGAAAGTAGACTTGCCCAGCAGTGGGCCTCTGGGACTTTCTTGCTATTTTCCCCCAGAAAATTTGTCTTGAGAAGAGGGAACCCAGGAGGACACCTTAGTGAAGGGCCAGAAACAGTGGCTCATGGATCCGCAGACATGAAATTCTCTCCAGCTCCAGCGTGGGTCGTACTGGATGGCCAGCCCTGAGAGGGTCACTGGGCCTCTGGAAACTTCCTGTGGCTGACATGGAAATCTATGTGATGGCAGATGCAAAACTCAGTTCAAGGTGGACAGTTACTAGTATCCTGTCCTGCCTCATACAATAACCCCCCCGTAGCAGGCAGAGGGTTAAAAGGGGCACCTGGTGGTGCCCGAGCTCTATCACCCCAGTTCTAACGCCTCACTAATTGGGAGAACGTATTTTCTTCTTTCCCTAGACATCTTCATTGGGAAATAGTCCATATACCATAGAATTCACCCATTTAAAATGCACAATTCAATGGCTTTTAGCACAGTCGCAGTTATGCAACAAGCCACAGTCAATTTTAGAACATTTTAATCACCAAAAGAAACCCCACACCCCTTTTCAGTCTTGCCCCAGTCTTCTGCCCAACTTCGCATCCCTGGGCACCAGCAGGGACGTCCATTGAGGAAGTGGAATCCCACAGCGTGTGGCCTTTGGTGGATGGCTTACTTCATTCCCCATGTTTCAAGGCTGTGTATGAATCAATACTTCATGCCTTTTAACTGCCAAATGCGATTTCATCATGTGGACATACCACATTTCATCTGTCCATTCATCAGTGGATGGACAGTTGGGTGCTTTCTATTGTTTGGCTCTTAAGAATAATGCAGTTATAAACGTTTGCAGACAAGTTTATGTAGAAATATGTCCAAATTTTTCTTGGGTATATGCCTAGGAGTGGAATTGCCACATCATATGGTATGCTTAACATTTTGGGGAAATGTCAAACTTCTTTCCAAAAGGCTGCACTTTTTTATAAGACCTGGCACAGTTCTCTACATGTACTGGCCCACAGAGACGGTCTCAGTCATGTACATGTGCACAGCCTAGGAGGCCTGGCACTGTAACAAGTACACGAACACCAAGCCTGGACATCTGTGGATGTGTACCCGGCCCAGCTCAGTCATGTATTCTCACGCTGTATGAGAGTTTTGATTTCTCAGCATACTCACTAACACTTGCTACTAGTTATCTCTAGATAATAGCCATCCCGGGAGGCATGAAGTGGTGTGGCAGTATGATTTTTGCATTTCTTGATGGCTGATGATGCTGGGCATCCTTATGGCCATCTCTACACCTCTACTGAGAAATGTCTATTCAGATCCTTTGCTCATATTTTAATTGAGTTATTTCTCCTTTTATTATTGACTTATAATTTTTTATATATTCCAGAGATACCTTACCAGATACATGATTTGTAAATATGCATTTTCTACTGTTTTCCCATTCTGTCTTTTTTCTCTTCACTTTCTTTGAAACACAGGTTTTAATTCTGATTGTGTGCAACTTACTTTTCTTCTGGTACTTGTGCCTTTGGGGTTATAGCTAAGGAAAAAAATTGCCTAATCCAAGTCCACAAAAATTTACTTCTGTATTCTCTGCTAAGAGTTTTCTATTTTTAGCTTTCACATTTAGGTTTTTAAAAGCATTTAGAATTTTTGGGTTTTTGTAAATATAAATTATGTGAGGTAAAGGCCCAACCATCTCGTGTGGACATCCAGCTGTTTCTGCATCATTTGTTGAAGAGACTTTTCTTTCAATCATCTGGGCACCACTGTGAAATCAACTGACCATAATATGAGGGTTATTCTTAGATTCTCAAATCTATTCCATTGATTTATATCTACCTTTTTCAGTACCATATTGTTTTGATTACTATTCCTTTGTAGTAACCCTTGCAATAGGGAAGTGTGTGTCTTCCAACTTCGTTCTTCTTTCCTGAGACTATTACCACTTTGGGGAGTCCCTTGAACCTCCATGTGCATTCTAGGGTAAGTATATAAATGTCTGTGAAGAAATCAGCTGAGATTTTAATGGAGATTGCACCAAACTGTATATTACTTTTGGGAATACTGCCATTTGTTAACCACATTAAGTCTTCCCATCCTTGAACATAGGCTGTCTTCCCATTTATTTAGATCTTTTTAAATTTTCTTCAACAACCTCTCCTAGTTTTCAAAGTATGCGTTTTGTTTTGCACTTCTTTTGTTAAATTTATTCCCATGTATTTTATCCTTTTTGATGTTGTTACAATTGGAATTATTTTCTTAACTTACTTTTCATTTTGTGGATTGTTACTGCTTAGAAATACAACTCATGTTTTCATATTCACCTGTATCCTGCATCTGCTGAATTCATTTCTAGCTCTTGTAGTTTTTTTTTTTTTTTTTTTTTTTTTTTTTTGAGACAGAGTCTCACTATGTCACCCTCAGTAGAGTGCCATGGTGTCACAGCTCACAGCAACCTTCAACTCTTGGGCTTAAGCAATTATCTTGCCTCAGCCTCCCATGTAGCTGGGACTACAGGCACCCATCACAATGCCTGGCTATTTTTTTGTTGCAGTTGATTAGGTGGCCTGGGCCAGGTTTGAACCTGCCACCCTCCGTGTATATGGCTGGCATGGTAACCACTGTGCTATGGGTGCTGAGCCAGCTCTTGTAGTTTTAAAGTGTATTCCTTATAATTTTCCATATATAAACATGATAGTATAATCTGCAAATAGAGATAGTTTTATTTCTTCCTTTACAACCTGGATTTTTAAATTTACTTTTCATGCTTTAACTTCTCTGGCTAGAATCTTTAGTATAATGTTGATCAAAAGTAGCAACAACAGGCATCCTTGTTTTGTTACTGATCTTAGGGGGAAAACTTTCGTTGTTTTACCAGTAAGTTGTGATCTTAGCTGTTGGTTTTATGGCAGATGTGACATATTTTCTTTAAGAAAGAAAAGACCAATAAAGTTTTGTCCATTTTTACCTTGTTTCCTGAAGATAGCTTAAGAGGCAACATTTACTAAAATATTTGTTTTGCTGTAGTGACATGCAGTTGCTTGTTGGATAACATTTGTTTAATAAGTATTTATGTCCCCACTCTTGGATTTATATTGCTGTGTAGCAACAGAGACTTAATTTTAATTTGGCATTTTAGTCTGGCTCCATCTTGTATACAAGCTCAGGTTACTATGATGATGCCAGCACACTGTCACTGGGGCCCCTTCTGTCTGTGGATTCCTCTTCATCTCTGTTTTAACAATATTCACATTCAATAAAAATGGCTGAAATATGTTCACTGCCCAGGTGGTTGGTGAAGCCCCCTCCATAGACATCAAACCTAAACTCCCATCTAAAAAGCCAGACTTCCTGGAAGGATACAATTGAACCCAGGAAACTTTGATAAAAGTTTTTTCTTTTTTTAACCAGTAATAACAACTATATTTGTTGAATGGCTACTGTGTTCCAAGAAGAGTAATAGTTACTGTATATAAAATTTATTTAATTTATATAATTATCCTGTAAATTAGATATTGCATTTCTAGGTTTAAGGAGAGAAAATCAGAGATTTAAGTAACCCAACCTGTTTAACTGATATGTGGAGAGAGTGGGGCTCAGAAATACTCTGTGTTCTATTTCTTCCATCCTAACATGGGCTGGTGAGTCTTGGTTTCACCCTTTACTGGCTGTGTAACCCGGGGAGTCACCTATACCCCTCAGACCTCCAGACTTCAGCATCCACATCTGGGAAATGAAAAACAGCTATGTCTACCCCCTGCAGCCTGAGACAGGCACACTTTCTTTTCTGGATATCTGCAATTCCTCCCTGTGCCTCCTTTGGTTTTTAATTTTTTTTCACAATTGCTTACTGTTATTACTGGTATAAATGCTTAGCTGGACTTAGTTTAACCCAACAAACATTTAGTGAGTCTCTACCACAGACCAGCGACACCAGGACCCTTGAGTGCTCCCTGCTTTTTTTAGGGCTGGCAGGCTCAGAGGGGCCCTGCCCAAGAGGCCCTTCCCATTCTAAAGGGACTCTCCCCTTGTTTGTCTGAATCAAAATTCTAGAGATTGAATTTTTCCTTTTCTGCTAAAATCTGTTGAGAGTTAACCATGGCTCAACCATTCCAGATACTTCACGTACAATTCTCACCATAACAATTTGAAGGGAGGACTGTTATGATTCCTATTATGCAGTTGAGGAAACAGAACAGACAGACTGGGTACATGGCAAATCTTCAAACAAACAAAAAACTTGTCAATGGAACTGAGACTCCAATCCAGCCAATACTCCAAAGCCTCCACCTTCATTAACCCTGGGGCCCTGAGGCTGCCCCCATCCTGTTTTTGCTGGTTAACAAGAGAAAATCGCCTAGGAGCGGGCACAAAGAAACATCCGTGACAGGTGCTCCGATGAGTCCAGGGACTGGACAGAGCATGCTGCTAGATACATGGGGCGTCCAGGGACTGTCTGGACAGAGCATGCTGCTAGATACATGGGGCAGGGGCCCTAGACAGCAAGTGTAGAGGAGTGTGCTGTGTACATGGTCACTTACACAGCAGCAAAGGCACGATACTGCAGAAGACCTAGAGGAAGTCCTGCCATGCAAGGCCGTACAGAGGTCAGCTCTGCTTTGGTTACTCAGAAACCCTTGCTGATGGGACAGCTTGTCAACAGGGCTGTGAAACAGGGAAAGATTTCAGGGGGTAGCGAAGTGGGCAAAGACGAGAACGCTCCTGGAAGAGAGAGAGATAGTGAGTAGAAGTGAGACGGGCGAGGCATTTCCCTGACAGTGACCCTTCCTGGAGACCTCCCTTGCAAGGACGGCTTGGCATCCATGAAGATAACAGGACCCTTGGGAGGGAGAAAGGGCATGGGCTCGAGGTCTAAATTCCAGTGCAGCCCCTTGAGTGCTTATTTCTTAATCTGTGGACATAGAGTCTAGACACAACCGTGAGCACAGTGGAGGGGTGGAGAGGAGCCTGGGCTTGTCCTGGCAGGAGTGGGGAGCACAGGAGTGTGAGGGTCCAGGTGGCATTAGCCGGTGTGAGATGCTGGAGAGAAAGGAAGCAAAGAAGAAAGTTGCTGACCCACCGTCTCATGATGAGAGTTGGAGGGCCCGAGGGGTGGCTCAGGGCCCACAGGGGAGGAGGTGAGGGAGGGTGTGTGTTTGAAAAGTCATGGGAGCCACAGCCTTGAGATGGCAGGCATCAGGAGTGGAAACGTACATGACATCTAGAAGGATGAATGGAAACAAGTTCTTGGCATTCCTGACGTGATGGGAGGTCTTTGAGGCGACTATTTCAGCAGTACAGCAAGTCCTGGTTGGTGCCCACATGAGGGTGGAGGGATTGGAGTCTGTGTCAGGAAGAGGGCAGTGGATATGACACCCACATAGAGACATGGGGAGTCATCTGTCCCAGGTGCACAGGAGGTACAGAAAGGGAGATGGGTGGGATTCTAGCAGAGGCCTGGGGACCTTCAGTCATCTGAGGCTGTTAAAACTTGCAAAATAGGACGGCGCCTGTGGCTCAGTGTGTAGGGCGCCAGCCCCATATACTGAGGGTGGCAGGTTTGAATCCGGCCCCGGCCCAACTGCAACAAAAAATAGCTGGGTGTTGTGGTGGGCACCTGTAGTCTCAGCTACTCGAGATGCTGAGGCAAGAGAATTGCCTCAGCCCAGGAGTCGGAGGTTGCTGTGAGCTGTGACACCACATCACTTTACCAAGGGTGATAAAGTGAGACACTGTCTCAAAAAAAAAAAAAAAAAACCTCTAAAGCATTGGCTGTAGAGGAAAATGAATTGGCAAAGGCAAGCCTGGGAGGTAAAGCTGATGTGTGTCCTGGAGCAGGGGTTATGCCCTGAGGGGTGGGAAAGTCTAACAGCTCACATCCACCCATTCTTCTGCAAGGTGGCCCAGAGATGGTGGCTCATTCCATGGGACAGTCCTCTACTTCCATTCGTTGTTCCTTTAGTTTCTTTCTGTTGAAAATACAGAAACATCCAACACCTTCTTATAGAGAGCTAGGCCAAGTTTCAAAGGCATCATTGACTTTCCAGTGAGCCCAGTTACCAGGGCTGTTCTCACACATTCCTTTTTCTTTTTTCTTGTTCTTTGCAAGACTCAATAATGGGTTTAAGGAGGTCTGAGTAGGATGCCCAACCAAAGTGTATGCTGGTGAATCAGCTAGAATCCATCCAAGAATCCAGCCAACCCGGTATGGGGCAACACCAGGATCCTTGAAAGTTCCTCAGCCCCTTTTAGGGCTGGCTAGTTCAGAGGAGCCCTGCCCAGGGGGTCTCTGCATTCAAAAGGGTCCTACCCCTTGTTTCACGCTGTGTGCTGTCAGTCTTGAAATTCTTAGTAATTAAGCCAGAAACTCCACACTTTCACCTTGCACTGGGTTCTGCAGGTGGTGTAGCTGGTTCTGTCCCCTCTTTTGTCTCAGCCACCAAGGGAATTCCCCCACTTTCTGAGACCTTTTAGCAGTGATCCACTGGGATTCCTGCCCATATCTGAAGTCTCTCCACCTCCACATCCCTCACTTCCCTTCCCTCTCTTCCCAGGTGGGCAGGGTTATGATCCCCAGGTAGCCAGTGCCTGCCCAGCTCTCACAGGGAGGGGCTGGCTCTCAACCCTGGGCTCCTCCCTTCCACCCTCCCCCCAGGTCCTCCTCCCTTAGGCAGGTGCATCTCAGAGCTCAGGAAGCTCCTCTGGGGTCCCTACCTGGAAGCTGGGGCACCCTTCCCACCATGGAGCCCACCTCAGCAGGGTACTGGGAGGCTGTTTGTGTTTGGCTATAGCTCTTGGTCCCCTTGGGGTATATCAGGAGGGACTGTTTTACCAGCCCCTTTCCCCATGGCATTGTCTCCCCATTGGACATTGTCTTTCTCAGGAGAGGTCCCACACTGTGCTGTTCTTCTCTTAAATCTGGGCTCTACTGGACAGGGAAGGCCAGAAGGTGAGCCTGGGAGTCCCCGAAAGCTTCCACAGAACAGTTTCCTACTTGGGGGCCAGGCCTCTGCCTTCCCCACACTCTTTTTTTTTTTTTCAAATTACATCATAGCTGTGTTCATTAATGCATTTATGGGGTACAATGTGCTGGTTTTACATACAATTTGAAATGTTTACTCAAACTCATAAATATTTACTCAATATTTATGTCAAACTCGTTAACACAGCACTTTCTTAATTATTGTGTTAAGACAATATTCTACGCTTAGTAGATTTGACATGTGCCCTTGTAAAATAGTCCGACTAGTTCTCCAGCTTCTTTGGGTTTGTTTAGAGCTCAACAGCGCCGCCTCCCGGTGCTGGGCTGTGAGTGACCACAGCGGAGGACCAGACTCGAGCCTGTTTTTCAACAAAGTTTGCAGCTCCCCTGGGCATTCTCCTTAAGTGAACAAGCCATAAGGTCAGAAATAACAGATCCCCACCTCCTCCTCCTAGTTCTCCCCGCCTTGCCAACCACAGGACAGGCCCTCTTTTGTGTTGCTGCCTGATTATGTGCACCTCGTCATCAATCAGGTCTCGGGAGTGGACAGCTCTGTGACAGACCTTGGTGGGTGCACCTGAACCTTGCAGGCCTCCTCACCTGGGCAGTAGGCGGACTCCGCGGGGGGTGACCCTGCGATTTGGAAGACAACAGAGAGCTGAAGCGCTCCCCTGCCACCCCACCCCCGGCAGGCCTGTGCGGCAATTCATCCCTCACAGCTTCTCAAAGGGGAGAGGAGCTCAGAGCCCCGAGTGTCCCTGCCATCTTCCCGTGCGACAAGATGGAGTCTGGCATTGGCAGTGAGTGCCCAGGAGCTCACGGGTTCCATGGCCAGCCATGGGGCCCGGGAGCTAGTATTAGGTCTGTCCTCAACCCAGACATACCCACTGTCTTCAGAGGACTAGTGCTGCCCTGGTCTCCTGAGTCAGGTGCCCTGGCTCCTAGGTCGGCTCCAACTCTCTCTTTGCGATCTGACCTTGTGTTTGCGGAAGCGCTGGAAGAGGCAGCCCCTCCCAAAGTCCTTTTTGTGCCGAGTCTCCCTTACGTCCCATTCAAAGCCTTCTTTTCTACGGAATGTGCAGGTCTCAGAGCTCTGCAAAGGAGGCTTCCCCTGGAATCCGTGGTAACATTCAGGGGCGGGCGGGAGAAGGACTAGAAGATTGAGGAGGGCTGCACCAGTGGAGTCTGATAGTAGGGGCGGGAGTGTTGCCTTGCTGATGGAGTGCTGCCCTCCGTCCGCAGCGGCGCCTGAGTCTGCCAGCCCCGCCCGGGACGTCCCGGGCCGGGGTCGCGTTTATTCATCTGCTCGAGGTGATCCCAGGCGCGAGGGCGGGCGCACGACGTCCGGAGAACCCAGTAATCCGTGAATACGGCATCAGCCCTTCCCACTCGGCACTTCCTTCCTTTTCCCGAACGTCCAGAGAGGGAGGGCCGCGCACTTATAAACTCCAGCCCAGGCCTATGAGCATGTCAGAGGCTGTCTCGCTGGGGCCACGCGCGGTAGCCCGAAGCGTCCGAGCTGAGCAGGACAAGAGCGACTGTCGCCAGCGGCCTCCTGTACACCTTTGCTCCTGCCCGGCCGGGTCGCAGGCCTGCGCTTTCCCGGCACCTGCACTTACCGCACCTGGGCAGCATGCTCGGGGTCCTGCTGCTTGGCGTGCTGGCCCCCGCCGGCCTGGGGATCCCGACACCAGCAGAACCGCAACCCCGTGGCAGCCAGTGCGTCGAGCACGACTGCTTCGCTCTTTTCCGGGGCCCTGCGACCTTCCTTGCTGCTAGCCAGGTCTGCGAGCGCCTCCAGGGTCACCTGATGACCGTGCGTTCCTCGGTGGCTGCCGATGTCATCTCCCTGCTGCTGAATAGTGATGGCGGTGACAGCCCACGCCTCTGGATCGGCCTGAAACTCCCAGCCGGCTGCAGGGACCCCGGACATCTCGGGTCCTTGCGCGGCTTCCAGTGGGTTACGGGAGACAATCGCACCAGCTACAGCAGGTGGGCACGGCTGGATCACTCCCGGGAGCCCCTGTGCGGCCCGCTGTGCGTCACTGTCTCCGCGGCTGGGGCCTCTGCGCCCGGCGAGCCGGCCTGGCAGGAGCAGCAGTGCGACGCCGAGACCCATGGCTTCCTCTGCGAGTTCCACTTCCCTACCTCCTGCAGGCCCCTGGAGGTAAAGCATGGCGCCCAGGCGGCCGCCAGCGTCTCGATTACCTACAGCACCCCGTTCGGGGCCCGCGGCGCGGACTTTCAGGCACTGCCGGCGGGCAGCACCGCTGCGGTGGCGCCCCTAGGCTTGGAGCTGGTGTGTTCTGCGCCTCCTGGAGCGGCCGGCGAGGCGCGCTGGGTCCGGGAGAAGCCTGGCGCCTGGCCCTGCGGCGTGGAGAACGGCGGCTGTGAGCGCGTGTGCAATGACAGCTCAGGGGTGCCCAGCTGCTTCTGCCCAGGGGACGCCGCCCTTCAGGCGGACGGGCGTTCCTGTGCTGCATCTTGCAACGACCTCTGTGAGCACTTGTGCTTCCCCGACCCCAACGTGCCTGGCTCCTACTCATGCATGTGTGAGACCGGCTACCAGCTGGCGGCTGACCAGCATCGGTGCGAGGACGTGGACGACTGTATGCTCGTGCCCAGTCCGTGCCCACAGCGTTGTATCAACACGCAGGGTGGCTTCGAGTGCCTCTGCCATCCTGGCTACGAACTGGTCGATGGCGAGTGCGTGGAGGCCGTGGACCCCTGCTTTGCAGCCAACTGCGAGTACCAGTGTCAGCCTGTGGGCCCAACGAACTACACCTGTATTTGCGCCGAGGGATTCGTGCCCAAGCCACAGGAGCCGAGCAGGTGCCAGATGTTCTGCAACCAGACTTCATGTCCAGCCGACTGCGACCCCAACACCCCGGCTGACTGCAAGTGCCCAGAGGGCTACATCCTGGACGAGGGCTCCGTGTGCACGGACATTGACGAGTGCTACAACGACTACTGCCACGGCGGCCAGTGCCGCAACCTCCCCGGCTCCTATGAGTGTGTCTGCGGGCCAGACTCGGTCCTGGCTGGCCAGGTGAGCAAGGACTGTAGCCCCATCGAGGTGAACGGTCAGAACACTGGCGTTGAGGACGGTGGCTCCGGGGAGATCCCCGTCAGCCCAACGCCCAGCTCCACCTCAGGCCCCCCTGCAGCCGGGCAAGTGCATTCAGGCGTGCTTATGGGCATCTCCATCGCCAGCCTGTCCTTGGTGGTGGCACTTTTGGCGCTTCTCTGCCACCTGCGCAAGAAGCAGGGCACTGCGCGGGCCAAGACGGAATACAAGCCCGCCGCCCCCGCCAAAGAGGCAGCGCTGCAGCAGGTGCGCACCGAGCGGACCCCTCAGACACTCTGACCGGCTCCCTCCCTCCTGGAGGCACGGTGGGTCGGCAGGCCCTTCTCTCCCTCCGGTGCCCCCAGGGCCCCAACTTTACTCCCTGGCTACCCAAACGCACTTTAGCTGGCATTAGAGTTGGATGAGACTCCTTTCCCCTCTTCAGGCTGATTCCATGCCTCGCTGGGGAGCAGGTGACTGCAAGGGGCTCTTTCCAGGATGTCACCAAACAACAGTTGAGACAGACCACAGCATCCCAGTCCATACCAGGGGGAGGGAGGAGGGGTAGGCAGTATTGGTTGGCGGCCTTTGGGGCAGACCTAGTGATGACCAAAATATTTATTTTTTTAAGTATTTAGGATTTTTTCCCTTTGCTTCCCCTCCCATGTGTCCCTACCTGTAAAGTCTCCAATCTCCATTTTCCACCCCCCCATAGATACAGTTACACACTCATTTGTCTTGTGACAGTTAAATTATCTTGGTGAATTCCCTCCCCTCCCCAGCTCTCTAGAATTGATAAAGCAAGCGGCATTTCCCTCCTCATTCCTCCCAGGAAGGGGACCAGCTCATCCGAGTCACTTTACCTGTGACCGACCCTACTTCTTCCCATCTTAGCTGTCTGCCCAGGCAGAACTCCTATGTGAAACAGGAACAAAACACTAAAAATGAAAGGAGTTGGTCATTTGCTCTTTCGCCAGATCTGCTACCTTACCCTGGAATTTCAGGTTGCTCCAGCAAAATAATCTTAAGAAAGGTTAGAATGTAAAAAGTATTAGTTAAATTAATATTGCTAGATTGTTACAGAAATTAACTCAAGGAGTTTTTCATCTTTATTTTATAAACAGTAAGCCTGAATTTTGTTGTTGTTGTTTTGATTTGGACCAAAAAATAGTGTTAATAATAATAGTTGTTAAGCTTCTTATGCAGTTTTCTTTTTATTATTATTACTTGTTTTTGAAAGCATTGAACATGTTCAAATGGTTGCTCTAGATTGAGAAAGCAGAGAAGCACCTCCCAGGAGACTGTCTTGAGAACGTCTGAGCTGCACCGTCCATGCCAGTTGTCGACTGACTTGCCCTATTCTTGTCACTCAGTAGACCAAAATAAATGCAGCTCTACTGGTTTTGTGGAACTGGGAGCTCAGGATGCAGCCTGGACGAAGCACAATTAGGGCTGTCTTAGGTCCTTGGAGAATCTCTCCCACTTCAGAGCGACCTTCAAGCCTGGCCCTTGTGGCCCTAAACAAAAATTGGAAGCGGCCCATGGGAGCTGGTTAGAGATGCAGGATCCAGAGCTCCGCCCCACCCAATTCATGAGAATCTGCATTTTAACAAGATTTACAGGGGTTTAGCTGCCAAGTGACTTGAGGACAACTGTTCCAGATTGCTTCCAAGTTTCTGGAATACATTAAATATGAATCAGTAATAAGTAGCAGGCCAAGTCAGGCCCTTTATTTTCAAGAAACTGAGGAATTTTCATTGTATAGCTTTGCTTTCTGGTACATGCAGGAAAGACTAAGAATACTGCTACCCAAGGTCCAGAGGCCTTTGGTTAAACTAAGCCGGGCGTGAAATCACGCTTCCGTGTATGGAAACAAATGTATCATGTAACTGTATCTTTTGTATGACAAAGGTTTTCCTCTATTATTTTGTAAACTGAACATATTTGTACATAGTTATTTATTGGCAGTAAACTAGAACACAGGCAAAGCCTTGTTTATGATGTCACTTGTATGAAATAAATAAATTTCAATGTGCTCTTGGGTTGTGTGTCTGTTTGCTTTTCCTCCCCCAGTACCCCATTTTATGTTATTAACTGGGGCTCACAAATCGTGCAAATGCCAGGAGATACACTAAAGTCTGCTCTGCACCTGACTTGTGCCATCTGGGGAATGATGTCTTCATTGACTTTCAAAAATCTTTCTGGAGGAGATTATTCTCCCTGTAGCAAGATTTCTTTTAATCTTTGTGTTCACAAATATTTGTTTTTTCTTCTGTAACTATAACAACTTCATACAGAGGACATGTGTCTCTGTGTTTTAAAATACATTATATTGTTGGGATGAATTAAATAAACAGTCCTTCCTGGGTCATCTTGAGAATCCCAGCTGTGTGTCCTGTGTGTGGTTTCACACGAGATATCCAAACTCAAAGTGGTCACAAGAGGTTTCAATCTGTGGCTCAAATTCAAGTTCTGGGTTTCAAAGTTCTCATTCAGTATTAAATCATTCTTACCTCTGCCTCCTTTTAAATACACAATTTGGGGGGGCTCCCTTGACTGGGAGGGTAGAGCAGGTTGAATACTGTATGTAGGCCCTGAGAGTTTTCATAAAGCAGAAATTAGAGGAAATTTTAGTTTAGGAAAATAGTCATTTTTTAAAATATGTCTGGATATAATGATGAATTTCTGTTTTAATCAGAGTAGTCATTGTGGAGACACAGTTGGAGATTTCAATATCCAGGGCAGACGAAAGTGACAGCTTTGAGCAGGGGCAGCTACCGTGCACAGTGCCTGGTGGAGATAACAAGGTGGGCGGTGTCCATTCTAAGCACTATAATCAGTCTATATGAAGGAAGAGCTCCACGAGGAGGGCCAAACGGTGCAGATAAATGATGCTGAGAGGTTAGCGCAGACAGAGACATTTTACAAGCTTTCCCTCATTACCAGACCTTCCTTGTTCAAAACGGTCTTTTCCTAACAGCTTACAGATTGACTGGCAGGCTCATTGCTTTAGGAGTCCATCTTCCAGAGAGAGGCATTTTCTTAAGCATAACAGGAAGACCAAAACACAATTTCAAAATCCAGAGGCAAAAAAAAGGGGGGGAGAGCATCTTGGAACCCAGAAGGATGTTAAAAAATGTCTTTGGTGCAAGTGGGCTGCTCAAGGGGGTTTGATAAGCATGTGCTGGGGTTAGTCTGAAATTGGGAAGGTAACAGCATGGAGCAGGTGCTTCATACACACCTACAGTGGACCCCAGCCTCACCCCAGTGGTTTGTGCACATGGGGACCAGGAAACTCCACTAAGGCTGTAAAGCAGGAGGTGGGGGTGAAGTTTCCAGGAAGATTAGGGGAGGTGAGTGTACACGATTTCTGCCACATAATAGGTGCCCAATAACTGTGAGTTCATGTGCCAATGATATAGTCGCTGCGTAAGTAAACAGGGAAAAACAGTTACATTGGAATCATGTTGAGGGCGGATTCAAGACTATAGGAAGTGTTCTTTTAGGGGGAGCTGTGAGTCCTTGGAAGAGTCATTGCCAATGCTAGAGAAATTGTCATGGTACGGAATGGGGGGCGTCAATCATCCCCTAAGGGGAGAGACGTTTGTGCAGGGGAAGAAGCGACCCTCCACTCTCTGGTGTGGTAAGACCCAGCTCTAAATGCTCTCAGCTGCTTTCTGTGCTCACAGGTCCATCCAGATAGTGGTGGAGGGAACCCTCTCATTCTCCCAGGGAGGCCACAGAGAAGGGGACAGTATGCTCCAAGGTGTCCTTTGCACTTTCCCAGGGCCCAGACATGAAGTTGTGGGCAGGCCCTGCATGTGACATTGTGGTTTTGAATGGGGCCAGGGGACAAAAGATCCCCAACTTCTCACTTTTGGAGGTTCCTGTTGTTTTTACCTTGAGTGAGATTCATTATTCTATTTTCCATTCAAAGAAAACTGAGATTACAAAGAATATACCAGACCAGGTTTTCATTATGGTTGTGACTTGGTAGGGAGTACACAAAACACACACCCCCTTGACCTCTTCTGGCATTTCCTCATAAAATAACACAGGCAACACCCAGTTCTGACTTACTTTCTTTTCCAGAACTAGTGCCCTGGGTTCAGCTCTATCTACCTCTTTTTGTTTTGAGTGGGTCCTGCCTCCTTTTTTTGGTCAGCAGGTTTAGATGTAGGCAAACAACTGATTTCCTCTCACAAGAAAAACTAAATATTGTTTTAACATCAGATTCTAAGAGAATCAAAATCCTTTTCTGTGTATTTTGAAAGTGTAATTGCAAAAGGCAAAGGAACCCTGGGGATGGGTTAGCTCAAAGTGCAGCAGCTTCAGAGAGGAAGAGACAGCAGAGGGCTCCAGCCCCAAACGGAGATTGTCTGTGACAGTCATGCCACCAGGGCCACAGCCAGGTCTTTCCTTAGACCCCTAACTGATGGAAACCTTCTGTTAAAATAGGACATTTCATTCCAGTAGTATTCTGAGGCAAATGCACATCTCTTCTGCATATTCCATGAGTGGCAGCATGCCTCTGCCAGAGCCCTCTGGGGATCAGAATCTCAGATCTCCCTTCTGGCTTCTCACTGGTGCCAGTCCAAACTGCTAGTTCACCGAGGCTCACCGCAGTGTCCCATTCTGCAAACCTGTCTCCAGCCCTGTCAGCAAGGACAAGAGGGGCTTCTCCACCACCTTCCTAAGTCTGCCTTCTCGTCTTTTAATCTCCCACCTTACTTCAATTTCACTCCCTTGAGAACAGGGACCCAGCTTCCACAAATTCCTTAGACACCTCAAGGCTTATATAAGCCTGTCACCCTCATAATAAGAGCATATTTTTGTTTTTAAATGATGATATAAACCCAAAGCATCCTTTTTGGTGATTTTCCACTGGGATTTGACTTCTGTCTTTCTTCAAACATTTTCGCCCTCCTCCTACGAGGTGGCACTGCAGGAACCCATCAGTGAAGCCAGGAGAAAGAGAGGCTGAGGAAGGATTGGGAGGATCCCAGGTTCTCTGTTTAGTTTGTCTGTGACTCCCCAGAGCAAAAAATATGCCACAATAAACATGAAGCTAAACTGAAGAGAGCTGCACAAACTCAACAGCTGTCTGCAGGCCTGAAATAAGTGGAAATGATGGTTTTCTGACAGCTGAATTCTCTGGTTTGTTTGGCTGGAAAGGGAGGTTGGTGTGGAAGTCACCCTGACTCTCCAGTGTGAGGGTGGAAAGTCACCCTGACTCTCCGGTGTTCAGGGTAAAGGATGACAATGTAATCAGAATAAATGGATTGAGCTGTCCCTGTCTGGAGGGAGGAGTCTGGAAAATGGTACTGCCAGGTGGCCTCTCTGGATTTGGGGATCACACTGTCAGCAGTTCTGTGGCCCCACTTGTCCTCCCCATGCTACAAACTGCAGCCACGAAGAGGGAAGGAGGTGGTGATGGAAGCAACTCTGCCTTGGTTAGGGCGGTAGCCACTCCCTGTAACTGCATGTCAACTATACATAGGAGAACTATAGCCTTAAAAAAGTGAATTCTGGCATATGTAAATTATAGTTCAATAAAATGGATTAAAAAGAAATCACAGGGGTGGTGTCTATTGCTCTAGGAGTGGGGTGCCAGTCCCATATGCCAGTGGTGGTGGGTTCAAACCTGGCCCTGGCCAAAAACTGGAAGGAAAAAAAAAAAAAAGAAATCACAGCCTCCTCGGAAGAGCTAATGAAAGCCTGATTAAAATAAAATGAAGCAGCTCCATTTTGTGCCAGTTCCCTCTTCCTTCTTTTCTGTTGTTTGGTACCAAAGGAGTCGCCATCCCGAGGGTGGGGACTTCCTCCTCAGGGCCTGTGGGTGTCACGTGCCCCACGGTCAGCACTGACCGTGGCAGCCCCACCCTCCAGACAGACAGAGCCTGAAGAGCCCAGTCACCCAACCCCATGCTGCACTGGGTCCACACTCATGGTAGCTTTTGCTAGAAAGAAACTTCACGTATCTACTTGCACAAAGCAGTAATCCTATTTCAGGGAACCTAGTTAATGAGCTGAAATTTTTTTTAATGTGTTAGTTCTCTTCCATTTTAAAAAGCGGCCTTGCTGTTAGACACCAAGTCGATCCTGATTCACGTGACTGGGGCCCCTGTCTTTCAGTTGGTACAAAGTTGATGAAAGTTGAAAAGAATAACAGGATGGTCCACCAATCCCTCCCCGAATTATGCAAGCAAGTGCACCCCAACTTCATAAAGACCCCAAAGCTCTTGATGAGCTTCTCTTGCCAGGTGGACCCAAGCCCCTCATTACAGCCTGTGACCACTGACCCATGTCCCTTAGGACAAAGTTTCCTTAAGGTGACTCATAAGGTATTGCTGGCTGTGTCTTCCTGTGCCTATAGGCGATTTGCTATCACCACCCGTTGGGGGTTAACAACAAGAGATAGGCCTAATCAAGCAACCACAGAAATGAGAGTACAATTCTAAACCGAAACAAGCACTCTTCAGGAAATGAGTCTGATTTCCATGAGATGATAGAATAAAAGAACCTGCCCTTGTCTCAGAGTAGACAAGAGGGTGTTGCTGGAGACAGACTCCTTGGAAGGATGTGCAGGAATGAACTAGCAGAGGGAAGAGGTAGGGTGCTGGGTGTGGGGAGCCCCAAGCTAAGGGAATAGCATAGGCAAAGGGCCTGCATGGGAGGTGCTGAACGGCCCCTGACAGAGCTGACAATGGGTGGTGATAGCAAATCACCTACAGGCACAGGAAGACACAGACTGGAGGACACCCAACCAGCAATGGCTTATGAGTCACTTTACGGATTAGGACTTTGTCCTAAGGGACATGGGTCAGAGGTGACAGGCTGTAATGAGGGGCTTGAGTCTACCTGGCAAAAGAAGCTCCTCAAGAGCTCTGGGGTTTTGTGAAGTTGGGGTGCACCTGTCTGCACGATTTAGGGAGGGGTTGGTGGACCATCATGTCCTTGTTTTCATTTCAATTGTCGTCAACTTTGTATCAACTGAAAGGCAGGGCCCAATCACATGAATGGATGGACTTGGAGTCTAAAGGCAAGCCACACTCACTCACGGTGTTGTGTTGAGGCTGACTGCCTTGCCCGACAGAGCACGCAGTGAACGGCCTGTGTGTGCACAGACACCGCTCAGCAGGACAGAGCTTCCAGGGTGTGCTGCTGGCTGATGGCACAACAGTGCAGAGTCCTGTCCAGGCCTCTGACATTTCTGCTTATGTAATTGGAGGCTATGCTGTTGTCAATGCTGAGAAATCATGAGAGGCAGGGTGATTAACAACCTACAACCCGTCAGAAAAGAGCTCTAGCACCCAAATTTGCAGGATTCATGGCCAGTTTCTGAGGCTGTGCAGCAAAAACAGGCTGCATCCGATGTGTCCTTGAACCAGCCTTTGGCACCTACGGAACTCCAGGTGTGGTGCTTGGAATGGAAGAGAAACCAAGAACTCACAGGTTGTGTGAAAGTGTGTTGTCTTTGCTCGAAGAATAGTACTGAAAAACTGGGCAGGAATTAGATGAGCGACAGCCCGCCCTGTCCAAATGCCATCTTCCCCATTGTCTGAAAAAACAGAACACCTGGGTTGTCATGGAACAGTAAACTAAAGGCAATTTTAAAAGGCAAAGCAGACCGAAGGTCTCTGACAGACCGAATGGTGGGAAAACTCTGTTCCTACCTATGGTAGAAAATGTTTTCATTCATGTTGAGGCCAAAACCTGTGACTCCTAGTCCTAGCAAACAAGCCAAGAGGACAATCAAGGCAGGCCTCCATGTAGCTTGCCAGGCAGGGGACCTGTGCCAGTGGCTCTGGGGACCCTGGCTATACAGCTCACTGATTTCAATTCACTGCAATCTTGCTTCACATAAACCTCCAGGGAGGATTTTATGCAACCAGTTGTTACAAAGACCACAGAGGCAATAGCAATGCGAGCTGACAGCACAGCCGACAGGCTCTGGCCAGAGCGTGAAGACGCTGCGCTGCTGTGCTCTTGCCCTCCAGGAACTGAGAGGCTCCTGACGTAGAGGAAGTTGACAGGTCACACCCCCCACCCCCCACACTCCCCCAACCCCCCTACACCCCACAGGATTTATAGCTGCCAGGTTGAGAGCAGTGTTCAGACTCACTTTTCACTAGTGCTAGGAAGAGCAGAGCAGAGAAGAAAGCCATCTCCCCCCCACCCCCAACCCAGTAGTTCCAAGAAAGCACAGTTTACAGTTGGGAAAACTAGAAATTGAAAACCTCCCTTTGTACATATTCCAGGTGGGAAACTGAGGCTTTGCTAGATTAATCACTGCTTACAGGGCTGGCTGAAGTGGAGGTCTCCTGCGGCCTCCCTAGGACTTTTCTATCACCTGAAGCTGCCTCCCCTTCAGCCTTTATCAACTGAGTCAAAGGTGGTGGTTTTGAAGTAGAACCTGTCTTCTTCTGTGCTAGCCTGGAGGCCAGACGTGCCTGTTGTCAAGGCTCTGGTCAGCACCCCACCTTGCTTATTGGAAAGTGTGCCCACTGTTAGCCACTGGGAAACTGAGGAGGTTCCTGTCCCCACGCAGGCTGGGGCAAAGGCCCTGTTGCTGGAGCCGTGAATCCCTCACTGGGCTGCTCTCAGGCTGGCTGCTCTGTGCAGTTCATTTCAATTGGATTTATCCGTTGCCAGGCACTGGGGAACAAAGAAGTAGTTCAGTTTTTAAAAACTCCAAGAAGTTACAGTTAAACAAGGCCCACAGGCATAGGCGCTGGCCTACTCTAGATGGCCAACCTCACTCTAGGGCCCACAGACATAGGCGCTGGCCTCTTCTAGATGGCCAACCTCACTCTGGCAGGTGCTATTAAGTTAGAGATTGTGGATGCCTGTGTGGGCACACATGTGCATTTGCAGGATGGGAGAGGTCCGTGCCCTGTTAGCCAGGGACACCCGGGACACGGCCATGGCTCTGGCGTGCAATATGGACTTGGCTACACAGTTCTGTCAGTCCTAGATACAGGCCACCAGAAGGGATGGACCAGAATGACCCATGTCCCCACCTGCCCACCAGCCCTGGGAGGCACTGGAGCAACACAGAACAGCACTCTCAGGTCACCCTCTGGCTGCAGGGGCAAGTGTTTTTTTTTTCTTTCTTCCTTTTTTTTTTTGGAGGGGGATTCATTGAGGGTACAAGAAACCAGGTTACAGGTAAAGTCCCTCTTACAATTGTGCCTTAAGGGGGGCGAGTGTTTAATGGTGATGTGAGCTACATAACATCTAAAGGCCTTTGAGGTGAGGCCTTTCCCTTTCTTTTTGTGGGGAGGAGGTGGAAGGTACAGCAGTGTGGGCAAAAGCACAGGAGCTGCAGATTTTACAGGAGAGAACTCTGAGGACCTGGGGGTGTCGGCCCCTTGCCTGGGCCACACAACTCTTTGCAGTAGGATCAGAACTCAGCTTTCCTGTCTGTTTAGCACACGTGTCAAGCAGCTGCCCACATTCCATATAACTCTGTCTGTAGCCCAACACTCCAGGGGAAGCCTCCTTCTGCTTCTCCCTGTTCTGGCCACCTAGGGAGTGGAGCAATCCCTCAGGCCTGGCCCTGCTCCATTGGTCCTGCCCCTGCTCCATTGGTCCTGCCCCATCAGCTCTCCTGTGTCCTAGAAAGCCGGGAGCCAGGCCCTGTGTGCCAGGATGACAGGTCCAGAGCATTTCCACTGAGAAGCAGACTGCTCTGCAGAGCAGAGGCTCACTCCCTGGTGTCCCTTCCTGCCCTTCTGGCATATCTTCTCCATCAGGGGTAGGTCAGCCAAACCCAAGAGCGGCTTTTGTGATGCTAAGTAAACAGGGTCCGAAACAGCACCTCATACATGTTTAGCCCTGTCTGGTTTCCACTCCACATGCCACCATAGTGTGCAAGCTTCTTCTTAGCCTCCTCTGCTTTTGGCAGAAAGAGGAACAGAAGCTCCTCTTAGGCTGACATTTTCCTTTTGTGAAAGATAATTCATCCTTTGGTTAGCACACTGGGTAAAAGTTATGGCCTTTTCTTACATTCATCTTAACAAGTTGACGTCTATGTGTAGTTGATATTTTACTGAATGTCGACATTTTAAAACAGTGGGTGACTCGTCTGCCTCTTCTGCCTCAAACCTGGGCTGAGCTCCACCCTATGCTGTGGAGTCCGCCTCCCCCGCCTGGTCCCCTCCCACTCACCACCTGCTTTAATGAGGTCTTACGTTTCTGCAACAAAGGATCAGGGCCAAAAAAATCACATCATAGCAGCTAGATAAGATTTTATCCTCTCTGCTTTTTAATTTCTGACCTGGTTTTATGTCTTGCAACTGACTCCTGTCAATGTCTCTCCAAATCTTTTCTACTCCCAGGAAGATTGCCTCTGGCTGATGACAACTTGAGGAGACACTTGTGATTGCCAGCAGGTATTGGGTGTGGTGGCAAAGAAAGTGGCCCAGACTGTTGCGCATAAGTCTCTCTTAGCAACAAGAGCCCAGGAATAGATGCAAAGGGAGCAAGCTTGGAGGGATCGTCTCCCTCCTTTTTCCCTGGGTACGTGCTGTGCTGCTACCACAAGGCTGCAGAGAGGAAGGGCACAACCCACACCTCCCTCCTGGGGCCCCTTCTTTCTGGCCACCTCCTGCTTCCCATCCCTTGGAAAACAGTCAGAGATTAAGGGAACAGTTAACACCCCAGCCCAGAGCCCAGGGTAGCCCTACCCCCATGGAGGCACCTTCTAACAGCCAGAGCCCTGGGCAAAGGAGGTCAGCAGAGGAGGTCTGATGCTCTTGGGGATGACACAGCGTTCTGAAAGGAGATGGCTTTGGTGGGGAAAGGTAGCACGAGCGTCCAGGAGGCGCGGTCCACTGTGCTGTAAGGGTGGTGCCCACCTCTTTGCAGGTGGCCAAGCCAGGTGCACGGTGGAAAGGCTCTTCAGAAGGAGGTGGTCCTGGTGGGGGGGAGGCGCTTGCGGCTGGGTTCCAGTTGCATGGGCTCCTCTGGGCAGGGGAGTGGGGAGCACATGCACCCGGCCCCACCTCTGTTCTTGACAGCAGTGGCCTGGTAGTCCAAAGGCTCCTCCTCAGCACCACGGGCAGCCTCCAGGAGGCAGCAGCGCAGACAGAGGACCCGCTGGAATGACCGGCGGAAGTTGTCTGAGAGGAAGACGTAGAGAATGGGGTTGGCACAGCTGTTGGCATAGCTGAGGATGAGGGACACGTGGTTGATGGTGGCATCGAGGCTGGTCACAAAGAGGTTCAGCAGCTGTACCACATAGAAAGGCATCCAGCAGAGCACAAAGACGGCCACGACCATCAGCACCAGCCTGGTGATCTTCTTCTCTGAGCGCCGGCGCTGCTGCCAGCCGGCCCGCAGGGCCACGGCCCGCATCTTGCCCACGATTAGCAGGTAGCACAGGCCAATGGCCAGGACGGGTAGCAGGAAGCCCAGCAGGAATGTGTAGATCACGAAGACCGCTGACCAGGCTGGGTGCGGCCAGTGCAAGTTGCAGGCTACAGCCTGGCCCCCCCGGGCTGGCCTGGTGTCTGCGAAGATGGCTATGGGCAGGGTGACCAGCAAGGAGGCCAGCCACACGCCCAGGTTGATTAGCTTGGCCACGCTGGGCCGCCTATACGTGGCAGCGCGCAGAGGGTGCACCACAGCCACGTAGCGGTCCACGCTGAGCACTGTCAGACAGAAGACGCTGGTGAACATGTTGAGGCCGTCGACGCTGAGAACCGCACGGCACAGCACCGACCCGAAGGGCCAGTGGCGCAGGGCGGCAGACGAGGCCACGAAAGGCACACTGAGCATGAAGAGCTCATCCGCGATGGCCAGGTTGAGCAGGTAGATGTTGGTGGCAGTCTTCATTTTGGCGTAGCGAAGGATCACGAAGATGACCAGAGCGTTGCCCACCAGTCCCACCAGGCACACCAGTGCATAGATGCACTGGATGGTGACCATGCCCACCGCCCCCGCTGCCCCGCTTCCCGCCGTCTCCTCTGCAGGAGCGCGGCTAGCGTTGGCCGCTGGGGGCCAGGTGGTCTGGAGCTCTTCCTCGCCCCTCGTGGGCGGCGTCACCGGGGCACTCATGCCCGCGGGTGCCGGCCCAGGGCGGCGGAGCGCTGCCGAACTAGAGCAGCGCAAGACGCCGCGGGCTGCCGGTGTGGCGGGCTGTCGCGCAGACGCGTGGCTCTCAGCCTGCTCCGCCTAAATCGTGGGCGGCAGGCACACGGGGAGCCGCCAAGGCGTGCGCCGAGCGCACACGGCTGCGGGGATCCTGTTGGTTCGCACCTTTGGGCCCGAGCCCCTCTGCCCCCCGCCTAGCCCCGTTGCGCCCCAGAGGTCCCAGGCCCTGCCCGGTTTTTCCCACCTCCGCCGCCGGGTCCAGCCGCTGACTCTGCCCCCTGCCTTCTGCAGTCTCCGCCGGAGCCGGCATCCCTCCGGACCTCCCTCCTCCGCTGCAGTCTTTCAGATCCGTTTTTCCCGCCTGCCAGCCGTCCACTCCCCTGACCCGCTCCTCGGACCTGCAGCCGCAGAGTCCTTGGTGTGGATAAAGAGATGCCAGGATTGGCCACCACCCAGAACGCACAGAGCCAATTCCCTCCCTTTGAACAACCCCCCTCCCTGTCCTTTTCATCCTCAAACGACCTGTCGCATCTTTAGACCCACATTACCCAGGCGGAACCTGAGGCCCCTTGCTAGTCGGCTGAGTTCCAGGCCTGTCTGAAGTCCCAGTTTTCCCTGCTCCTTCCCCACCCGCCCCTGACAACCACAGATCCCTAGAACTTTTCGCTTAGGTCCCCGAGGAGTTGAGGGGGGACGGGTGCAGGGCGTGGAGGTGGACAGGCGTGGGCAGATGCCGGAAGAGAAGGCCAACCTGGGCGCTTGGTGTGCGCGGTCCACTCGGGAAGAGGAGGTGAGCGCTACAGGCGGACAACTGGAAACCTGCGCCTGGCGACCCTGTCAGTCACCCGGAGGGTCTCCCTCCCAGTTCTCTGAGACGTGCCTACAGAGAGGGGTGCGGGCGTGTTGGGGTTCCGGCCTGGGTTTCCGCTATCAAACTGCAGAGAGTGTGAGCTCACTCATCCCCCAGGACATGCAGCAGGCGGCCCCTAACCTCAGCCCTCACTTTTTAGCTGGCTCTGGGGTGCGGCAGAATTCCCAGAGTGGGGGTTTGCCTTGGAAAATTATTAAGGTAGCCCTGCATTTAGTAGCTCAGCTGGCTTTAGCCTCACTGGCCCCCAGCACAGCCCTGAAGGGTCCTTGGTGAGTCTGAAAGTGGCTCCAGGGGTGGGTACTGGTTCTCACGCTGGGTGGCTGGGGTGGAATTGGGGACTGGGGTGGGGCTGTCAGGATGCTGTAGGCAAACTGCAAGTGCCTTTTCCCAGACAGGCTTCCCAGGCTCCGGCTTCTTATCCAGGCTAGAGATGGGGGTGCAGGTATGGTCAGCACTGGTGCAGCAAGCACTGTAGTTGGTCCAAACCCTGACCCCAGCTTCTGCCACCCAACGAACTCATGGGAACATCCTCCACCCCTTTATGTTCACTCCCGAAGTTGTTCTGTCCTGTCCTCTGCTCTTGTTGACATCGTTGTCCGGAAGGGAGAGAGCCTTTCCCCAGAAAGGGAAGGATGATACTGCCATCATTCCAGATGGTGTTGGTGTTTAGTGGAAAGGAACAGGGAAGCGTCAGATTTGGGTTGGAGGAGTATGGGGGATTTTTCCTTTAAACTTGGATTTGGGGAGAACCTTAAATGGCTATTCTGCAGACAGCCTCTTCTGGGACCAAGGAGAAGGTGCTGGGAGCATCACCATCTTCCTGGACCCCCCTTTTCTGCTGTCCTTTCTGCCCAAATTCCCTGTGGTCCTGCCTAAAGTATAGGGCTTTGGAATCTTTCCCATATCCACTTTAGAGGGTTTCCCTCCTAATACTTCCTGATCCTGCCTGGCCCCAGCACCACGCATACACCTGAAAGCAAAGTAAGTAAGGTAAGCCAGCATTTAAGAGTGAAATAGTTTCCCTGCTTCCGTGGTCAGTGGCTGGTGTTAATGAGCCTGGTGGATGTACTATCATGAACATCCAAAATCAGCACTTCTGGAGTCCTGGGGAACAGGGAGACTGAGTGTTCATTTATTTATTCATTCAATTAACAGCTACCAATCAAGAGACTCTGTCCCATGCCCAGCTCTGCCATAGGGCAGTATTTCAGGCCATGCATGGGCCACCTCAGTGTGAGATGACTGTGTGTAGAGCTACTGGGACCCTGTGACTTTCACTGCCACCTGGCAGAAAAACAAATACAAAATGCTTCACAGAAGAAGGAAGGGCAGGAGTGGGAGGGGCCCTGGCAGGTGATGCAGGGAAGAGAAAAGGGTTGGTTCTACCTTTAAGGTCGAGACTTAGGAAGTTGAGACTAAGGAAGAGGTCTCCTGTCCCCACCTGCTGCCACATTGTGTGACCTCAGGGCAAAGGGGGGGGAGGGTGCTACTCATAGTCCACCCCGATGCCTATTCTTGTTTTTGTTGATAGCTGTACGTAGATTTCAACTTACAGTCTTTCCATATCTAACTTGTATTTAAAGCAATCCTGACATGTGGGATAAACTGACTGCTATCCCCACTTCATCCAAATGACCAAATCAAAGGCAGCTGTGCGGCCACAGCCCACCCCTTATTCTGCCCCTAACTCGATGAAGAGCTGTGCCGCACCATCTCCTCTGAGGGTGAAGGAGGCTCTGGTGGTCACCGTGCTGGGCCAACACGCTTACCAGTGTCTGTTCCAGCCAAATCAAGACGTGGATGTGCTAATCATGGGGACTTTCCATTTTCATATTATTCATTATCACAATAAGTGTCTTTTATGAATATATTTTAATTTTTAATACGAAAAAGAAAAGCTCTTAAAGTTAAGTACCAAGTTAACTTTCAAGGGGCTGAGCTCTCTCTGAACGTCTTTTGGAATGGGTTTTGCAGTGCTAAAGACAAGGTGTGCCTTTCCCTGGTGACAGGGGAGCTGCTGGGGTTGCTCTGAAGTGGCCTTGGTGCCCACGGAGAGCAGAGACCACTCTGTCTACAAAACATCCTCCCAAGACTTCTATGTTTAGGGAGCAATCGCAAGAGCAAATTCCCCAGAGAATTTGCACAGGTGTCTAACCCTTCCTGAAATGACATGAGGGCCATTCTGCTCTAGGGAATGTGACCCTTTCCCGCCCATCCTGGGTTTCTACTTCATCCTCAAAGTCCACTAAGCCTCAGACTCTGAGCTGGTAGTACATGTGGGGTTGAGAGATTGGTGAGGGTATCGTTGTTGTTAAAATTATCAGTGAGAAAACAAAGATACCAAGAATCCCCTTTCCTCAACATGGCATCACCCCCATAACAAAATTCCCTATAGTGAAGAACAGGAGATATGGGGGACACAGGACTGATATGAAAGGTTTCCCTAAAGTCAAAGAAAAAATCATGAGGCTGAGGCAGTCAGAGTCTGATTCACTGAGAGTGTGGTCTGTGGAGGTAACCTTCAGGCCTGGAGGCAGCAGGCGACTACTTTGCAGTGAATCCCAGCTTCATTGCTGCTGTGTGGCCTTGGGCAAGTCACTTACCCTCTCTGTGCCTCCACTTCCTGCCCTGGTAAATGGAGTGGATCCCAGTTCCATCACAGAGAGGCTGTTGTGTGGGCTAAACAAGGTGACAGACAGGAAGCAGTTTGAAGGGCATGTGTCTCTACTCTTACGTGTTTATGTATCAAAACCTCAAGTTAGGGCTCTGGTATGTGGACTTCACGCTCCTGGGTACATCTGGCTTTGCCCCTGGCACACTGACATTAAGTAGTGCACCCCCTTGTCAAGGTTGGTGAGCTGGACTATGCTGATGTCTTTTCTTGGACATGATAGTATTGGGATGTGAGGCCAAGTATGGCCCCTGAGAAGACTGAAGATGGAAGGGGGGTCTGACTGTGCCCCGGTGCCAAGAAGGGATGGACCTGGTGTGGTTCAGCTGAGGGCCGGGCACCATGTGCACGTGGGTTTTCTACTGTGGGTTGATGCTGGAATCACCTGCGCCTGAGCCCACAGAGCCTCCAAGTTAACTAGCGTGGAGGGGAGCCGAGGTAGCCACACATTTTGAAGCCTCTCAGGTCCTGCTAAAAGGCACTGGATACAGCAATTAGTAAGATGGGAGGACAGACAGGCAAGGTGGTCTGGGGGCCACAGTGTCCAGATATCACTGTGCCTCCAGGAGGGCTGGGAGGAGAGTCAGGAGAAACATCAGGAAAGCAAAAAAGAGACTCTTCTGCTGAGAGGTTCAGGAAGCCTGAGATGGGCAAGAGGCAGCCTGGGGCCCAAGGCAGGGAGAGGCCAGGACAGCTGGGCACCCAGGCTATTCTCTCCCAGGACACTGAATTTGCACCCAAGGGGGAAACTCCATCAGGAGAGAAGACACAGAGAAACCTTCCTGCAAGTACAAGTGCTGGGAGACAGTCTGCTGAAAAGACACAGTTCAGCCTGCCACCTAGACCCCTGGCTGTGGGCTATCCATCCCCGGCTTGCCTGTGGTCTGTGGGTCAGATGTCTGGCATCAGGCCCACAGTCCTCCCTGAATATCATCAGAAGTGGTTGTGCCATCAAGCTGGCCTTTTCTTCCAGGTGATGAAAGGAGGTGACAGGCCAAGCACAGCCCCAGCTGGGCCCAGCTGCAGAAAGGCCTGTGAAGTGTCCGGCCCAGTGATGACAGGGGAGCCAGGCCAGCACAGCTCTCCTCCAGCCAGGAGCAGCTCCACCCCCACCCTCCTCCTTCAGATGTGAGCACGCTGCTGAGAGACTCAGAAAGTTCCCCCAGTGTGGCTCCTTGAAATAGAGTATTGAATTAAAGGCCTTTCGAGAGCAATATGCCTTGGAAGGGGCTTTCCCTCTGTCTGCACAACCTGACAGCACCTGTGAAAAAGAACAGTCAGCTTCTCTTCCCTGCTCATTATCTCAGTGTATTACAGGAAAGATGAGGAACTCAACCAGACCTGCCCAAATCATTCTGAACATAACACCTGTCCTCAGGTTAATTTAACTTGCAAAGAGAATCATTTACAAGTCAGTATGTTTCCTCCATCCATTCATCTCCCCAAATATCTATTCATCCTCCCTAGTAATCATTTATAACTGCTAACTAGAATTATATGTGCTCCTCACCTCCCTCTAAAATGAGGGCATATAAATTTCTGGACCCCACTGGGATATTGGGTAATCAATCACACCGTGATTCTCCCCATGTGCATGGTAAATCTCTTTCTCTCATTAATGTGCCTCAGTGTGAGTTGGTATTTCAGTGCTGAACCTTCTCAGATGATGGGGGTGGAGTTTCCTCTCACTCCAACACAGCTCAGGCCTGCAACCACCTGCTGCGTGGAGCTGGCCTCAGAGTTTCTGGTTCACAGGTCAGGAGGCTGCAGTTTCTCCTGCAGACAGCCATGCACCAAGGGGACATTTGGCCCTGGCAATGATAGCTGTCCCTGAGAGCTGCTCTGTCGTCTGCTGCTGGAGAATATCCTCTGAAGAGCTCTCAGCAGCTCTGAGTGGCTTGAGCAGTTCTAGCAGTGAGCATATAAAAGGCAGGCTTTACCCAGCTAAGTGCAGGGCACTGTCTACAGAGATTCTGCTGTGGCCTCTATGGATCAGGAAGCATCTTCAGACTCCTATCCTGCTCTGAAGACCCGACTCTTACACTAAACTGTATGAAATAAAGGAAAAGACAGAATGAAAAAAGCATGAGTCTGGAATAGGTAACACTGGTATGACATGTACCAAGTATCCAGTTACGTATACTCTGCTGTCAAGCCTTTGGAGAAGGGTCCACAGCAGCACTCACATCTGTTCTGGGGAAGCTGTTTGCAGACTGTCTGAGCACCCTGGAATTACAGCTTTATGTATAGAACCAGAATGAGCTGGAAGGAAGAAAGTGAGGGTTTTAATTCTGGACCTTCTACTTACTGGGGTGTGAGCTGGGATAAGCAATGGTCCTCGGAGTGTGAGCTTGGATGAGCAGTGGTTCCGAGTGTGCACCTGGGTGGGCAGTGGCTTTCAGGGGGTGGCTCAGGATGAGCTAATCAGCTTTACCTGTTAGAAATGTGTGTCCTGGGGCCACCCAGACCTAAACCATTGACCCCGAAAGTGGGCCCAGCTGCCTGTGTGACTCTGATGATGTGTGAGTCTGAAAGCCTCTGGCTTAGCCCCCTAAGCCTCACTTCCCTTGGTTGTGAATGAGCATTAGGGAAGAGAATTTTCCATGAATGCTTTCTGGAGCCTCTAGACCAGTGCTGGCCATGTGGGTGTACAGCCTATGAAATGTGGGATTTCTCAGACTCAGCATAAATGACAGAGTGCAAGATATCTCATTGATATTTCTTATGTTGGTTGCAAGTTGAGATGGTAAGTTTTTGGATATACAGGTAATAAAGTATATAATGAAATGTATAGAGATGTGTGTCCTGGGGCACACTTTTACGTGTTTCCTTTTTTAAATTTCAGATTAACATTAGGGTCCCTGTTATAGGTTACACTGTTGCATCTGCAAGGGTGAAGCTGAGTTGCAGCTGTGTCCTTCACCCCACGGGTACCCCACGCATATGCCCATGCATGTGGGAGCTTCCTGAACTCTCCCTCCTCCCCGCTGCTTGAATTTAATTTAATTTTCTCTCATGTGAGCATATCGTTATTAATTTACTAGTTCCAATTTAGTGCTGGGTACAGGTGATTCTTGTGATACTTCCCTTGGAGAACATTCTCTAAATCTGTCCAGGTTGTTACACAAGATACAAAATCTCCACGTTTTTATGACTGAATAGTATTCCATAGCATACATATGTTTCTTTTTACTTTTATAAGTGCGGCTACTCAAAATTTTAAATTGCGCTTGGGCCTCACATTGTATTTCTGCAGCACTGTAATCCTATCGGACATTGTCACTCCTGTAGCAATGCTTCCTGGACCATAGATAATGCTCCTGACATGCTGGCCTTATGCTGCCAAGACAATCTTCAGTGTTCACTAGACCCTGTGACTGTTTGAACTAAAGGTAAGAAAATTAAATTTCCCAGCACATTAAGTATCTTTCAAGGGCTAAATAGTTGCACGTGGTCTTGGCTATGGTGCTGGACCCTGCAGACTTGGAAGGCTTCCGTCCCAGGGCTGAGAGAGCCTCCAGGCTCCGGGGGTCCAGCCTGGTGTTCCCATCTCAGCCATTGCTTCATCCCTGCCCTCTTGTAGGCAGATCCCTGATTTTGTTTATTACTGCATTTTAAGTGAACTCAGATGCTTAGGTCGGTTTCCTTGCTGGAGTCTGGGATTGCTTTAGAGGTGGGAATGTGGCCCAAACAGGCCAATGATGCATTCAGGGAGGCCCTGAGCTCTGGCTCAGTAGAAACATGACACGGGGAGAGCCTGCAGCCACCTTGTGACTGTGAGGTAAGAGACTTGTCCAGTGTGGCAGCCAATATGCTGACAATGGCGGGGCAGACAGCAGGGAGCTCCCTGGCTGCTCCACCACCATGACAGCCAAGGAGGCAGCCAACTTCTTCATATGTGAGAGGATCCACATTCTTGTTTTATTCTGTTTATTCTTGTGTTTTCTGTTTCTTGCAGCCCCAAACACTCTAACTCATGCTTGGTCCTGGGGCAAATTTCTGACAATTTTCAGCCTCAGTTTCCTCATCTCTAAGAGAACATAGGAGTTCTTACCTTGTTAAGTGAGATTATGTGATGATGAGAATAGCAAACATTTGTGCGTCACCACCTGCTAAGCTCTGCTCATGTATGAGTTTGCGTGAATGAGTTGACTCATTTGTCATACATAAAAGGCTCAAACTCCTCCTCGTAATCATTGTGATTGCAGGAATCAGGCGATTAATTCAGACCTTCTGTTCTGAGACATTTTACCAATAGTGAAAATAGACTTTTCCTGTGCTCCTCTTGCCAGTCCCTAAGGAAAACTACAGACGAATTTGAAAAACACTTTGGAAACTCAAATCCTCTCACAATTGAACGGCATGGAAATCAATGCATAGAAAACGTGGCCTCTCCAGTGTTCAGAGTATAATGCATATTTAAAAATAGACTCTGGCTAAAAGATTTTCAAATTTATTTGGAAGCTAAAAGAGCTCATTGTAAGAGTGGTAGAGATGGATTCTGAACTTCTCTGCGTGGAAGTGGGGTTTGTGCCTTGTCAATGCTCAGCGCTCTGGGCCTGTCATTGGTTCACTCTTTTCTGCATGAGTTGAGCAGCTCGCTAGGTAGTGTGGGGATGACAGGGAACTTCCTCCTACCCCCAAAAGTTTGCTGAAAGATCAACTCACAATTAAGGCAGATTAATGAGAGGCAGAGGATTATTTGCCATGTGTACAGGAGAATCACAGAGGGATTACCCAATATCCCAGTGGGATCTAGATTATTTCTATACCTCCTTTTAGAAAAGGGGGGAGACCAGGAATACAGGTAATTCTGTTTAGGCACAATAGATTGCTATTCTAGGGAAGGTGAATGGATGTGGGAAACAGATTGACTTGTAAATTAACCTGAGAGATGGGTACTATCTTTAAAAATATTTGGGCCTGGTTTCATTCTTGGTCTTTTCCCTGCGATGTAGTGAAATAATAGGGAAGGAAGGGAAGTTGGTTGTTGTCTTTGAGGGGTTTGCCTGTTCACGCAGATAGAGGAAAAGCCCCTTCCAAGGGCCTGCTGACCTCTAAGGGGGTGCAATCCAAAATATCAAGGAGTCATATTTTGGGGTGAAATGTCCTGAGTTTCTCCAGTAATCTATTTCTTAACTATTTTCAGGGACTATAAACCCCTGATTGTTTACCCTCCTAAAAGTGAACCAGGTAGCCTCCCCCAATCTGATGGATGCTGGCAAAAGACAGGAGACTCCTGGGTCAGAGACCAAGGGCTTCCTTACTCAGGGCACAGGAGGGCATGGTCACCACCTCCTTTGCCCTCATGGTTGCAAGGTGAGAACAGGTGGACGCCACACACATGGCAGGTGCACATCAGAACCGAGAAACCTTGAGGTTAAGAAATCTTAATCTTACGAGGGGCTGAGAGTGGACTTGCCTCACCTTTACCCCAGAGAGAGATATTATCTTCATTTTCCTGATCAGGAAACACATCTTCCCTCTGCTCCAAAGGAATTCATGCCTCTGTTTCTTAAACCTATTGCTACACTACTATTCTTGAAAAGGAAGTTCAGAGCAAAGGCTGTCAGTGTCATAGAAATTGCAGAGGCCCTGAAGAATTCCCTCCCCATACTCCCAGGTGGAGCAGGAGCCCGTCACTCTCATTTCTGTGCATTCCTTAAGTGCACCCTATTTTAATCACAGCAGAGCCTTCAGCTGTATTTGCATTTGGCTCCAAGCTGCCCCCACGTCCCAAGTATTACCTCTTGGTGGTCCATTGCTTTCCAAGTAGACTATTCTCAGGTAAGCAGGGAAATGAGTGGTCCATCCTGAGTCCAGTATCCAGGCCTGTTCAATTCGCTGGGGCCTCACTGGGGCTGACTGAGTTGGTGGAATTATTTGACACACTTTGCCACCCTCTGCAGATGGTGGGTAGGACAGAGACACAACTTTAAGAGCTCCTTCAACAAGCATTTACTGCGTAACTGGTTTTGTCATCGTTAGTAGCAGTAGTCTTTTTAGAAATCTTATAAATAATTTATACTTGTTACTGAAACTTCAGCACTTGCCCCAAGGCTGCATCAGAGTAATGAGGACAAGTGGTTGGAGGTGAAGGAAAAGGAGGTTGGTTAATTTGCCCACAAATGAAGAGGATGGAGATTCTCATCTCAAAGTGCCACTGTCCTACCAAAGCCAAGATACAGAGCTGTGAAGGGGAGAGTTCAGCTTCAGGCTGTTGCTATTTAACCAGAGTTCCTGGTTCGACCCACGACATAATCTGGAGACGTCTGCCTGGAATGTTCCATTGAGCCATCTCCTGTGGTACAAAGAGGAAGGACTCTGCCCACCCTCTCTGATCACTGGCCCCAGGCAAGCTTGCAGATTTTTGTCCTCAGAAAGGGTGAGACCAAAAACACTTTTTCCTTTTTTTCAGGCCATTCCCTCTGTTGCATATTTGAAAATGTTTTCAAATAGGACTCAGATAACTTCAGCAGAAAACAGTTACCATAGTAAAGTTGTTTAATTATACGTCTATATATTTCCAACATTCAGAAATGTGGATTGTGCTGTCCACTTGAGTGTGTTCAGAGCAATTCCTGACAGCTGCTTTTATTGCTAATGGCTTTCTGGGTTCATGCTCTTTGGAAAGTGCCACAAGCATTTGTCCTGTCACTCATAAAACACAACAGCGATTGCAAAGCCAGTGCCCAGCTAAAGAAGGGCAGCCCAATGAGAAGGGTTTGACTGGCGGGTAGGAGGAAGCAGTGCTCCTGGGTAGACTGTCTGTCTCAGAAGGGTCCGGGGCCCCTCCCTGCTCCGCTGAAAGTAATGGCCCCTCCAGGGCTCCTGCTCTGATCATCTTCCTCAGAGAAATCTCTCCAGTCTCCCAGTCACTCATCTCTCAGAAAGAAGAGGCTCTGATCTTGTGAGTTGTGCTTTGCTGTTGAATGAGTTTCCATCTACCAGATCCCTCATGCATTTATTTGTGTTTTAATTATTCTCTCCTGAGGAAAAGAAAGAGCTGGTGTAAGAGAGAAGTGTGATCTGAAGTTTGGTCCAGACAGAGCAGGGACAGGAAATGGGCAACCACTGGGCCAGGGCCGGGGTGCAACTGGCAGCAAGTCAAGATCCAGCATGTGGGCCAGCTTAGGTGCTGAGAGTCGGGCCTGTTTGCTTTGCCCTGGGATGTTTGGGCCCTCCTTCTTGCTCCTGTAACTGGGGAGTCATGTATACCCTAACCCTCACCTCAGGTCACCCTTCTTTTGCCTCTGGGACTAGCAGTCCTCGAGCAGACCAAATCCCACGCTGAGTGTGCAGCCTGCCCTCTGCCAAGCACATGCACGGACCAGCTCCTGGCTTGTTTTTTCCTCACACCCTGGCATGTAGCCTTTCCCTGTCTCCCCGTGTTAATTCTTAGATGGAGG
>NW_003852531.1:5004511-5012443 GCF_000181295.1 Otolemur garnettii | reverse complement strand
CTCCCTTCATCTTTCTTTTCACGATCTCTACACATTGGAGATACAGAGCTGAAAACAAACTTCTGGCTTTTTCTCTTGAGACCCTACAATCCACTATGAGGGGAAAGAGAGTCAGGGAGGCAAAGAATTCCCTCTGGGCACTGAGGGACCAGTCAGAGCCAGGTCAGTGGCTCAGGGAGCAGAGAAGAGGACCTCCTTGAGCTTGGGGCTGGGGCCGGGGTGAAGAGCATCAGAGAGGGAGGGCAGGGATGGAGCCACATGGTCAAGGGTCAGTTAAAGGGCTGGAGTCCCTCGGTGAGGCTGGAGCAGAATGTACCTCTTCCCCTCCACCTCCTGCCTGCTCAGGTCCCCAGAAGAGCCTTTATCAGACCACATTGCTCCTCTTCACTGTGGCAACATGAGTTGGACTAGCAGATGCTGGACTGGAGAGTCTTTGACTATTGACACTGTCCAAATAGTTCAGTGTGGCTAGAAAAGTGCCCATGGAGCAATGTTTGGAGTAAAAGAAGGTGAGTTTCAGTTTTTGTGACCCCTTCTCCTTGCCCACCTACTGGAAGCTGGACTGCAGAATGAAGGGGGCTGACAACTGGCTCTGAAGGCAGCCCTGGGAGATGTGTTTTCATAGCATTATAAGCAATTACACCACCACATGCCCACTCTTCTGTTTTAGTAACACAATTCATGCTAAGAATAAATACTGCCTGAATGACTGATCTGATGGTTGTCTTGCTGGGTCCACAGACACAGCCATCCCTTCCCTCTGGTGCACACTCCTCAGCCAAGCCCAGGGTGCTGGTGAAGCAGCCCCAGGGCCCCATGCTGACCTGAGAACTCAGGGGTGAGATGGGGAGTCATAGCCTGGGAGCTTTTTAACACAACTCCCCGCATGATTCCAATATGAACTAAAACATGAGCCTTGCTCTGGAAAAGGGATATGAGGATCATGTGAAGGAGACCAACAGCCACAGTATCCATGAAGCTGCCTTGTGAAGGGCTGTGGGTGCTCACATGGACCTGTCAGAGGGCAGGCTCACAGGCCCACTTGCCCCCCGCCTGACATGGTCATGATGGACTTAGGAATGTGGAGGAGGTGATGACTGTGAAGCAGAACAGCTAGAATGGATTTTCAATTTTCTTAACATCATAAATCTTTTTTTTTTGAGACAGAGCCTCAAGCCGTCCCCCTGGGTAGAGTGCCGTGGCATTACAGCTCACAGCAACCTCCAACTCCTGGGCTCAAGCGAGTTTCCTGCCTCAGCCTCCCAAGTAGCTGGGACCACCGGCGCCCGCCACAACCCCTGGCTATTTTTTAGTTGCAGCCGTCATTGTTGTTTGGCAGGTCCAGGCTGGATTCAAACCCGCCACCTTAGATGTACATGGCTGGCGCCTTAGCCGGTTGAGCTATAGGCGCCGAGCCAAATCTTTTTTTTTAAATCTGGGCTTCATGATTTAAATAAGGTGATTTTCATATCCACCATAAACCATGAGTGATGTGAGGCTCAGGAGGTCACAGCAGATTCTGAGAGGGTGGCCACGGACTGCTCAGGTGAGCTCATAGGACAGGAAAACTAGACAAAGAAATCCTCTGCTGGGTGGATCAGTGTTGGGCATCAGCATTTCAAAGACTGTCAGGCCACTGGTTCTCAAAGTGGGACCCCCAGATCAGCAGCTGCAGCATCTCCCTGGGGCCTGGCTGCAAATGCAGGTCCTAGGCCTGCCCTCTTCTCATGCCCCAGGTGGAGAGCCTGTCCTTTTAACTTTGGTGAACAGCTGGCTGTCTCATAAGGGTCTCCACTGCTACCTGTTTGGATGGCAACCCTAAGTCCCTCCTTTCTCCACCTACCACCAGCAGCAGCACCAAAGCCTAGGACCTCCATGCCCACATTTCCTTGACATCTACCTGCCACCATTTTGGAGGATTCAGTGAAGTTCTTTGTCTTTTGTGGGACAAAGAAATTTTCTAAAGTCATAGTAATATGCTTGGTTGATGTAAGATGAAGTGACAGAATTTCATTTTTAGAAATAGGTATATCAAAAGGAAAAATACCAACTTTCTCGTGGCAAGACCTGGTGAGCACCACCTTAAATCAAATGATAAAATCCCAAATCAGCAGCATTGTGACAAGCCAGCACCACTTCGCACCTGATGGGAGGCCCTGAGGGGAACCCATCATGGCTGTGGTGTTACTGCCCAAATGGGCTCCTTAGGAAGCACTAGGAAAGCCCCTACTCAGGTCCTTCTACAGCACAAGTGAGCTATATTTTTTGAAAACATGAAGATTGAGGGGCACAGTGAAGAGCTGGGGAGCTGTTCTAGGCCAGCAGGCTTCGAGGGCACTGGACAGTGGTCATGGGCTGGCTGCTGATGGCATTTAAACGTGGCCTGTGGACTTGATAGGAGTGTCGTTAAATATTAAAAGTCCCCTCGATCATTGTGCTGCGGTCATGTAAGAGAATGTGCTTATTTTTTAGGAATAAAAAAACTTGTAATATTCAGGGAGTATGTATGCAGGATGTCTATAACTATTATTTGTTTGTTTGTTTGTTTTTTTATTTGAGACAGGGTCTTGCTCTGTTACCTAGCCTAGACTTATGGTGATATGATCATAGCTCACTGCAGCCTCAAACTCCCGGGCTCAAGTGGTCCTCTTGCTTCAGCCATCTGTATAGCTGAGACTACAGTGTATGCCACCACACTTGGCAATTTTTTTAAATTTTTGTAGAGATGGGGGGTCTCACTGTGTTGCCTAGGTTGGTTTCCAACTCCTGGCTTCTAGTGATCCTCCTGCCTTAGTCCCCACCTCCACCCCCAAGCTCTGGAATCCCAGGTATAAACTACCATGACTCTTAAACAACTTAGAAAGAGAGTATGAGGGAATGATAATTGGGTGAAATGTAAACAATTTAGTCTGGAAGAAGGGTAGATCTTTGAACTATTGTTAGAACTTTACTGTGGAAATTTATGAAAAAGATTGTGCATATGTATTTGGGGGAACAGCCTGAGAAAGGGTACAATGTTTTATGAGTCATCTTATTAAAATTCCCCCACCCCACTCTTTTTGGGAGTTAAAAACTGCATCCCTGCCTGAGGCCACAATCAGAGGGAAGATAGTGGTACTTTTACTCCAGAGTTTGCCATTCTCTTAATTTGCTGGCAAATTAATGAACTTATTTTTATTTTTCCTCAAACCACTTGTCATCACTCCTCTCATGCAGTCTTAGGGATAAATGTCAAACTTTCAGTAGCATATAGATATATAGAAAGAATATTCCTAATATAGTAATTTGAGTAGTGGGATTATATTTCTTTTTTTAAAAGAAAAATCTGTTTCCCCCTAAATATTCTGTAATGAGCAGAAGCTAAACTTGAAATCAGAAGAGAACAAAGGAAGTGGTGGAAGCAGCTGTTTTTTCACACTGTCTTCAATACAGCACGTGGAACACCAAGTCAGAAGGCTAGAGCAGGGCCCGGGTCCCACTGCATTTACCCCCAACCCCTGACCTCCTCCAGCGGCCACACTTGAAGCTGGGAGTATCCTGCTGTGACTGGTACTTGCCCTTGAGGCTTCATCAGAAGAATGAGTACAAGGGGTTTGCTAGCAAATGAGGAGGATGGGGACTCACGCCTCTAAGAAAATGCCATCATCCTCCGCATAAACAGAAATATAGAGCTTTGGAAGGCAGGGCCTTTAGTTCTAGGCTATTGTCATTCATGTACAGTTAATGATTCTAATCACCCCATCTCTGCTCCTCTGCTGTGACTTCTGCCCACTGGGCCTGGACCTCCATCCCCGGATACCAGGCCTCCAGACAGTCCAGCACACAGAACAAAAGACATTCCCTTGCTCCTCCTGACCACAGAGGGATGGATGCAGGTCAAAGTTCCGCCAAAGAATGAGAGAGACTGAAAACATTCTTGCCTTCCCCGCCCTCCCCCCCCCAGGCCATTCATTTTTTGTTACACAGAGGCTGCTGCATTTAACTTCTGCTGGCTGGAAGATACCATGTTTTGTTACTTTTTCATCAGTCTGGTCTTCTAAAGAACAGAAATCATTAGAACCAGAAACACCACAAGAACCACCTGTGAAAGTCTATCACAGGAATTGAGTCATTTTAGTCAGACCCAAATAAAACAGAGCACAGAACATAGGAGGTTAAAGCAATAGTGCACAGCACAGCTCTGAGAATGCAGGTCTCCAGAGGCCAGGCTGCTGGACCTGCTGGATACACTGAGGGTGCACAGAGCTGCTCTGAGAATGCAGCTCTCCAGAGGCCAGGCTGCTGGAACTGCTGGCTGCTCTCAGGGTGCACAGCACTGCTTTGAGAATGCAGCTCTCTGGATGCCAGGCTGCTGGACCTGCTGGCTGTAACCTAAACCAGTGTTATTTAACAGTCCTTGAAGTGACCTGCTGTGATTCAGAGACTGATTTACCCTCTACCTTTGCTGTCAGCTGGAACTTGTCAGGTCCCCAGAACCTTCCCAGTGCCAGGGATGAACTTTCTCGAAAAGCAGTGTGTATAACATTTCTCTTGGGTGTAAAACTTCCAACCTCTCTGTGTTCTTAGGATGTACTGAAGACCATCCAATCTGTATATATGCCCTGCATTGCCATTTTTTCTTCCCCTAAAAGATGTTAAATTTAGAGATTTAGCCCTGCATTTTTATTTTGACTTCAACAATAATACAAAACTATGCATTTAAATCATCCAGCCTTTTATGAGACCATTCGCTGCCTCTGTCCCCTTATTCTTAGAAGCTCTAACTTTTTCAGACGCTGGGCTAGTGATAGTGCCTGTGTCACACACACACACCATCAGCGGTGCCTGGTAGTTGTACTATCTAAGGCATTCTTTCTCTGGTCCTGCAGGGTGCTTACTCCTCTGCTGCCCAGGGGAGGTTGCCCTGCCTTTGGGAAGGCTCTTAATTACCTTCCTTTGCTTGGCATCTCCACAGTATTATGAAGATACTTATCTTTTCCGGTAATTTTTGCATTGTTTCCATGTACAGATCTGGACAATACTCTGTAGATGCCGAACGTGCAAGATAATGGCTGTTATTTTAAGGATCTTCTTTCTCTGAATTACAGTTACGGAGATAACACAGGCAGACCACAGAGGGCCTCACCACAATGAGCTTGGTTTGGGATATGTAAACACTACATATGCCTGAGTCTCTTGATTCCTTTGAAGTGTCCTGGGAGAAATCAAGACCTTAGCTCTCTGCTGAGGTGTTAAATGGCCTTGGTTTTCCTTCCCAACAATGGGTGGTGAGCCTGAAGGAAACTCCCTTGGAAAGCTCCCTGCTGAGCTACAACACCCTGCCCTTGTCTTAAAGGGCCAAGCTGAGGCTTCCTAGGGCCATAAATATTTCTTTTCTTTCTTTTAAAGATATTGATAGAGTCAAATGGAGGGACCCGCCCAAATCGGATGTCCCACTTAGAAAAGGGAATGTATCAACCCCCACCCTCTGGACCTTTAAAACTCCCACCCACCATTACCCACATGCTGACTTCCTTCTGGAACTCAGCTCGCCCTCACCAGGTGGAAATAAAAGCTGCTGTTGCCCACACAGAACCTGGATTCTGTTTTCCTTTCGTTTCACGTCTTAGAATGATTTTTATTTCAGTCTTTGACCTCTCAGATATGTTTACTGCTACTTTGCCAATTATTAGCAATAACACGGTTTCTTAGAAATGCTTGTTTGTGGCCATATTCAAGAGGTGACTCTTAACCGTGACGGCAGCAAAGCACACTCTGGCTAAAGCTGTCTTCGTCATGATAGACCAGATGTGGCCTGTGGCCCATTTGCTGAACTAAATAAATAATAGGAAGTCTAACCAGCTGGTAAGACCTGTCTTTAGTTTTCATTCCCTTTTGCAGAGCTGGGGTTCCCGGATTTCATAGGGTAGCAGAGACCTCCGCAGCCTTCCAGGGAACTCTGGGGCCACAGCTTCCGCTCAGCTGGAAGCTTGTCAGAAATGCAGAGACTCAGGGTCCATCGGGAACTTCTGATTCAGGATGTTCAATTTAACAGGATCTTGAAAAAATGCAGCCTGGGGTGAGGGAGTGCCAGCAAACCCACAGGGTCCGAACACTTCTCCTTCTGCTGCTGAGGAGGAGGAGGGGTTACCTCAAAGGTTCTGTAACAGGAGGAGGTGATATACCTTCAAAAGCACAAGTAGGGCACTTTAGAAATGACATCCATTCTGTATGTTTAGGAAGAATGCTGTTAGAAGGAGACTTGTGGTGAATCCTCTATTCTGGAGAAAGTAGGAGGGACATGTGCAAACAGTGCCAGCCAGGCAGGTATGTGCATGCGTGTGTGCATGTGTGAGTATATACACACAGAGAGATGCATATGTGTTTGGATGTAAATATGTGAATGCAGATACATACATATGTATATGTGTGTGTACATGGCCTATCTATCAACTATACACACACACACAGGCGTGTGCACAGATGCACACCAATACACTTCTCCTCTGCCTGGGCTCTTGACTGTGAATCCCTCTGCACAGGTTAAAAGGTTGAGGAAGGAGCTGCTTGGGTCAGGGAGGGGCAGAACTTGGAAGGAAGTCTAGCCTCCTTCAAGTCCCCATCCTGTTGGCTCAACCTGTACCGTCTCTTTTGCAGGGAGTTCTTTTCTGATCTACAGGAAGTCATTGTTCTGATCGGAGCAATGATCTGTTCTGATCACTGATTGTGTGTTAGGTTGTGTATGTTGGGGGGATGGGCTCCCTGGGCCACCATGGCTAGCAGCACACTCTTCAGAGAGGGACTGTGTTCTCCACTGAAGACCCAGTGGGCTGTGGCTCTGCTCACCGGAGGAAGCAGCTGCTCTGTCCCAGGTGCCTTCACATGAGCACCTGCACTGCTGGTCACTGAGGGGCACTAGTGGGGCTTCCTCTCTGAGCCTCCTGCAGCTCTGTGTGGATGTGAGCAGGGTGCATGGGGAGCCAGTCACAGGGCCATGACACTTTAGATAGGCAAGAGCTGCCGTGCCCAGGGGAAGCTCCCCAGCCCTGAGTGCAGGGCTGACGTGGACTCACAGGTGCACTTCCTCTGCCTTCCAGAGACCAGTGCTGGGTGCTGTTCATACCCTGGAGCCCCTGAGGGGTCCGGGTCAAGATGACCGCCAGACAGTGCTACATCCTCCTCAGCTCCCTCTCCCCATCTTTATCCCTTCACTACCCTAGATGAACAAGAATCCAGCCCAGCCTCCAGTTCTAGGAACCCACCTTCGAATGCTTCCCTTGTAAAGACTGGAGTCCAGAGTGAAGCCTCCTGCCAGCGTGCGTGCATGTGTGTAGACATGTGTGCATATGGGTGAATGTGCATGTGCTCATGTGCATGTGTGTGTGTGAGCCAAGGGCACTTGATAGAAGAAGTCACCACCTACACCCAAGTGGGGTAGCCAGATAAACTACAGGACACTCTCTGAAATCTGAATTAGAGATAGAATAGCCCTCCATATCTCATGGTATATATTTAAACTAAAAATCAATTCTTACATAAAATTCAAATTTAACCAGGAATCTTGTATTTAAATTTACTATGTCTAACAACCATACCACAGGGGCCACTTTGAATCTGTTTTGAATTGATACAGATTGTGAGAAACTATTTGCAGCCACCAAACTTCTCCTCATGAATAAATAATTGTAGTGAAAACAGTAGCAGCAACAGTAAGAGTCCTGGTAACAGTAGCCCCAGATGTAGAAGCAGAGTGATGCCCATAGCCACAGCAGTGATAACAGAGAGATACCAGTAGCCGCAACAGCTAACAAAGTGATAACAGAAGTGGTAAGAGTGACAACAGTAGCAGCAGCAGCAGTAGTTACAGGGTGACAACAGCAGCAGCAGCGATAGTAACAGGGTGACAGCAGCAGCAGCAGCAGTAGTAACAGGGTGACAGCAGCAGCAGCAGCA
>NW_003852531.1:5002104-5003238 GCF_000181295.1 Otolemur garnettii | reverse complement strand
GACAGCAGCAGCAGCAGCAGTAGTAACAGGGTGACAGCAGCAGCAACAGCAGCAGTAACAGGGTGACAGCAGCAGCAGCAGCAGCAGTAACAGTGTGACAATAGCAGCGATAGTAACAGGGTGCCAACAGCAGCAGCAGTGATAGTAACAGGGTGGCAGCAGTAGGAGCATCAGTAACTGCAGGAGGAGCGGTGGAAGCACTGCTAGTTCTAGGACCGATAGGGATCTTTCACACTTGGTTTTTGTGACTTTTCCTGTGTGTGCTACACATACTCACCTATCTAATCTTCCAGCATCCCCTCCCTCCTCTGAGGTGGGATCTGTTGTTATCCACATCTTAGAGATGAAAAAACTGAGGCCCTAAGAGGCACTTTTCTATGACCTGATAGTTAGGGGCATGGGCTTCAGATGCAGACCTCCCAGAGTTCATGCATTCAACCACCACCTCAGTTCCACTCTGTGGCAGTCTCTTAGAAAACTTGGATCGTGTGAGATTTCTGGAAAAGTTAAACTGTTTCCTGACCAAGGACTGGGAAGCTTTTTGGAACAAGGGGGGTAGACTTGTGATCCCTGCTCTCTCCAGTACAGTCTGTTTCTCATCCTGGTCCTTCCCACATGTACATCAGGTTGTCTTCTCTGTACCTTTGTGTAGCTGATATCTGTCCCAGCTTCCTGTCTAGCCCACTCCCTGGTTCTGGATGAATGGAGGATGCTGTCCATTCCCTCTCCTGTGCTGGCAGGAAGAGGCTCGGTCTCTCCAGGGACATGTGGGAGTCTCTAGCAGCTCATCAGTTGGGGGTTAGGGGTGACTGTTGCATTCTTCCTCTAAGAGCTCTGCCCGCCTTTCTGAAAGCCTTCAAAAGGTCTCAAGTGGCCTAGCCCTGCTTTCTCAGCTTATTTCAGCCCCTGTGATGACCTGTGTTTTGTTCTGCAATTAGAACTAAGAGAGCAGCCATGGCTCTGTGTCCCTGAGGACTCTTTCTGAGGGCCCCTCCAAATGAGGGGTACCTTTAAAGTGCTCAGTGGGGTCCAACAAGGGGCTCTTGAAAGGAGCCTTTGGTTCTGGAAGAGAATCAACACTTGAAAAGAGGGAATGGCACCATGAGAGCTGCCTGCCTGCCTGCCTGCCTGCCT
>NW_003852531.1:4991685-5002084 GCF_000181295.1 Otolemur garnettii | reverse complement strand
CCTTCCTTCCTTCCTTCCTTCCTTCCTTTCTTTCTTTTCTTTCTTCCAGATTTTTAGCCAAGGGTAGGCCCTGGTCTGTGCCATCTTGAAAAGCTAAAGCCCTGACAACTGATTCTCCTCTTTACTGGCTTGAAGTCTCAGGGGTCAAAGTTCAGAGTGACCACAGTTGCTGGGACATGAAGATCCTGAGAAGGGGAGTCAAGACAGAGCCCCCCTCCTGTGTATAAACTCTGCTCTCCGCTCTGGTGATCCCTGGACCACATCTATGTTGAGCAAATTCCAAGTATCTCAGACAAGACCACAAGCTAAGCTGAGATTTTCTCTCTTTCCCCAAATAGAATATTTTAATTTTAAGCCCAACCAGGTATTTTCCTGCTAAAACAAATATCAACACTCTTCTTAAAGTACAGTGGACCTCACGCATTGCATTCACAATGCAGAATACAATACAAAAATTTTCCAATAGATTACAAACTAGAAAAAATGACAAGGGGAACCAACCTGGAGATGACTCAGTTATTGGAATCAGCAGACAATTATTGTAAAATATTATTGTTACGTATTCAGTGAAGTAAAGAAAAACATGCTCACAATAAATGAAAAGACACAAATTCTCAGTAGAGAAAGAGAAATTATTTAAAAAATGGAAATTTGAAAACTAAAAAAGTACAATGTCCAGAATGAAGTACAATGTCCAGAATAAAGTACAATGTCCAGTGCAATCATGCTCAATAAATAGGAGATGTCAAAGCAGCACAAAGTGAGAGAGACACTCAGTTCCATCAGCACTGAACCCCTGAAGCATGCAGCACACTTTCAGACAAAAATAAAAGTTATGCAGATGTCAGATTATGGAGACTATCTTCTTTGTGAAACTGAATTATTTTTCTTGAGTTATCTTTGAGAGAAAGCTCTTTCAGCAATCGAGCCCTGGGGAGCTGGAGTGGAAGTCTGCTGTCTCACAGAGGAGTGAGTCTCGGTGGGGGAAGGCAAGTGGAGGTCATGTTTCAGCTAAACGTTTTGGGGTTTTGTAGCAGCACAGTAGGGAGAAGGAAAGAGATGGTCATTAAAATCCCAGTGTCTTCTACTAGTCTGTGACCATGGCCAGGAAATTTTGATTTTATTTTTGACTACATTTTTGTTGTTTCTTTTAATCTACAAACTAGATATTTTAAAAGTTGTTCTTATAGACTTGTTACAAGGATTTAATGTTTATCCATACCTCCATGAACCTGGAGTGCATATCACTCCATCAGCATCTGGAAAAGTGAACACAAAACTTTCTGGATGTCTCAATTCCTGGGAAATATGTGGTGGGTACCCGGCTGAACCTTAGCTGGGTCCCTGTGGGGACTGAGAAGTTCCACGGCAGGGCTGGTAGGAGGAGTGGTCTCCAAGCCTCCGTTTGCAGGAGCTGCTGGGCTTGGGCACCAGGATCAGCCCAGGACCCAGGGCAGGGGCCTGTCTCAGCTTGGAGGCCACACAGCTGACCTAGAGAAAGGATGTCTGGGGGAAGATCCCAAAGGGGCCACTTTTAGGATGGATTCTGTCAGATACAATTAAGGGGACAGGGACAAGCAGCACATCTGCAAGGTCTGAAGTGCGCCCAGGACAGCTGTGGCCTCCTCTGTGTGTTGACAGCACCTCCAGGCTCTGCAGCGTTAGCAGCGTCTGCCCAGCTCCAGGTGCCCCAGCCTGGCAGTGGTGACTGCGGTGAGGTGCTGCCCCAGGGCGGGTAGGGTGAGGAACAGTGCTGAGAGCTCCCACCGTTGCTGTTTCTCAGGTTCCCCAGAGCACGGAAACTGCATTAATGATGGATGCAAACCATGTGTACTTTAAACGTAATTTTAGAAGAATTACAGCTAAAGATTCAAAACAAAATGCTCAGGTGGTGATATTTATACTTCGACTCCATCTTCTTTTAATGGACTGGAAAAAGTCAGTCTTGAGCTCAGCACCCTCCGGGCTCCCCAAGTCTCTGAGGATATCATTCCCTACCTGTATCTGCAAGACGTCTCTTACCCTTCCTTGTGAAGCCCCGCCAGCCCTGTTTCAGGATGGCCCATGAGCTGCAGCTCCTTCTGGCCCCTCTTGCACTGGGATTTTGTGATGTGGGCTAATCTTACTGGAGTTAGAGGATATCTCAAAGTAGTGTTGGTTTGCGTTTCTCTGATGATTAAGGATGATGAGCATTTTTTCATGTGTCTGTAGGTCATGCACCTGTCTTCTAACATTTATGTTTGATGAAAAATTGTTTGACAATTACTTTAAAAACGTGTGCAGGCCAAACAGAACACATTTTTAGGGGGTGTTCAGTCACAGGATATATCTGTAGAAGGCGATTGGGCCTAGGAGAGCTAGGGGCGAGGGAGGGCAGAAGAGGGTGGTCACACTCTATGTTCCCAACAGCCAGCCTGTCCCACACATGCTGCAGAGACTGGGCTATGAGGCAGGGAAGGGTTCCCTCCCCTAATGTGCACAATGCAAGGGTACCTTTTAAAACAACTAAGAGTATATTATAAATGTTTTACCACAAAAATTAAGTAGAGTGAGGTGATGGTTATGTTAATCAGTTTGATTTAAGCATTCCACACTGTATATCAAATCATCACATTGTATCTCATAAATGTATACAGTTATGATTTAATAAAAATTCAGTTAAAAAATAAAGATACATTGAAGAATTTAAGATTAAAAAAATAAATAAATTTACATTGGCATGAGGAAAAAATAAAGGAAGGAAAAACTGGTGCCAGTTAACTGCACAGACCCTGAAGACAGAAGCACAGAACCCGGGTTCTTCCTCAACCCAGCTCTCAGCAGAGCCTGCCAGTGGCACCTCTCTGCAGAGTCATTGTGGAGTGCGTGGAAAAGTTTCCATTTCTTTCACGAGAGATGCAGTCACTATCTAGTCTCTGTGTTCCCCAGCCAGCCTGCTTTTCGTCACATCATTTCTGTAAAGAGGGAATGACAACTCAGAGCCGTCATCACACCTTCAGCTGCCTTCCTCCAAGCCTGGAGCCAGGTTCCTGGCCCTTCCATGGAAATCTTCCCCATTGACTCAGCTGGACTGGGTGTGGTTCCAGGTCTCTGAGGCTCTGATGGAATGTTGGGTTTGAGTTTCTTGGGCTGTCAAAGAGGGGATCTGCTAGCTGGGAGCAACCCTTCAGCCTGAAGGATTCACTTACTGTTGTTTGTGCAGTGGCACTCTTCACGCCTCTCCCTTAGAAGACGGATGTTTACCACTTCTACAAGTTTCTTTCTTTCTTTCTTTCTTTCTTTCTTTCTTTCTTTCTTTCTTTCTTTCTTTCTTTCTTTCTTTCTTTCTTTCTTTCTTTCCTTCCTTCTCTCTCTCTCTTTCTTTCTTTCTTTCTTTCTTTCTTTCTTTCTTGACAGAGTCTTAAGCTGTCGCCCTTGGTAGAGTGCTGTGGCATCACAGCAACCTCAATCTCTTGGGCTTAAGCAATTCTCTTGACCCAGCCTCCCAAGTAGCTGGGACTACAGGCACCCACCACAAGGCCTGGCTATTTTTTGGTTGCATTTGTCATTGTTGCTTCACAGGCCTGGGCCAGGCTCGAACCCACCACCCTAGGTGTATGTGGCTGGTACCCTGCCGACTGAGCCACAGCTGCCACCAAGTATCTTCTTAATGGTAAGAGTCCAGCTACCTTTCCTGAGTCTTCATGGGGACTTTGACAGAATATTATGTATCGTCCCTGGAAAGTCCTATCATCTTTGCAATGAAGGATGTGTCAGAGACCTTAAGTCATGGTGGGCCCTGGCTAGGCATACAAGTGGTATTTTCATAGTACATTTAAACAAAACATCATCTTTAAAGTGCAAGCAAACCCGTAGGCATTTCCTCACTGTGCACAGCCACAGAGGAGCTGCACTGCAAGCAGGGTGGTTACACAGAGGCTGCGGGACGTGTGCTTTGCGGTAACAAGCAGGGTGCTCCCTGCTTCCTGCGGGAAGATGGAATTGGTTTATTTAAATATGTCTATGGGCTGGCACAGAACTGAAACCTGGTACTCAGGGATAAGCAAAACTTGACTTGGTCCCCTGGAGTATTATGTGGCTAGGGGGCCTTATCCTCCATTTGAGGGCCTCTCAATTTCACCAGATATCCAGGCAGCACATATTGGAACTTCATTTAAAACCTTGCACCACAATGGAAATAATGAAAGAAAAGAAGGCAGGAAGGATGGATGGATGGAAGGAAGGCAGGATAAGCAAGACGAAAAGATGAAAGCAAAGATGGAAGGCTGGACGTAGAGCTGAGAGCTCAGTCTCTGGAGTCATACAGGGGCTGAAGGGTTTCTAAAGAGACTCTGCCATTTGCTATCTTTATGGGCCTGGATAAGTTAACGTCTAAATACAACTTCCTGCACCACCACCCAAACCCTAATCTTGTGAAATACAAACTCAATAACAGCTGGATGCAGTGGCTCAAACCTATAATCCCAGCACTCTGGGAGGTTGGGATAGGTAGACTGCTTGAGCTCAAGAGTTCAAGACCAGCCTGAGCAAGAGTGAGATCTCAGGTTTACTAAAAATAGAAAAACTAGCCAGACATTCTGGCACACGCCTGTAGTCCCAGTTACTTAGGAGGCTGAAGCAAGAGATTGCTTGAGCCTAGGAGTTAGAAGTTGCTGTGAGCTATGATGATGCTCTATCCAGGGTGACAGAGTGAGACTGTCTCAAAAAAAGGAAGAATTCAGTAACACTTCTCACTGAGGGCTTCCATGAGATTTACATTTGATAATGGTGGAAAAAGTGCTTTGCACTGTGCTTTTTTATTCTGTTTATTCCAAAGACGTTTTGAGCTAGTGTTGAAAACATACACTTCATATGTACTGCAAATTTCTTATCCCAGTCTACGTATTGCATTTCACTCTCTTAATAATATATTTTGATGAAGCATTCTAAATTTTAAGGCAGGCTCTTTCCTTAATGCAAGTTGAGTATCCCTAACTTTAAAATCTCCAAATCCAGCTGGGCGTGGTGGTTCATTCCTGCACCCTAGCACGCTGGGAGGCCAAGGCTGCTTGAGCTCAGGAGTTTGAAATCAGCCTAAGCAAGAGTGAGACCCTATCTTTACTAAAAATATATATTTACAAAAACATAGCCAAGCATTGGTGGACGCCTGTAGTCCCAGCTACTTGGGAGGCTGAGACAAGATGATCTTTTGAGCCCAAGAGTTTGAGATTGCTGTGAGCTATGATGCCACAGCACTCTACCCAGGGCGACTGTCCCCCCCCAAAAAAAACAAAAACAAAAAAATTCCCAAATCCAAATGCTTTAAAATCTAAAATTTTTGAGTGCTGACATAATGCTGAAAAGAAATACTCATTAAAAACCAGATTTGGGGTTTTTGTATTAGGGATACTCAACTATAAGTACATTATACAACAAAAATATTCCAAAACAAATCCAAAATCTGCAATACTCCTGGTCTAAGCATTTTAGATAAGGGACACTTGACCTGTGCACTGTTGTGAGATTGATACTTTTTGCTGTCATAAAACTCTTGCATTCTTTTAAAGGCTTTGTCATTTTACCTTTTAGCATTTCAGTCTGTGATCTTTCTGGGAATGATTTTGGGCATGAAGTAGGGATCAAGTTCATTTTTTCCCTGCATGGAGGCCCAGTGGACCCAGAACTTGATTGTAGAGGTCCCATCTCCCCAGTGCCTTGAAGGGGTCCCTGTGCTGTAGTCCGGCATGTCTGGTGCTGGCCTCTTGTCTTCCTCACTGCTCTTCTCCTCTAACTTTGCACCACTCCCACGCTGTTTTAAGAACATATCTAGAATATACAAAAGACTCTAATGGAGAAAGACAGCTAAACAAAAATTGGATGATGAATTATACCGGCACCTGAGTTCATTTGAATGCTCAACTTGTAATTGTAATTGAACAAGCATTCTGAAAGAGCGAAATGTATTGCTGTCATTCAACTAATTAATTCTTTATGTGCTTTTCACTTTCCTTGATAATAGTATGTGTCCAGTCAGGTAGATGTTCAGGCATTTTGAGAGTTCAGGAGTGAATAATGGCAGAAACACAAACAGAAGCCATGGTGAGGGCAAGGGGGTGGAGTGTGGACTGACAGGCCAGGGCAGGGGGACCAGAGGCCCAGGTGACATGGCTTATTCCTGCTACAGTTAGAAAGAGACCAACTGGAATGCACACTGATTCTTATGTACAGGAGCCAAATGATCAAGGCGGTTCAAAAAATTAGGGCTTTCTTCTTCTGGAAGCAATAGGAGACTAGCTGGGAATGGTGGCTCATGCTTGTAATCCCAGCACTTTGGGGGCCAAAGAAAGAGGATCACTTAAGCCTGGAAGTTTGAGACCCCATCTTTACAAAAAATTAAAAAATTAGCCAGGCATGGTGGCCCACCCCTGGTGTCCCAGCTACTCCAGAGGCTGAGGCAGAAGTATGTCTTAAGCCCAGGAGCGTGAGGTTGTATGAGCTATGATGACATCACTCTGCTCCAGCCTGAGGACAGAAACAAACAAACAAACAAACAAACAAAAAAACAGGAGATGAGAGACAAGTGACAGCAAACTGGGAACATGGGTGACAAGCAAAGGGGCCAGTGATTCACAGTTGTTGCTCAACTTAACAGAAGATTTAGAAATGAAAAGTCCAATGCAACATTCATTTCCTTCCTAAACATCCCAGAAGTGCAAAAGAAGTTGGCCATTTCAGGCCTGTTGTGACAATTTACTAAAGTTAAAGACTTAAATAGCAGGAACACCACGCAACTGTATTTAAGCAAGAACGGCAATTGTCAGGTTACACACGTGGTGTGCAAGAGCTGGAAGAGGCAAATCGGAAATATGAGGTGGGTGGAGGAGCAAAGAACAGAGGGTCCCGGGTAACTGGTGAGCTGGGGAATGAAAACATTTAAAAGGCCCATTAAAATGACTTTTCAAAGCATCCCAGTGGCCAGCTAAAGTATTATTATGGTATGCTATGTGAATACATTTAACAGAAAAACTTGACTTTGATCCTAAGACTTAGGTTAATATAAACCCAGTTTCTGGCAAGATCTTGAAACAGAATCTGAGACTGAGAAACGGGCGTATATCATTATATGGGAAGTGAGGTCTTCCTGTCTAGTTTCGAACGTGAGTCCCCAGGGTCTGGGGCCACGTGGGCTCTCCCGTGGCATGGAGACCAAGCCAACTGCTACACTTAAGTGGCTCTCGGGTCAAACATGTGGTGGGGGTGGCTGCTGTGTGCTGTCTCCAGTGTGTTCAGCCAAGACTGATCTGAACGGAAAATAAGCACAAACCATACTTTATTTCTTCTTGGAACGAAGGAAAACGTTGGCACAGACTGTGTGGGAGCTATCTGGAGTAATAGTAGATGTGCTGGCTCCCAGGTCCTGAGTCCGTCCCTACTGACAGGGCATACTGGGACAGTCCCTTCTCCGTAGAAGCCTGTCCCCACCCAACAGGTGAGCAAAGCATGTGAAAATGTCTTAAGGGCTGCAAATGACATTTCCATTTCGTGGTGAGAAACACGGTTGGATATCAACCCTTACGCCTGGCTCTGTTTAGTAGAAGGCGTTGCTGGACTATGATGAACCCACGGGCTGCCCTTGTCTGCCACTCCTCCCTGTGAGCACCTCCACTCGCACCTTCACCAAAAGATCATTAAGTGCCCGCTGAGCAGCAAGCTCTCTATGAAATACCAGGAATAGAAAACAGAACAAAAGTTAGGGCCAAAAGAAGGGCATAGTCTGTCCAATAATCAGGGAGTCTGTAAATCTGTAAGAGGCCTCTTAAAAGAAACAGCTCCTCAATTAAGGAAATTGGCTCGTATACTGACACACTAATTTGGTTTCATCTTGAGTTGAAAAAGCTTCTTCCCGCCCGCAGGAAAGAACATACCCCACAGCTTCAGGGGTGGTGGGGACAGAGAGTCTCTGTGCTGGGAATGTCGCCACATGCTGGAGAAGGACGTGGCCTGGGGATGAAAGCCGGGGGGGTTCTGTGCAGCAGTGTGCCCCTCTTTTGGGGTCTCCTTTCAGGGTCTGTTTCCTTTTGATGCTCCACAGACTCACATCTCTGCTAATCACAGAAGGAAATGAGGTCAGCGCTCCTACCTGCAGCCAAATTTGCATGTGGCATCCTTGGATTGGGCCAGTGGCTCCTGACTCCCGACGGGTCGAGGGACTCTCCTCACCCCCAGAGCGAGGTGCTGTCAGCGTCTGCTCTGACAAGCGTATGTTCAGGGGTCTGGGTGTTCACTGATGGGTAGATGACTTGGCTTGAAGAACAGTCAGACCAAATGTGTCATTTCACACTTGTTTCTGTCACTTAATTAAACTGAGCTTCTTCCAGAGCAGTGTATGGGGTCTATTTAGTACCTTCCAATAGCTGCGTGGCACGGGATAGGACCTGTTCTACGGTCTGTTTAACTATTCCCATGTGGGGCCACGGGTGCCTAGGCTATTTTTAATTGTCATATTATATACAGAGTCACATTCACTACCACCCTGCATATCTCTGTTTAAATATTTCTAGAGTATAGAAATCCCAAAATGGAATTACTGGATCAAAGATTGTGTGCAGTTTAAATTTTAGTAAATATTACTGAACTGTTGCCCAAAATATCTTCAGCAATTAATATACCCACCAACGCTGCTTGAGAGGGAGTTTTCCTATTCCTTCACCAGCCTGGTATTCAGCAATCCCTTTAATCTTACCTATTCTGATGAAATCATGTTTACTTATTGCCCTTATTTACATATCAAATGGTTTTTCTGTAAAAACTAGGGAAATTGTACACATTTGCACAGTATACATGACATATTCTCTGCCAGGATTTCATTAGTGAATTATTCGTTTTTCTTTTTTTTTTTTTTCAGGGTAGAAAAGAGAGTTTATTTAAGAAGAACAAAGAGAAAGTTTAAAGCACTTTTGAAGAAAGTTGGAAGTGGGTCTCTCTCATGAAGGAGAAGAGGTGAGAGAGACCCATTTTTCTTTTCTTTTTTTCTTTCTTTCTTTTTTTTTTAAAACAGAGTCTCACTCTGTCACCATAGGGTAGAGTGCTGTGGTGTCACAGCTCACAGCAACCTCAAACTCCAGGGCTCAAGCGATCCTCTTGCCTCAGCCTCCCAAGTAGCTGGGACTACAGGTGCCTGCCACAATATGTGGCTAGTTTTTCTATTTTTAGTAGAGATGAAGTCTTGATCTTGCTCAGTCTGGTCTCAAACTCCTAAGCTCAAGGGATCCTCCTGCTTGGGCCACCCAGAGTGCTAGGATTAGAGGCGTGAGCCACCACGCCTGGCCCATTTTTCTTAATCTGCTTAATGGTTATGGCTATTCCTTTTCCTTGTGAAATCATCTGAGCTTTTTATATATTAAAGATCATGACTCCTTGTTAAAAATATGTCTTTTTATTTCATTTTGTGTTTGATGTTATACGAAAGGTTTTTCACTCCAGAATAGCTCATTATGTGATTCTTTTTTCCCTCCAATTTTCTGAATTTTAAATCATTTATTTTTAAAAGAGAATTTGGTGGTCCTGACCTCCATGACCCAGTCGCTGTTCACATTCTTTCACAGCTTTGGAGATGGGTCTGTTTCTGTATTTATTGGTTTTGTCTATCCACTGACCATACGTACACCATGGAATACTATGCAGCCATAAAGATGTGGGGAAAAGGGAACACTCCTGCACTGCTGGTGGGAATGTAAACTAGTACGTTCCTTTTGGAAAGACATCTGGAGAACACTTAGAGAACTAAAAATAGACCTGCTGTTTGACCCAAACTGTTCTTAATCTCCTGGCATGAAGTGATCTCAGCCTCCTAAATCGCTGGAATTACAGGCATAAGCCATAGCACCTGCCCTTAAAATAACTTCATGGTGGCAGCTCATGGGCTTACCCTGGGAGGTCTGTGATGGAGCCAGATAAATCTGTGTGGGCTATAGGCTTTGGTATTTCAGCATTTGTGCATCGTGATGATCCTTTTCCGTGCCTTACCTTTGGTTAATAAGTACATAGCCTGAATCCTTGAGAAAGTGAAGATGGGGAATAAGGTTCACTGTGTATGCTTTTAGATTCTAAATTAGGTGTTTGATGTTGAACTCTATTTTAAGTCCACCTAACCTAAGTTTTGGTGTCTTCATTTCTAGACTGAAGGAGCTTGTTACAATCTAATTTTTAAGGTCCATTTAAGATGGAAAATGCTAGGATTTCACCAGTCATTAAGGAAAAAAAATTTTTTTTTGAGACAGAATCTCACTCTGTTGCCCTGGGTAGAGCGCCGTGGCATCACAGCTCACAGCAACCTCAAACTCTTGGGCTTAAGTGATTCTGTTGCCTCAGCCTCCCAAGTAGCTGGGACTACAGACACCTGCCACAATGCCTGGCTATT
>NW_003852531.1:4982651-4991665 GCF_000181295.1 Otolemur garnettii | reverse complement strand
AAAAAAAAAAAAGACAAAAGGACTTAGAGCGGGTGGTGGAAGAAGGTGGTTACAAATACAGCTGTGGCCACCGGACAGCCAGGCGAAACACCTTTCCTCTATTCTTTCATCATGTAACATAAGCTAAATTGGCTTAACCATATTTAAGTATTGTTAATTTTACATAATAGTATTTAAATTATGAGTTATCAAGGAGAAAACACTCAAAGACTTTACTTCCTTCACTAGAAAAGGGGTTAGTGTACTTTTGGATGTGACATGACAGGTGGAATTGTGACCTTGTTAGTATCTTTATTTGGAGATCAAGTATGGTTTAGACAGATGTATAGGGGTTGCTGAGCTGACAAGGACTTGAGATGGTTGGTTTCACGCATCAACCTGCCTGGGCTCCAGAACACCCAGATGTCTGGTTAAATGTTGTTTTGTGGGGTGGCTATGGGGTGTTTCAGGAAGACATTAGCACACAAATGGGTGGAATGAGTGAAACAAATGGTTCTTCCCCACGTGAGCAGCCGTCATTCAATCTGCTGAGGCTCTGGATGCAACAGTAAGGGGGAGGGAGTTTGACTCTGCTCTCTGCCTGTCTACGGAGCTGAAACATCAACCTCCTCCCGCCCCTCTGGTTTTGAGGCTTTCCGACCCGGACTCTAGTGTGTGGACTGACTATCCAGCTCCCAGGCCATCCAGCTATACCATCAGTTTTCCTACCAGCTTTTCTGGGTCTCTGGCTTGTAGGGGGAAGACAGGGGTATTGCCCAGCCTCCATCATTGCATAAAATAATTCCTTATAACAAATTTCATTAAATAATTCCTTTTAATAAGTTTCTCCTATTGGTGCTGTTTCTCTGCATTAATTTAGATATGATGTACCCCCAAGTGTGATACGACATCTGGCATAAGTAGGAACTCAAATGATGACTGGGAAGAGTGGAATTTGGAATGCTCTGATTTATGTTCATAGCTTATAACTAACTAACTCACGAGTTCACCCACTGTGGCTTCCTGCCAACCTGTGTGCATGCACACAAGCACATGGGCGGGCATGAGCCACTGCTCCTCTGAGTCTGATCTGAGTCCTGGCAGGATGCCTGTGATCTCCCAGAACACAGATTTAGGAAACTGTGAGAGGACCTCGAGTCTGCCCCACCTCCCCACACCCCAAGAGGCTGTCAGGAGGTAGTTTCTCCTGGGTTCTGATGAGCCCTGAGGCTTCCTGCTTCACCCTCTGCAGGTGCAAACTCCACTGCCCATGTCAGCGTGGTGCTGGGCCGGGCAAGCCATGTGGCAGCCATAGGCCGGCCCCTTTGGTTCTGGTGTCATCCTGTTTGGTGTGTGAGGACCTGGGACCTGGCACCTTAGGCTCTTCTTCCTTTCTCTGTCCTTACAAGTTTCCCAAACTGCCTGAATCTACAAGTGGCTCCTTTTATCTGGACCAGCCATGTCAGTCCCACTGTGGTTGTGGTCTTGCCTTCTCTTGGGCACTGGACACAGACTGTTGTGAGCACCTGGTCTGTATGTGTCACTGGGGACCCCGTGATAAGCAAGGGGGCTTTGGTCCCTGACTCAGGGATTCAGGTTTCTCTGTGTCAGAAGCAATGGTGGCCTCATCAGAGATGGCCCTGGACAGCCCCTCCCTGAAGAGGAAGGGGCTCCACGGCTCTTCCTATGCTCTCAATCCTTACATTTCCCCCAGCCTGGAGGTCCACAGGCCGAGCCCTGGGCCTCCTCCTACCTTCCAAGTGCCAAGGGGCCATGCCTGGATCAGCAGTGCTCAGTGCAAAGCTTCCGAGCCAGTTTGGGAAAAGTCCCACGGGCGAGCCTCAAAGCTCCTTCTGTCCCTGGTGCCTTCATCAACCACGATTTAAGGGAACAAGCCTCTAAGTCTAAATCAAGATAACTTTGTATTGTTTAAGCCAGAAGAGAAATGTCTTCAGCAGTTGCTTTACTTCTTTTCCTAAAACTTTGTTTCCATCTTGCTGAGGAAACTTTTCCAAGAACAAGCCTGAGGTGCTTCCCGTGGGCCCCTCAGCAGGACGGGAAGCACTGAGGGGTGGTTTGTTTGGAAGCTGAGCCTAGTACGCTGCTCCAAGGGAGTTGGGAGACAGACGTGGACAGGAGGGGCCAGGACAGAGGTGCCCCTGGGCAGGTTTACCCTCAAGTGGGCTCATCCCCTGGGTGAGACTTGGGCAATAGCAGGGACCACACCACCAAGCGCCACTGCCTGAGGGGCAGCTCTTTGGGGGTGTTGGATCCTGGCATTTCTAGCCTGTCCCTGGGGCAGAGAGAAAACTTTGGGGGTGTGTGCAGGACCTTGTGGCAAGATGCCATGAATGTACCCCTGAATGGTGAAGGCGCTGGGAACCCCAGCAGGGACCCAACAGCACCAACCCCGTCTCTGATGCTCAGTGTTTGCCCCTCGTGGAGCTGAGAGCAGCACACCCAGGTGGGGATGGGTGGCACAGTCGGCCTGCAGAGCTAAAGGCCACAGCACCAGGGCTTGTCACCGCTGGAGCATGCATTGGCCTCAGGCCCCCTGCATGGGTTTTCAGAATCATTGTTACTGGAATTTCTCTCTTCAGTAGATCCTTGGACTTGGGGATTCAAGGAATGAACCCACAGACCACATCAGAGGCAAGAGTAGATTTTATTAGAAAGGAATGCAGAAGAAGCAAAAGGCACCAGAGCTTTTGGCAGGGGGAGAATGAACTGGGGAGTCTCCACGTGGGCTCTTTATCAGGGGTGTTAGGTCTTGAGAATTACACTTGGCCAGGACTTGGCAAATAGAAACATGTTTTCAACATTAATGAGTGTTACCAACAAAGAAATGGATGCAGTCCCTCCAGCCAAGGGCAAAGGTCAGGGTGTTCCCTTCATAAAACTGCCTGAGCCTAGGACAACTGGGGTCCCCTGTCCAGCTTGAATGGGGGGACCCTGTATTGTTAAGATGTGTCGAGAGCAACTCTGAACACAGCCTCTCAGGTCCAGTGTCCTGTGAATGCTCTGCTGAGAGCACGTGTGTAGAGACAGCCCTTGAGGGTAACACAGCGCCGTGAAACCCACACATAGAGACCAGGCTCCACTCTCCAAGAGTTGCCTTTACGGAGCAGCTGCCGCTGTCTTCAGAGAACATGTCACTGTGCCCTCGGTTTGGAGGCATCTGCAGGCAGCACTTGCCGTGAGGCTTCCTGGGCCTGACTGTGGGTGAGACCGGGCGAGGCGGCTCCTGGCCCCCTTCATAGGTGGTGTTTCCCGAGCCTCCTTGGAACCATTCTGTGGTGATCTTGGAGCAAAGCAAAGGAAAGGGAACATGAAATACTAACGGCGTCCTGCATGGTTTTGTGGGGACTTTTGCAGCTCATTTTGCCTTTATAGAAAAGACCAGCCATTGCTTTCACGTGGGCACCATTTTCCAGTGCCTGAGTACCACTCACCTTGATCCTTACAACAGGCTAGGGGCATGCCATGGACTGAGTGTCTGTGTCCCCCCAAATTCACATGTTGAAATCCTAACCCCCAAAGTGATGTTATTAAGAGATGGGGCTCTTAGGGGGAGTGACTAGGTCACCAGGGTGGAGCTGTCACTAATGGGATTCATGCCCTTACACAAGGGGCTCCAGAGGGGAGTCGGCCCCTTTGCCTGGTGAGAACTGCAGTGTGAGGAAGCAGGTCCTTGCAGACCCAGAGTCTGCTGTGCCTTTCTGCCGGGCCACCTGCCTCTGGAGCTGCAAGCTATACCTTTTGGAGGTTTATGGGCATCCTGGCCTGTGCTGGTTTGTTACTGAAGCCGAGTTGCTCAGAACAGGGTGGGATCCACCCACTTAGCCTGGAAGGAAACATTGAACCCGGGCTGTCCCATGAGAGTTAATGACAAGATTCTGCTTGAAAGGGTCCGCGCCACGTGGGGCTCCAACCTGCAGGGCTGAAGCAGGATCAGTTTCTGTCCTTCCACCGTGGAGCCTCCCAGGTTGAGGCAGCAGGAAGCCCCAGCAAGCGGGTCCATGTGAGAGCAGGTCACACACCCTGAAGTGTACCCTAGTTATTGAGGACATCCTAGCACAAGCTTCTGGTGACAATCAGGCAAAAATAGAACCAGCTGTTCTGAAGAGCAAACCTAACATGGGCTGTGCTTTCCAAGCCCTCCCAGCACTTCCCCCTGCATGAAGCCCACTTGCTCAGGGGAAGTAGGTCAGGTGCATTGGAATGGCCACTTCCAAGTCAGCAGAAGGGTGACTTGCTCCAGGGCTGTGTGACAGTTTGAGGCACGCAGTCACCTAATCTAAGACCAGGTAGGTGCTTAAAGCTTTTAGCTGCATTCCTCCCTGTGCAGGGCTGTCTGGGCAGCCCAGCAGTGCCACCCTGGTTCCGTGTCCACATACACCCTTGCTCTGTCCTCGGCTCCATCTCTCTCAACTGTTGGGGTCCACTGACCTCAATGCCACGCATGTCACTTGGTTGGCATCTCTTTCTGCAGGTGTGTAGCAGAGCCTGACCGAGGCTGGGTCAGCAGAGGTGTTTCCAGCCCAGATACTCCATCAGGGACCAGGGAGGGCTGCCTGGCTGGCAGAAGTAGCTCCTGCCGGACGTGGCTCAGGGCCGAAGTGGCTCACCCACACCCTCCTGGTGACCAGCTGTTTCCACGAGAGTCCCTCTGCGGGGCCACCATCTCTCCTGAGCTAAATATGCCTGGAGATGGTGCCAGTGGGGGAAAACTCTGAATTTGAGTGTCAGTTACTTTGAGAGGGCATGACTGTAATTACTGGCTGTAAAATGATGGTTTTGTCATGCCCTTCTGTTAGTCATATTAGTTAGTTAGTTCTGTCATGTCTGTTAGTCTTCTGACAGCAGAGGCAGCACCTTCAGAAGAGCGTGCCGTAGACCCCGGAGGAAGCCCCCACGACTGGCGTTTGCTGCCTCTCACTGATGCTCTCTGTGGATTTCATAGGAGCTCTCCTGAGGCATTCCTGGGGATGGGCTGAGGGCCGTCTTCTGTGCATAATATTGAGACGGATGCCAGAGGCCCCACGATAAGACCAGGGGGTTGGGTGGAGGAAGGGGAAAAAGAGGTCAAATATCATCTTAGATTGGCCTTAGATGGGGCCAGAATAAAACAAGATGAGAGCTGACAAGTTTAGTGCTGTTCTGATAAGAGTTAACAAGCTAAGCTCTATGACAAATTCTTTTACTTATTCGCTAATTGCCAGATCTGCTTCATGTGACCTTTATGTGACCTTTATGTTACCTATCTGCTAATCTGCTAAATTGCAAGGTTCGCTTCTGTAAGAGGGGTCATCGTGACCCCGCACTTTCTTTCTGCTTCTTTTGCCAACTTTCAGCCCGCCTGTTTGTCCCTTTGCCAACTTTCATACTAGAAAAACCCCAACTTCAGACCCCTCAATGCTCTCTCACTTAGTCTGCCTTAGACTTCGCTGAGACAGCCCCAGAGTTAATAAAAAACTCCTTTTTGAACTTATAATTTGAGTCAGTGGTCCCTATCTCGCCCCATTACAATATGTGGTAATTAAAAAAAAAAAAAACATAATGTGTAATTGTTTGTTTTAGGGCTTCAAGATAGCAAGATGTCAGAAAACGGAATCAAAACAGCCCCATGAACACACCGATGCCCTCCTCAGCCCCCTCTCTCGGCCCCAGGGTGACCCTCCCAGGCCGAGCTGGCCAAGAGAACCCAAGGACATCCATAAAGCCCTGAAACTCTGGGGAGGTTGGTGTAACAGCACAGTGCCCCTCACATGTGACCTCCATACACCTGCTAGGAGGTTTTCATGCCTATTCTTGTGAATTTTGGGTTTTGGTTTTTAATCTCCCTAGCGCCAATGGGATTTTATAAAGGAGAACCCTTAGAGGATATTTTTGTGTAAATTCACATCAGTTTAGCAGGAGGAGAGGCACTGCTGGGGGGACCCTGAATCCTCGAGCATAGAACCCCCTAGACCACACAGCCCCAGGGAGGGTGCTGGCCAGCAGGGACTGCCCACACTGCACACAGCAAACCACCTTCTCCTGCCCCTCTGCCCACACTTGAATCTCACCAGGCTTCTCACTGCAGGACGAGCATGGGAAGGGTTCTGTCTCAGGTAGGGAGGAGTCCTTTCCAGCCAAACAGGAGCTCACTGTCCAGGTGGTCCCCACATCACATGGTTTCTGCCCCTGGGGTCCCGACATCCTCTCCCAGTGCATCTGAAAAACAAGCGGTGAACAAAGCTCACCCCAGATCCCAGAACCCACGGCTAACAACGTCCAGGCAGTGGCCATTCAGTGCTGGGGCCCAGGGAGCTCCCACTGTGACTTTCTCAGAAGCAGTGGAAACTGTGCCATCCTGGGGCCAGGCTTATAATTCTGGGGCCACACCATGAGACCATGGGGGTTGGAAGCACCCAGGACGTTGCTGGGAATAGAGGGGGAACTGACAGTCTTCCCTCCAAATTTTAAATCATACTCTCACACACACACACGCACACACCATTAATACAGACTCGAATTACAGGATGTAGCTCTTCGAAGGAAGAAATAAAAACGCACCATTCCAGTGGTTTCCAAACTCCAAGGATATGGAGGGGATTATCTGCACACAGACTGCCACACTGGCCAGGGCAGGTTGGGGCATTTCCAAGGAGCCTGTGAGGCTGATGCGGCTGTTCTAGGCACCCACTTGGAGGCCCACAGGAGTGAACCCCGCACAGCAGTTTGGTGCCTCACGGCCTCCACATTCCTCCCTGCAGCACCAAAGTGTGTGTCGGAGAGCAGCCAGCCCCTTAGCCTTTCTCAGGTATGAGCAATGTGAATTCTACCTGTGGGTTAAAGACAGGAATTAATATAAAACTGCTATGTTTCCACATGCATAGCAGCAAATTAGCCTTTCAGAAACACAGTAGGATCAGCAGTAGAGGTGAAGCCGGAGTCCCTTCCCCAGAGAAGTGGGTAAGCAGGAGAAAGGGCAGATGCACAGGGAGCTGTGTCAGTGGGTGGTGGCATTGTTCTCCAAGTCCAGCTTCTGTGTTTCCAGAAACATTTGGCCAAATAACATCTTTCATGATCAAAATGGAACATAAAGAAATATTTGACCTGTCTCAGCTGTCACAGTCATTAGGCCAAGACACAGCATAAAAAGAATCTTAGCTTTCCAATTTTGAAAACTGCCAGAAATACTATTTGCATTAATTTTTATTTGGGAATTGGCTAAAACTGGTCCCATTCTCAAATGCCTTGGGCTGAACATCATACCACTCTCACGTAAATCTATATTCCCCAAATTAGGCTAAAATAGGTCATTTTGGGGAAGCGGAATTTTTTTTATGAGGATTACCCCCCAAATATGTTAAGACAGAAGCAGTTTAACTTTTCTCTTTTCCACATTCAATGTCAAACTAAATTTCTATGCTTTTGGAATTGCATTAAATTGTGTTTTATTCTATGGTTACATATAAAATTTAATTAGCACATCTTTATGGAAATTTTAATATCACATATAGATTAAAGAACAGAATTTGTAAAATGACGTTTTAATACTTTGTAAACAGCAACAGAAATTCAACTTTTAAAAGCACATCCCAGTACTACCATTGGGGCACATCTATAATATTTTCCCTTAACATGGTATGTTCCAGTGCCAACAAGTAAACCATAGGCTGTCCAATAGATTGACCATCAAAAGCTGTGTACACAGATGTTTATAAAGTAAATTACCATATATTTGAAATAGCACATGAGAACTGAAGCAAAATCTGGACACAATCTCCCTAATTGCCAGCCCCTGAATGCATCTGACCCTGACACTAAGTAGTAGTATCCGAATTAATAAATGTTTCAAATTCTTAGCATCAATTCAAGCCAAAACTGAACTCCTGTGTCTTCAGGGATGGCTGAACTGGAACAACATCACTAAAATAACTTCCTGGTCCAACTCTAGTTTTGCTCAGGCACCTGCACCTCTCCCAGGAGACCCAGAGGTGCTGACTCCACCCCCACCCACGGCTGGTCCAGACTGGTGGTGGCAAAGGTCATGGAGACACAGCAGGGGGCTGGGGGAAGGCACAGACCCAGTCTGGCCAACACATCATAAACAGATGACTGTAGAGACTTCTGGGAAAGTTTTCTGCCTTCTGAAGGAGTTAGATGCATATAGAGATGGGCTGTTTCTGTTCAGGGACACTGGATCTCACATGTCCGAGTTTGACACCAGAACTCTTGGGTCCATCTCATACCTACAAGGGGAGCCAGCTAGGGTGAATCTGGCCCCCAAGGGTAGCTGAGAAGAGGGGGAGAAAGGCTGTGTCCTTCAAGTTCTCTATGTCATCCCTATTGGATCAACCAACCTGCAGCTCTGGTGTAGCCTGAACTTCCTCTTATTGGATTGGATGTAATTAATTATCTTATTGTTTACACCTAAGAGGAAAGGATTTTTTGCCTAAAGAGAAGCCATCCTACCTAATTTAAATAAAATTTGAAAATCAGAGATTTCATGGACCAATATTTCATTTTTTCAGCTCATTTCATGGTACATCTTTTAAATAACCCCCCTGTTGAATTGTTTTAAAGAAGATCTGCTGTACTATTAAAAGTTACCCAACTGTGACTTTTTCTAGGTTGGAAGATATTTGCATATCAGGTGTTCCTAAAATGGGTTGTGTGAGGAGCTACTTAGTGGGCTACTAACATGGGCTGCATTTCTTTACAAGCAATCTCATGAGGTCTCTCAGTGTGCTCTGAAGTGTCACGTGAAAAGGGCATTGTAAATATGTCAGCATTTATCCCTACCCACCGTAGAGCTGGATTTACTTGGGGTAACTCAGATCTAATGTGCTACAGACCTTGTTAAAATGTGGGACATAATCACACTGCTACTGAGTGGGATCCCCTGGATCTGGACCCGGACTCTGCCTTCCCTCCCTGACACAGGGACAAAATCACAGTGCCACTCAGTGGGACCCCTGGATCTGGACCTGGCCTCTGCCTTCCCTCCCTGACACGAGGACATAATCACAGTGCCACTCAGTGGG
>NW_003852531.1:4977097-4982489 GCF_000181295.1 Otolemur garnettii | reverse complement strand
CTCTGCCTTCCCTCACCAACATGGGGACATAATCACAGTGCCACTCAGGGGGACCCCTGGATCTGGACCTGGCCTCTGCCTTCCCTCCCTGACACAGGGACAAAATCACAGTGCCACTCAGTGGAACCCCTGGATCTGGACCTGGCCTCTGCCTTCCCTCACCAACATGGGGACATAATCACAGTGCCACTCAGTGGGACCCCTGGATCTGGACTCTGCCTTTCCTCCTCGACACGGGGACGTAATCACGGTGCCACTCAGGGGGACCCCTGGATCTGGACCTGGACTCTGCCTTCCCTCCTCGACACGGGGACGTAATCACGGTGCCACTCAGGGGGAACCCTGGATCTGGACTTGGACTCTGCCTTCCCTCCTCGACAGGGGGACGTAATCACAGTGCCACTCAGGGGGAACCCTGGATCTGGACTTGGACTCTGCCTTCCCTCCCCAACACGGGGACATAATCGCAGGGCCACTCAGTGGGACCCCCTGGATCTGGACCTGGACTCGGCCTTCCCTTCTGATCTCATGTTCCGACATGTGGAGAAGGAAGACTGGATTCCGTCCACCTCCAGAGGTTTCCCAGGACTGCTGACATCTCAGCAATCCCGTTCCAAGTGAGTGCCCAGTGACCACCCTGCAGGAGTGTGGAGAAGGCCACGGAGGCTCTGAACTTCTGTGACAGCCACGGTTCTCAAATCTTTTGTCTCATTGTTAAATCACATGCTCCCACTTTCGTTCAGCTTTGTTTTTGTTTAGAAGCTGTGGTCACAGCAGCATTGGGAAGGACACTTGTAACCTTGGTCACATGGATGACTTAGAAGGTGGTGGCAGTGGTGGCCTGCTTTTTAGGATAGGGGCCTCTGCAGGATTCAAGATTCCATTCCTGAAAGCAGCCAACTAGAGGGTCAGGTTCCGATCAATCTTGGGTTTCACTCTCTTTCTCTCCTTTCAAGGAGTAACATGAGATACTCTCTACCCTGTCAACCATGATTCCAGTCCCTGCCACCAAAGGAATTGTCAAATGGGGAGGCCACGCTTTAACATCAGTCCTTTAGAGTCAGTCCCTAAGATGGAAATTCACTAAACCAGATGTTTTCCAATGTTGATGCTATTAATCAAAATCACAAAAGTTCTTGGAATTTATGCTTTGAGCCCAAATAAAGCTTGGAAATGATTGCAAATTGCAATTAATGATCTGTTGTTGTTCTTGCCCCTTTCTGGAGGACGGGATAAGGAATGGCATCTGGTGGCTCCCCCCAGGGAGGTGTGGCACCTTCACCCACACTCCTCCTCATGTACACCCCAGCTGGGCCCGGATCCAGCGTGTTCACGTCCACATCCACACACCCACACGCAGCCGACTCAGCGCCACACACCGTTTATGGGGATTGCCAGATAAAGCAGGGGCAGGGTGTGCAGTCACACTGAAGTTCAGAGGCAATACTTGCAATATCCCCATGCAGTATTTGGAGTGTTACACGGAAAAAGTTTCCCCATTTAATGGAAATTCAAATTTCACCAGGTGTCCTGTATTGTTATTTGCTAAATTTGGAAACTCCAGCAATCACAAGTCATACATACACCTACTCAACATACTTATGTGACTCACACGTACGCACCTCCACATACACACACACACCTTTTCCTTTGCATTGTACATTTTGTGCTTTTTTTTTTTTTAGAGTCAGAACCTCACAGCATCTGAGTGCTGTGGTGTCACAGCTCACAGCAACCTCCAACTCCTGGGCTTAGGTGATTCTCTTGCCTAAGCCTCCTGAGTAGCTGGAACTACTGGCTATTTTTTTGTTGCAGTTTGTCTGGGGCCAGGCTCAAATCTTCCACCCTACTCACTGAGCCACAGGTGCTGCCCCATTTTGTGTTTTTTTATTATTATAATATAAATGAATATCAGAAACCTCAAACGCAAAGCAAATTACATGGCAGTGTCTTGATATATGCTTTTAAAATAATTCATTTAATAAAATTACAAATGAATCTCATGCCTCACATATGCTTATCTTAGAGTGTTAGAAATGGATCCTATTGTATGTAGGACTCTGAAGTCCAAGCTGAGTTCCAATTCCTAGTGATTTTCACAAAGAAGGCAGCACACAGGCCAAGCTCGGGGAGCCCCGGCCAGCAGCTTTAGATCTCCCTATAAACACTTCTCCCTGCACTTCCTAAGTTCTGGGTGTGTTTATTTTACAGAGAAAGTCTCGCCCCATCTGGCACTTGTTTGGAAGGGACTGCCTCTTTTCTTTCTTTGTGAAGTTAACCCCCTGTCTTTGTGTAACTGGGTTGACTGTTAATGTAGCAGGTGGGCCTCTCCCTTTCCTGGGTGTGTTCGCACAGTGTGGTGCCTGCTGGGTTAGCCATTGGCATACTGTCCTCAGTTTGGCCTCCTGTACAATATGGTTTTCCGGGGCTGGTGCTTCCTCCTCTGTCCCTGGGCCCTCGTCCAGGCAGGGCAAGCAGGCAGTATTGGTTTGCCTTAATGAATGAGTGAGTGAGAGAGTGGGAGAATGATCTGTATGTGGCTTGTAACTCACTGGGCACCAGCGGAGCTCTTGTCATCAGTGACCATTTAATTCAAAATAAATGGGTCCTCCTTGAAATGGGTACTCCATTGAAAACATTTCACTCTTGAGAAGAACTTGAGAAAGACTCTACTCATCCCTCCCTGGTATATACTGGAGGTGTGTAGGGTAGTAGGATCCAGGCCAAGCTGCCACCCCCAAGTGTCACCTGCCACAGCTTGCAGCAGTGACGTGCAGGGCAGGAAAGGCAAGGAGCCTTAGGTGGTCAGAGTCTGTGACTGCTCCGGGGGTGTGGTGAGGGGGCCCTCCAGGGCTACTGAGTGCCTCCAGGCAGTGCTGCAGTTTTCACGCCATGCTGGCTGTCGCTGGAGGGAAACTCGTTCCCACAGTGGGAGCTCAGCTGTCCCTTCACGTATCCATCAGGGGAAACCAAGGACCTGCAGTGGGCTCCAGTGGGCGTCTGGCCCCGAGAACAGCCGTCAGTACAGGGCATTCTCCTTCCTCCAGGGGACGTGCAGAACTTTCTGAGAACTTATTTTTTTTTACCCCTAAAGAGCCTGGAGAGAAGGAAGTGCCAGGAAATGCTGTCCATGTCCTGCACAATTAGAAACAGGCCTTCCTTGGGTGCAAGGGTGGTGGGTGGTGGGCGTGGGCGCCTTCCCGTTACGTGCTTGGTGACAGTTTCCCCATGCACTCTCTGAGGCTCTTGACACACTTCAAACAAACACACCCACGTGCCTAATAACTTTCTGAAATCCACATCTAAGTGCAAATTTGGCCCTTGTGACCCCCAAGGGACTGCCTAACATGTGCCTGCCTTCTGTAGGCACATTGCCATGAGGTCAGAGACTGGGTTTCTGAGAAAGGACACTTCTTATCTGAGGAGGAAGGATGTTGGGGGTAGCATCGGACAAGCTGGCTTTTGTCTTTTATCAAGGATGTGTTTCCACATACAGAGGGACATCTACCCACGGGCTCCAGCCATCTCAGTCCATTATGATGTTGTAAAAACAGGAAAAAGGGTGAGTCCTCCAAGAGGGCTAGCCTAGCTCTCCACCCCCGAGCAGGGCAGCACTCAGTGACTTGCCTCCCAAGAGCAGAGTATGAGTGAAGGGTGAAGTTGCTGTAGGGAGGCTGGCTGAGAAAGCTCCGCACCCCCAGCGAGAGGTCATGCTGAGACAGTGCCGTTGGTCCAACCAGGAGAAAAACACTGGGCAAAGCCAGATGGAGGGATTTCCACACAATGCCCAACCAGGACTCCTCAAGACCATGGGGGTCATCAAAACTGAAGGAGGCTCAAGAGGCCAGAGGACCAGAGGCTCCTGGGGCTGCTGGGCAGGGTCCTGGAACAGGTCAAGGACGGAGGGAAAAGCTAGTCCACAGTAATTATGGAGGTAGCTCCTACTTGTGACAAATGTACCCAGAAACATGCGGGGAGAATCTAGGAACCTCCTGGAACCTCCTGTACCATATTTGCAACTTTTCTCTAAATCTAATGTTATTCTAAATCAAAAAGTGTTTCAACAATGAAAACACAGGGGTAGTCCTGATGTAGGAGGTATATAATATCTGTGCTTGTAAGGCAGACATTTAGCATCTGGTATAAAATTAAAGCTCTTGAGTTCTTTCCAGGTTACCATGCAAAGAATGAAGAGTAGAACTATAAGAAATTAGGTCTATGTTGTCTAAGCCCAGCCAGCTTCACCAGCACAGGCGCAGCCGAGCGCGGGTGCGTGGGGCGTCCTCACCAGCACAGGCGCAGCCGAGCGCGGGTGCGTGGGGCGTCCTCACCAGCACAGCAGGCAGCCGAGCGCGGGTGCGTGGGGCGTCCTCACCAGCACAGCACACAGCTGAGCACGGGTGCGTGGGGCGTCCTCACCAGCACAGCACACAGCCAAGCGCAGGTGCGTGGGGCGTCCTCACCAGCACAGCCGAGCGCGGGTGCGTGGGGCATCTTCTGTGCAAAGGCCGGTCATGTGGTGTGAAGTCCATCAACCCACAGGTCAAGTACATGAAGTCTCTGTTTTGAACAGAGCTTTGCGAAAAATAGAGGCATACTCAAAGAGGGAAGTAAAAACGTTTAATAAAAAAGCTATTTATAGAGGAGGGGTGTGGTTAAGAGAAACCAACAAGGGATGTGGACACTGCTAGGTGAGCAGCTGAGGGCAGCTGTCATCACTCCTGGGTCTAAAGGTCAGGGTGGAGTGGTCCCCAGGGCCCTTGGGAGTGATAACCACAGGAGAAGCTACCTTCCATAGAGGAATAAAAACCAGGGCCAAATCATAGGTCCACAGGCAGGAGGCAGGTGGGCTCTTCAAGTGCTCTCTCCTCTCCATGTCTGATCTTCTTCTGGTTCTTCTCATTGGCCAAATCCACAGAATCCAGAGTGTCAAGGGGCTCAGGGGCTGCAGCACACGTGGACACAGAGAAGAACAGAAGAGGATGGAATCAGACAGGCAGGTGCATTCCAGCCAGCTCTCTGTTAACTGTGAATAGGCTGCTGAGATTTACCAGATAGGTGAAACCCTTCAGCATGAAAGACAGACCACAGAGTTATCCACAAACCCCTCAAACAGGCAAATTCAAGAAATGAGAGGAAACAGTGTAGTTAACAGAGTTCTTTAAAAAAAAAAAAAAAATGGAACCCAGAAGGAACAATGTAGCAAACAGCAAAAGAAAGATATCTCCAAACAAGTTATTCCATTCTAAAAAAATGATGCTGTGAAAGATGGGAAAAATTGGGCTGCACCTGTGGCTCAAAGAAGTAGGGCACCGGCCCCATATGCCAGAGGTGGTAGGTGGTGGGTTCAAACCCAGCCCTGGCCAAAAAAAAAAAAAAAGGAAAAACATCA
>NW_003852531.1:4975758-4977077 GCF_000181295.1 Otolemur garnettii | reverse complement strand
TGAGAGTTTTTGTTATGAATAGACATTGAATCTTGTCAGATTCTGCCTCCCAAGTGCATGATCATGTGCTTGTTCTGTAGTCTGTTAATATGGAGGTGGGTTCAAACCCAGCCCTGGCCAAAAAAAAAAAAAAGGAAAAACATCAGAAAATACAAAGGAAGTCTTATAATTTAAAATATGATGGACAAAAATGTTTCTTAGTATGTTTGGGTTGCTATAACATAATAGCATGAATTGAGAATTATAAAAAACAGAAATTTATTTCTCGCAATTCTGGAGGCTGAAAGTCCATAATGAAGAGACAGTATTTGATGTCTGCTGACAGCCTTTCTCTGGTTCACAGGCAGGGTCTTCCTGCTGAGTCCTCATGTAATGATAGGAGGAGCTGTCTCTCTGGATTTTTTTTATAAGGGCACTAATTACATTCTGGAGGGCTCTGTTTTCATCACATCCCAAAGGCCTGGCCTCCTACTACCACCACCTAGGGGATAAGGATTTCAATGCATGAATTTGGGGAAACATGCACATTCAGACCATAGCAATATTGTAGAGAAATATCAGAACATTGAAGAATTCTCTCGTAAAGTGAAACAAACAAACAAAAATAAGAGAAATAGAAAGATAAGAAACCTAGAGAAGCATTTCAAAATACACATTTGACTCTTCAGAGTTCTAGAAATGGTGGAAAAACAAAAACCAAGACAACATGAACTTATCAATTATGTTAGTAGAGTTATTCTCTCCCCTTGAGGTCATGAGTGTACCTAACAAAACAGATGAAAAATATATGCACCAAGAATGTCTTCATGAAGTTTTAGGATTCTAGAGAGAAAAAAACATCCTAACAGTTGAGAGAGGCAGAGGAAGAGAACAAGAGGGAAGGAAGGTCTCCGCAGGGCCGGGCCCCGTGTGATGCTGGGAGAGCAGAGGCACCTTGGCCAAGGGGTACAGACTGGGAGCCAGCTCCCTGCAAACAGTGAAGCACCAAGATCAAGAGACCTCGGAAAGATCAGGTGTTGGCTTCCAGAAGGATGGAACAGATATGCCTCACTCTACTCTTCCTGCTAAAGACAAGTAAAGCCCTGGATGTTATATGTAAAACAGACATAGGAAGCCTCTGAAGGGGAAGAGAAGAAGGCAGAGGGGCGAGAGCTCTCAGGATCCAAGGACCGACATAGTGGTAGGTTCCAAGACTTTCTTCTTGATTCACAAATCTCAGAATTGGAGCTAAAGAAACAAACAACTGGCTCGGCACCTGTGGCTCAAGTGGCTAAGGTGCCAGCCACATACACCTAAGGTGGCAGGTTCGAATCCAGCCC
>NW_003852531.1:4965183-4975584 GCF_000181295.1 Otolemur garnettii | reverse complement strand
AACCCAGAAATACCAATAGGCAGAGATAAGAAAGGCCCCAGCAAAGGCTTGCTCTCTCTGTGCAAAGAGTTAGGGAAGGAGAAGTCTAGCAAAACAAACTTTTCAACAACAACTGCTCTGTTCTCTGACCACGCAGCACAGAGGAGCCTATGGTCTCACCTACCAGTACCAGCCAATGCTGCCAGGCTGATACCACGGAGCCCGGCCTGGCAAATGGGTGGTGTGGGAGAAGGCTCAACAGGGAGGCGACGCTTCCATTCCCACCAGCAATGAAGTGTCCTCCTCACCCATGTGGCCAGGGAGACCAGGCAGGGAGCTTGGACTTTCTGTACATGTTCTTTATCAAGCCGAGGAAGTTCTTGTCTATTTCTAGTTTTTGAGAGTTTTTGTTATGAATAGACATTGAATCTTGTCAGATTCTGCCTCCCAAGTGCATGATCATGTGCTTGTTCTGTAGTCTGTTAATATGGAGTATTATATTGATTCATGTTCAAATATTGAACCAGCCTTGCATTCCTGGAAAAGACCCCACTCAGTTATGGTACATAGATATTCTTATATAGATATTCTTATATATTGCTGAATTCTATTTGATAATATTTTTATGAAGAACATTGGTCTTTGGTTTTTTTTATACTATATCTGGTTTTGGTATCAGAGTAATATCATTTCAAAAAATTAAATGACACAGTATACTTTCTGCTATATTCTTTTGGTTAAGTAGTCACAGAGTCCAGATTCAAGAAGAAATGTAGATTTGCCTTTCAATGAAAGGAGAGCAAATAATTTGGGGACCATACTTTAAAATCCCACACCTTCCTAGGAAGGTGTTATCCATCTGAGTTTCTAATCAAAATTTATTTTCTCAGGAACAATTTAATGGTGAAATAGAAACTATTTTCAGGCTACATTTTTGGGGGAGAGAGGGGATGGAAGAGGTTCCAGGTATCTCCCCTGTTTCTCTGGGAAACACATTTTTGAATGCTTGAAACAATGTACAAAAACCTTTTATAACCCAACCCTATGTTTGTTGTATTGTATTATGTTTCTTAATTGTGAAATTGAAAAAGCCAGTGTGGATGGGTAAGCCATAGGTTAGCAGGCAGGGCTCACTGGAGTCTGGTGAGGAATTGGGCAAGGAATTATTGGTGACTGCTGCACAGGGGATGGAAGGTGCCCGAAATGTATGGTCCCAAGAACTGTGGGTGAGCCATGCCTGGGCCCATGATCCCCAGATGTGGGGTGGGCACCTCTTCCCGGGTCCCCAGGGCCAGCAATGGAGTGTGTCCTTGGGGCCATATGTGGTTTTCCTGTGAGCCCCAGTTCTCAGCTCTTTCATAGATTTGGTCAGCAGAAAGGCAGTCCCTGTGCTCACCTTCAGCGTGTTGAGGGTTGTGAAACTCTGGATTCATGCAGGTGTACGTAGGTGCATGCACCCCTGCCAGCCTCTCTTTTAGACTGATGTCTGCCACTCTAGCTATTAACATCACAGAGTTATGGGTGGTGCCTGTGGCTCAAGGAGTAAGGCACCGGTCCCCAGCAGTGGTGGGTTAAAACCTGGCCCTGGCCAAAAAAAAAGAACATCACAGAGTTACATTTAAACTCTGATTGTAACAGAGTTGCAATTAAACTCTGCCACAGTGTACCCCTGGAGGGGGGAGGATGGGAAATCTCCAGCACAGTCACTTCTACACTTTGGGGGCCTTCTTCAAAGAATGCCCATTGTGAAAAAACTATCTAAATCTCTGCTTTACTTTGTCTCCTGAGTTCCCTAGCTCGCCTGTGCTGCCTCAGTTTCCCTCATCATCTAATTCGAATGCCCTCATCTTCTTCCAGACCTTTCTGTATAGAGGCTGACCACACTGGGGGGCCCCTTCCCCACTGAGGCTGAGCTAGCCCATGCTGGAATCCCTGTCCCCTGGTCAGCGACAGTTCCCCTTTCCCTAGAGTCATCCTGTCATCTTTCATTCATATTTTAATTTCTTTCTTTGTTTCCCCTTGTTGTCCCAGAGACTCTGGCAACTTTGTTCCTCTGCCTGCCATCACCTCTGGGTTCAGGAATGGGACAGACCAGACTGAGTATAAATGGCAATGTGTGTGATGACATAGGCCCTTGTGGAAGCTGTCAGGGGAGGGCAGGTTTGGGCACTGTGGCCTGTGGGGACAGTTGACATGACACTGGTGCTGGCCATGTGTCAGTGGAAGTTGATCTCCCTCCCTGGCCGCCTTCCCTCTCTTCCTGCCTGCACTTCATGTGAGCGCCCCACTCTTAAAGCTGACACATACCTTTAATCAGTGACTGAGAGTTGGCTGCACTCTGAGACACATAAGGAGAAGACAGACCATGTTATTTTAAAGGTAGACTGAGGACAGTCATGAGGAGTGTGTGGGACACAGGTGCCCTGCATGCTAGGGACTTCTTTGGCTGTCTCATGGAATCTCTGCACCTTTTATCAGAAGAATGCTGTTGAATGAAATAAGGAGGCTTTAAAGAGAAGGGAATCCCATGGAAATACAACCACTGAACTATGTAAGTACAGTCATATGTATGTGCTTTATTACTCATTAGTAACAGATTCTAGTGCCAGATGTGATAACACCTGTAATTTCGAAGTAGCAGAGAATGTGAATGCTATTTCGAGTTATCTTTACCTGTATGATGTGATATGGAATATCTCTGATTTTCATCAGACATAAAGTCACAGGTTCTGATAATGAAACTGACATGTTGACTCCATTAATGATGCAAGGAAATGCCAAATTTCGGTTACAGGTTTGGGAAAATAAAGGTGCAATTTCTTCCCAGGAGAGTTCTGTCTTCCTAAATTTATACAGGGACCTCAAGGCAGAGAACTCAGCTCCTAATAGCAGAGAACTCTCTCCCTAAGGTGAGAACTGTCTTCTGATTTGGAAAATGGGTCTTTGGCTTTGCCAAGGAGCCCCCTGAGCTATGCAGGAGGAGGACAAGGGGGAGGTCCTGATCAGCATAAGTTGAGAGAGTTTCCTGGTGACTTGGATCAGGGAAGAGGGGAAGGTTGACCCTTTGTGAGAGGGACTGGGGCAAGGGCCTGGCCCGGGCTGCATAAGTGCGGGTGAGGTAGGGCAAGGATGGCACCTGTGCCACAAGGAAACACTGGAGTCTGCTCATATGTGAAGTCTGCTAATATGTGAGCTCTTTCCACGTTTGCCTACTCTCCCCTATCTTCTAAACCCTCTGCAAAGGTCCCTTGTCAGCTTCTGAGAAATGATGGAGAGGGGCCATTGTCAGTGTTTGGAGGATACCAAAGCTGGAGAAGTGACCAGGGACAAGAGGAAATGTCTCTGACACCTGCTGTCCTTAACCCCCTCCACCTACATTTTCTGAGCAGGTGGCTCCAGTCCCAGCTGCCCGGGGAGCACAGGGCTTTTCTCTGTTTCCAGGGGTGAGTAGAGCAGATGACTCCAGAGAGAAAAGGGGCTAGTTTTCTGAATGACGCGACTTTGATTTTCTAAGTTCACTCTTTATTTGGAGATAAAGTCGACCAACTCTGAGAGGTAAGAAGTGCCCTTGAGAGGATACCTGCAGCAGCTCCCAGGAGACCCAGGGCTGGAGGGATGTGGCTCCAACCTTCACACTGTATACAACCCCCTTAGTCTCTGAGGAGCAGATCCATTAGGACAGCCAGGCCTCAGGTCAATGTCCAGCATATCCCAAGGTCCATGACTGGCCCTCCTGCCCTCTCCAGATGTCGTCCCTCTCTTCTTACCCTTGGGCCTTTTGCTCTGAGGCAACTGCAGGCATGTCCCTGAGGCCCCAGGGCTCCTGGCCATGCTGGCCACCTCCTCCCTAGCCTGAAGAACCAACTCCAACAACCTGGAATTTTCATCAGAAATATCTTTGAAAGTTTGGCTGCACCTCCTCTAGGCCCTTTATATTGAAGCTTTCTGGTGGCCCTTCTTTGGAATTATTCAAAATAGACCCTCCTTGGGGCCTTTAGATGAATTACAGCATAGGAAGAGGCAGCCAGTCAACCTCTTCACCGGTGTCAATTGCCCCCCAGTTACCTGTGAATTGAAGAATCTGACTGAGTGCTTTCTTACTATGGTATTTTTAAATAACTCCTTCAAGGAAGACTTAAGGTGTCTCGTAATTTTTTTCATTGCTATGCTAATTATAGTAGAATACGTTGAAGAAGGTAATAAATTAAAAGAAAAAGGTGTAAGATTATCAAAATAAGCTGGCAAGAATATATCACCTATTATAACTATTTAGAAGTTGAATTTATAATTAGAAGAAACTTCTCCCTCCTCAAAGAAATCTCCAGACACAGATGGTTTCACAGGAGAATTTTATCAAACATTCAATGACAAGATGAAACTCTAAAAAGAGGAAAATTCCCACTTACCAGCTTATGTGAAGAGGCCAGTATTACCTAGGTGCTGAAGTCAGGTAAAGAGAACACACACTCACAAATGAAACTACAGACGAACACTGCTCATTAGAGTAGATGTGGAAATTCTCAGCAAAACACTGACAACTCTAACCCAACACGCATAAAAGAATATGTACCATCATCAGGTGGGATTGATCCCAGATATATGTTTTGATATTTGAAAATGAGTTGATATTGATTATCAACTTTGGTTGGTTGAGATCTACCATATGCACCAGCTAAGGAAGAAAAACAATTATATCGATTACACAGGAAAGCATTGGACAGAGTCCAACCCCCACTGCTGACAGAGATGCCCAGGGCACCAGGAGCAGAGAAGGACATCTGAACCTCCAGAAGATAAGACGACCTGCAAAGGCCTCCAGCCAGCCTCAGCCTGCTCAGACCACCTGCAAAGGCCTGCAGCCAGCCTCAGCCTGCTCAGATGATCTGCAAAGGCCTGCAGCCAGCCTCAGCCTGCTCTCCGCTCTCCTGGAGGCCCTCTCAGCCCCAACACAGGTGTCTGTGTTTACCTGTGCCCAAGAGCTCTGCGGCATCTTTCGGGAGAGGTTATAGCAGCATCACCTCTGCCTCTAGACAGTCTGGCATGGGGAGAACGTTCTGATGATGCATCTGATCACCCTCATAACATGAAGTTTTAAAAGTTTATTTTTAACCCTCATGACGTTTTAAATGTTTGTTTTTCTTAACTGGCTGTGAAAAGAGAAGACTGTCTTGCTGTCCCACTGCCCCATGGGGCCCCCCTTCCCCAAACTCTCCTCTCAGGCTCTGCTTTTCAGCAGCCAGCTTAAGCAGCCTGCCTTACCATGGAGCAGGTTAAAAAAGTGCATTTCCTCCCTAGGGCTTTGCCTTGATAAGCCTCTGACAGGTAAATAGAAAAAGCTGGTTTGGAAAAGAAGGGCAAGAGGGGAGAGGAAGTAGAAAGGGGGAGAGAGGAAGGGAAGGGGGTAGGGACGAGGGGAGAGCAGATGCAGCTGCATAAAGAAACAGAAGCCGTGGTGTCTGCAGGGGAGAGAAGCGCCCTTGGCATCACCCAGCCTCCAGAGCCTCACTGCCTTCCAGGAGCCCTCTGCACTTCAGCCAGGCTCACTGTCAAGTCTGTGTCCTGCAGGGCATCTGTTAGCTGAGCTGCCAGACTTGGTCTGTTCCTTGCAACCAAGGCCCCATAAAACCGTGTGCTTGAGGGCACATGGGGCCTAGGAGCTCATTGCTCCCTGCTGCTGGTTCACACCGTGCACTGACCCTGTCCAGCTGGTGGCCGCTTCCCTCACAGCCTCTGCCAGGCCTCCTCTAGCACCGGTGCAGGGCAGCTGGAAGGGGGAGGGTGCACTTCTAGGAGCCACTGTGGCCTGGGTGTGGAATGAAAGTCAGTGGCAAATACCCAAGCCTCTCTGTCACCTCGGAGGTGCATGTCCCTGGAAGTGACACCCGCTCCCACTCCTGAGTCCCACTTCCTTAGTGCTCCTGGGGTCTCCTCCTGACTTCCCCGCCTGCTGCTAAGCTGCCTCCCAACTAAACACTTACATCCAAGACCTTACTGGGGGCCTTTGGGGGTGACCTCCACCGAGACAACGGTGCCCCCTTTTCGGGGGAGGGAAGTCTCTGAAGTGTGGGGGTGGATTATCGCCTATGCTGCATCCCAGGAAATTTGGAGAGCTCAGCTAATAACAAAATTTCTCTCTTTACTCCTCCGCCCCTCCCCGCCCCTTGTTAGCTCTTCAGTAAGTCCTACTTTTATTCTTACTGGGTTTCAAAAAATATCCAGTTCTTTTATGGTCTGGAGGCACCAGGAAAAGTTTCTAAAACAAGTTTCAGGGCTACATTTGTAGGGAGCTTCTTACTGATGAAAGGCTACAGTCTTTAATAATAGCAGATATTTACTGAGTACTTAATGATGTGCTTTGTACGTGTTAACTCATTTAACCCTCACAGAGAGCCTGTGGTGTGAGTTTCTCCAGAACTATTAGAGACTTGAGCAACAGCAGAGAGACTCTGCCTGAGGTTGCACTGGGAGCAGGTGCGAGCCAGTTCTCCAGCCCAGGGAGCCTGCCTCTGAGCTGGGCCTCCAAGCCCCCACCCTGGCTGCACCACCTGTTCCTAGAGCAACTCAGGCAGACTTTGCCCTTCCTTGAGTGTCACCAGGATCCCCACTGCCTAGGAAAGCCCGTCTCCTCATGCTGGCAAGAGAGGTGCCTCTGTCCTGTTCACCTTGTCCAGCCACTTCTTTTCCCCGACACCCTGTGCACCAGTGGGACCACGCCCAGCCCCCACAGCAGCCCTGACTGCTGGACCGTCCTTCCCAAATATGCCTTGCTTCTCTCTTCCTCAGCCACACACTGGCAGTCTGCTGGGATGCTTTTTATTACCTGTACAATGTTTTATATATGTTTTAAAAATTGCTAACTTTTAAACATTATGAGATTTCACATATATACCTGGAACACCAACTGTTCTTGGGAAAAAAAGTCTGAAGTTCCAATAGTGTAGTTCTCCAGGCCTCAGAAAGGCCACATGGGTTGTGGTGGGCTGTGGCATCACCTCCTTGTCATAGGTCGGTCAGGTCATGCACTTCCCTGCTCAGCCTTTCACATCTGGTACCAGGTCCCCTCGTCTAAGTCCAGCGAGAGTGCCATGTCTCCGGCAAGATCCTCATGGTGCAGAGGCCTCTCCCGCCTGCATCTCCCACACCTGTCTCCACCCTCTGCCCACCTCCCACGCCTGCCTCTCTCTCTGCACCAGTGCTACTGGTGGGGGTCTCGGTCCTTCACCTTCAGGCCTCTAGGGACTGAGTATAGGAGGGCCAGTGAGGATCTTGGGCAGTGATTTTCACCTGGTGTGCCATGGCACGCTAGTGTGTTGTGACAGGATCTTAGCTGTGCCAGGAAAATTTTTAAAGATCATTAATTAAATTATTTTTGAAAGAAGTTCAATGCATCATTAAGTACATTCTTTATTTCACTCTTTTTTTGATCAACATAATTTTAGTGTGCCCCAAAGTTTACCTATAGCCTTAAGTGTACTATGAGATAAAACAGGTTGAAAAACACTGATCTAGGGCATTTTTCTCCATTAAGTTCTTAATTAAGCCTCGGGCCAGATGAAGTGGCTCATAGTTGTAATCTCAGCACTTTGGGAGGCCAAGGTGGGAGGATCTTTTGAGGCCAGGAGTTCAAAACTAGCCTGGGCAACATAGCAAAACCCTGTCTCTAAAAACAAATAATAATAAATTAGCCTAGCATGGTAGTACACACCTGTAGTCCTGTAGTTTCATCTACTTGAGAGGTTGAAGCAGGAGGATCGCTTGAGACCGGAGTTTGAGGTTGTTGTGAGCTGTGATGATGCCACAGTACTCCAGCCTGGGAAACAGGAGAAACTCTGTCTCTAAAAAAAAGTTTAAAGAAATGAAACTCACATAGCTTCTTGACACACAGCATAGCAGAAATACTTAAAATTGTAATACCCCTCCCAGCATGAAACAAATTGTCATATATATGTATATATGTATATTTACACATAATATATATATATACGTTTATTTTGTAGAGACAGAATCTCACTTTATCACCCTCGGTAGACTGCCGTGGTGTCATGCAGCTCACAGCAACCTCCAGCTCCTGGGCTTAGGTGATTCTCTTGCTTCAGCCTCCTGAGTAGCTGGGACTACAGGCACCTGCCACAGTGCCCGGCTGTCATATATATATATATATATATATATATATTTTTTTTTTTTAAGGAAAAGAAAAAAGAAGCAAAAGCTATTTCTTATGTGGTGGATGTCAGGAGTACTGACATTTTTGTCAGTATTTGGATTATGAGAGCACGTTTTGTCAGAGGCCAGGTTGGAGGAGATAAAGGCAGATTCCCCAGGGATTCACGCAGAGGAATTGAGCCATGGGTGATCTTAGGTGGAACCCCTGTTCAGTGTGAGTTTTTATGTCTTTCATTTTGTTTTGTGTAAGTAGACCTGTCACTGGCTCATTTAGCCTTGACAAGGGTCTTTTGTGCCACTTCAACATAGAACAATGAGCAAGAGAGAGAAAGACTTGGCTGACCACGCCTGGGTGAACCCTGCCCTCCATGACAACATGAAACACTCGGGGCCCCGGGTCCTGATGTGCCCACCTTCCTTTAGCCGTCTCCTTCATGCTACAGATTCCCATAGCCCAGTCCTCCCTGTGTCAGCTGGGGACACAGAGAGACAGAACAAGCAGGATATGTAGAGATAATGTATTATGGAATTAGCCACATGGCTATAGGGACCAAGAATGCCACTGTGAGCTGAAGACCCAGGGAAGTCAGTGACATAATTCAGTCTGACTCCTAAGGCCTGAGAACTGGAGCAGGAGGGAGAGGAGGGTGCTGGTGTCCCTCCTGGCATCTGCAGGCCCAAGAACAAGGTGCTCCAATGTCTAAAAGCAGGAGAAGATGGGTGTCTCAGCTCAGGAAGAGAGAGGGACCCTGCCCTTCCTGCACCCTTCTCTGCTCAGGACCTCAGTCAATTGCTTGATGGACACATCCATGGCAGATGCCACTGCTGTGAGCCACCCTGAAGGTCTAGAACTGACTTTAAAGGCTTGTCCTCTCTCTGTGAGCTGTTACAAAGGACCTATGTTCTAGGGATCCCTCCCCACTATTCCAGGGGCCCTGCTGTGCTTGCCTGTGACAGTGTTGAGCTGGGACAGCAATCTTCCCTGGCTCTGGAGTGGCTGTGATGTGGCAGCAGAGCTTTCTTTGACCAAACTAAGCACAGAGGGAATGGGAGCTATCAGCTGGGTAGGGAGGGGACAGGAGGAGGAAGGTGCCTCAGGCAGCAGGAGGATGGTAGCGGGACCTGGTTCTTAATTGGCAGATGTCATAATCCTTTGATGAGAACCTGTGGGCTTCCTTCCTTGAGACGTGAATTAAGCATTTTGCAGAACCGTTTGCACATGGCTCCCCCCACTGCCAGAAGTAACCTCTCTGTGCACATAAGGAAGGCCCTCTGAGCTAAGGAGAAGACCACACCATGAGTTCTGGTCATTGGGGAACACAGAAGAATTTAAATGAGCCATCACTGTCAAAAATAATAAAATGAAATAAAAAATAGACTGGTTGATGTCTACCTACATCCCACCCTGATAAGGGTGGATGTTCTCTGCTCAGTGCATGGCCTCAAACACCAATGCACTGGAGATGCCCTTAGTCACACCCAGCTCTCTGGGCATCCCTCAGCCCAGTGAACATGACATATAAAATTAACTGTCACACCCAAAGAAGTACAAATTAGAACTGTGTTAGTCTCTTTCCCTGAGAGACCTCTGGGCTGCTTGTCTCTACTGGGAGCTGTGCGTCTCCCAGACCCTGTGGCCCTGCTTACTCGACTGCTCTGCATGACTCAGCATTCCACCTCTCCCTCACCCAGGTCCTCCCACTCTGCCACTGGGACTTAAGGACCATCATCTATTGAAGCCCTCTGGCCTTCAGTCCTCTTCACGCAGCTCCATCCTTTCTGGCTCCACCAGATTCCGGGGATTCCTATTTAGTGAGAGTGAGGTGGGCCTGGAAATGTGCATTTCTAGCAAGTGCCCTGGTGATGCTGGTGCTGGGGGCAGCACTTTGAGAACCACTGCTCTAAACTAAATCCTAGCTGTTACCTGAATCTCTCCTCACCAGGCTCCTTCTTCCTTATCATTGCAGGGAGGTGACTGTCTTCCTTGCTCCTAATCACTACATCCAGGTCAGACCAATTCTCCTCCCTTGTTCTGCAAACCCCTCTCCCATCAAGTTCATGCTGTAATATAATAGCACTTTCCCTCTCTTAAGGGGTATTTAGTCTCTCTTTTTGTGTTCACCCATATACATTTTCACCCTTGAACACATTAAAAAATCAAAGGACATGCACCATCCATGGCCTGGCCTCAGCATGGACCACTCACCTCTGGCTCTCTCTGCTCCACCTCCCAGCCCTCCCCTGGCCTCAGCATGGACC
>NW_003852531.1:4948173-4964513 GCF_000181295.1 Otolemur garnettii | reverse complement strand
TGGACTGCTCACCTCTGGCTCTCTCTGCTCCACCCCCCAGCCCTCCCTCTGGCCTCAGCATCTGGACTGCTCACCTCTGGCTCTCTCTGCTCCACTTCCCAGCCCTCCCCTGCTCCATTATGAGGATTCCTCCAGAATTTGAGCAGCATCCCATTCTCTTCCCAACCCCTGGTTCCAGCTCACTTGTCTTGTCACCCCTTCTCCAAATGACAGGGCTGAACTGGTTCACCCCTCTTTCCTTCCTTTATCCTGCCGGCCTGGCCAGGTCCTAGGCTACCCCATTGCTGCTCCTTGCCACACGGCCTCATCTCCTTTCCTTCCTTTTACTGGGAAAATCCTGGATTTCTCACTCTGGATACCGCTGATATGTGGGGCAGGGTAATTCATTGCTCTGGGGAGCTGTCCTGTACTATGGGATGTGTAACTGCACTCCGTTCTCTACCTACCAGACATCAGCTGCACCCCTCTCCCACCCAGTTGCCACACCCAGAAAATGTCTCTGGATGTTCCTGAATGTCCTTTGAGGAGCAAAACACCCCAGTTGGGAATAACTTTTCTAGAGTTCTGAGATCTAACTGGCTATCATGGTAGGTCTGCCTCATCTGATTTATGCCAAGACCCAAAAGGGTCCACACAGAGTCATCCACACCCCCCAGGCCTGCTGCCAGAGGCCCCATAGCAATGCCAGGCAGTAGGGGTGTGACAGCATTAATCAGCTCTGGGTATCAAACTGGTTAACAGCCCCTGGGCAGAGCGGTGACAAATGCCCCTCTGGTCTCGCCTGCTCTCTCTGACGATTTAAATTATCTGTCTTTATTCTCTTTCAAGGTGGTAAAAGACAACTGTGAGCCATCTGAATTCAGAAAATACAGCTGAGCTTCTGACAGCTAATTTGAGCGGGTGAGTCATTACTCCCTCGGATTGATTTAGTCATTTTTTAAGTGAAGGGAATTGAAGACAAGTGTGGGGCCTGCCCTCTGCGTGGGTTACCCAGGCCTGCTCTCCTGACGGGATCAGGTGAGCAGCCCGGGCGCCTCTCCTGACAGAACACGACTTCTGGGTCATGGTGCTGCCCAGTATAGCAACCACTAGCCATATGTGGCTACTTAAATAAATAAGTAAATAAATAAATATTTAAATAAAATTAAAGCTTGAGTTTATTTTCTCTTTTAAAAATTTCTTTATGAGTTGGTTTCAGGTTTATTATTATTTTTTTAGAATTATGTCCATTTAGTACACATTTATTTCCAAGTGAAAACTGAGTTTTTGAATTATGTCCATTTAGTACACATTTATTTCCAAGTAAAAACTGAGTTTTTGATGCCACTGGTTGAGTGAGGCAAGCACACCTGACTGGGGGCCACTGTCTCTCTGGCAGCACTGATGTGGAAGGGTTGTCAGTGCAGGAAGTCCTCCAGACAAAGCTGAAAGCTCAGTATCTCCAGTACTTTGTGCTTATAGACTTGGATATTTTGGTTTGTTCTATTAAGCTGAGTGTTGTACATCTGCTATTTTTAATTTCTTTTCCTCCCACTGATACATCACTTAATATTAGATTATTCTTGAATTTTTAACTTGAGTTTTTCAGTCTTATGGTGTCACTGATAAATTGACCCCACTGAGCAGGGCAGAGAGGTAATGGGCTGAGCCCAGGCCGAGTTTCCCGCTGAGATAGCCCAGGCCCTTCCTGCTTGGGTCTCCTGGCTCTGTCCTGTGACAGGTGCCCAGAGCGGTCTGGGCACAGCTTTTATGCTCTACAGGAGTGTGGCTGGTGAAACAGTCTCTCTAAGCTCTTCTGCCAGTGCCACATGCCTCCTCGATCTCACCAACTACATGGGTGCTCCCTTTCCCAACCTTCAGACCCACTGAAAGGCTTAGGGTCACTCAGGGCCCTGGGATGACATCAAGTCTTCCCAGGACACCAGACTGTCAGCTTGAGGTCTTGTCTCTGCCTCCCCATCCTCTCCGATGTGAAGCAAAACTTTTTTGTCCAGATCCCAGTCCATCCTTTTATTCTCAGAACCTTCATTTCTGGCAAGGGAGATAATACAAAGGTGGTTGTGGTCAACTACATTTGTAGCATTTCCAGGACAGAGTCCAGCTCTGAGTGGATGCTCAGGGCAGAGACTTTTCTTCCTGAATCAAGGGTTCTCTCTGACTCTAGGGGTTCAGATGTTCACGCTGAGTGTGGTCACGGCCTCTTCATGTCACAATTTTCCTCCCCGCCTGGGTGATGAGCTCCTTAACACGGAGGTGCTCTCTTGGGCTCCAAGTATGCAGAGCATGGCCCTCAGGCACAGGTCCCCGATGGGCGGGCGACTGCATGATAAATTCTAGCATCAACTGTGCCTTTATTGAGCAGGAAGACTGACCGATAGCCTCAGGATCACTGGGATACAATTTTATTTAATTAATATTCAACTTACAATTATTGTACAACTACATGGGCAAGAAATATAGGGAGAAAGCGAGAAATATAGCTTCATCCCTACATATGGTAAGAATAAACTTTTGGCATAAAAACACTGTTTAATCTTGGTTTCTTAAAAATGAAATGTGGTTAGATTTTACAGAATTCTTTTTTGTGATGAAGAAAGAAGAGTCTTGGGCTGGTGAGCAGGTTTCTGGGGTCTGTTCCCAGAACAAACTCTGGTTTGATGGGGCGTTGTCTGTGAGATTTTCAGCGGTTGTGCCATTGTAGCCTTGGTTGGGAGTTGCAGTTAATAAAAGGGCTATTGCGGTTACAGGCTGAACCCGGAGTCAGGAAGACTGTGCTCTAACCCATCTACCATGTAGATGTCAGATGCTGGCCGGTCATTCAGGGCGTGGGAACTGCAACTTCTCCATTCCCATCTAGGAGAAGAATCACATCAGGAAATGGATATGTTAAATATGCAAGTGTGACATAAACATGCACATATGTTTTTTCCTTTGGGCAAATAATATAAATTTTTCAGCTTCTATGTGTGAAGTCACAATGGTAATATTTACTTAACCCTAAACACTTAGTTTTAAAAATATAAATATTTTTAGGGAAAAAAGAAAGAAAACCAAGTTGATGGCAGTGAGTGTGGAGTAGGTCAGGTTTCTGGCCCAGATGCTCCCAAGGCTAAAATCTCAGTTCCTGTAAACGAGGACTTCAGGACTTTTCATCGCCTGCCTTTTGGAAAATGGACCAGGAGTGCTGGTCGGGAAGATGGCATGGCAATGTGGGAGCTCTGATCCTGACCTGGAATCATCTCACACCTTGAAAAGTCCAAGATTTGTTTTGGGTCAGAGCTTCTTTTTCAAGATTCTTCAGGTGATAACTGCCTAGCTTACAAAATACCTTCCTCATAATGATAATTTCTGTGTGGTTTTTAAAAATTAATTTGGATGGCCAGTATTTGGATCTATAAAAATGTGTTTGACCAATTTTCATTGAATCTATGTAAATAAAAACAATGAGGGGTTTGAATAGTCAGTTTGGAAAGGGTCGTGAAGATTAATAAAATTCATATACAATATAGGTGTGGGACATGTGTGCCCTATCACGGCATTGCTGGAACCTCTGGAGGGCAACATGTGAAACGTGCTTCTCTGAGCATCAGACAAGACCCCAAGCTGCCTGTGCAGGCTGCCTGTGACAGCAGGAAACAGCATGAGTCCTACCAAGGAGGTGGGGGGCAGGTGTTTGAACCATTATTTTACAGATAAGCTGTGAGTTACTATGACAACCATGGTAATGGGTATCTATATTTGATAATAAGAAAAGACTGTGAATTGAAAATCAAAACAAGACACAGTTAAGGTCATGTTTAATGTGTACCTTGTATGTAAAATTCTGTCTGTGGACACACATGGACATGCACATGTGTAGAGAGGCATCCAGAAAGATGCTTGTTCACCACATGATAACGATGCTTATTGCTGGCCTGGGGAGTTTTATTTACTTTATTTATTTATTATCTTTATGTTGGGAGCTGACCTCCTAGGAGGCAAGGACCCCCAATTTTTGTTTGTTTGTTTGCAGTTTTTGGCCAGGGCTGGGCTTGAACCCGCCACCTCTGGCATATGGGGCTGGCGCCCTACTCCTTTGAGCCACAGGTGCTGCCCAATTTTTATTTTTATTTTTTTTTATACATTAATACATTTATGGGGCATGTTGTGCTGATTTCATATAGAATTAGGAATGCTTACATCGCAGTGGTTAATACATACCTAGTCCTGTTTACTAATTATTTTAAGACATTTATACTCTACACTTTATAGATCCTACATGTACCCTTGCACTATGCACCATAGATGTGATCCCACCATTCACCCTTCCTCGATCTGATCTCCCCCCTCCCCTACCATTCTCCCTCCTTCATCCTGGGCCATAGTTGTGATCTACTCTTCATATGAAAGTGGGAGTGATTGTAAATTGGTTTCATAATAGTACTGAGTACATTGGATATTTTTTCTTCCATTTTTGAGATACTTTACTAAGTAGGATATGTTCCAGGTCCATCCATGTAAATGTAAAAGAGGTAAAGTTTCCATCTTTTTTGAAAGCTGCATAATATTCCATGGTATACATATACCACAATTTATTAATCCACAATGGGCACTTGGGCTTCTTCCATGAGTTGGCTATTATGAATTGAGCTGCAATGAACAATCTGGTGCCAATATCTTTGTTATAAAGTGATTTTTGGTCTTTTCGATATACACTTAGTAGAGGAATTGCAGGATCAAATGGCAGGTCTACTTTTAAATTCCTGAGTAATCTCCATAATTCTCTCCAAAAGGGACGTATTAGCTTGCACTTCCACCAACAGTGCAGAAGTGTTCCTTTTCTCCATGCTCATGCCATATCTGAAGTTTTGGGATTTTGTTATGTGAACCACTCTTATGGGAGTTAGATGATATCTCAAAGTGGTTTTGATTTGCATTTCTCTGATGATTAAAGATGATGAGCATTTTTTCATGTGTCTGTAGGCCATGCACCTATCTTCTTCAGAGAACCTTCTGTTCATGTCCCTCGTCCATAACAAAATGGGATTACTTGTTCTTTTCTTATTAATAAGTTTGAGTTCTCTGTGGATTCTGTTTATCGAATCTTTGTCAGAAGTATAACCTGCAAATATCCTCTCCCATTCTGAGGACTGTCTGCTTGCTTTACTTACTGTGTTCTGGGCTTTGCAGAAGCTTTTTAGTTTGATCAGATCCCAGTAATATATTTTTGATGTTATTTCAATTGCCCAGGTGGTTCTCCTCATAAAGTATTCTCCCAGGACATAAGTGTTTCCCCTGCACTCTCTCCAAGAATCTTTATAGTTTCATGTCTTAAGTTTAAACATTTTATCTAATGAGAGTCAATTTTTGTTAATGATGAAAGGTGTGGGTCCAGTTTCAGTCTTCTACAAGTCGCCAACCAATTCTCCCAGCACCATTTGTCAAATAGGGAATATTTCCCCCAATTCATATTTTTGATGGGCTTATCAAAGATCAAATTATGATAAATGTCTGGATTCATCTCTTGGTTCTCATCTCTGTCTGTTCCATATATCTACCTCTCTGTTTTTGTGCCAATACCATGCTGTTTTGATCACTATAGATTTATAGTATAGTTTGACGTCTGGTAGCATGATACCTTCTGATTTGTTTTCATTTCTGAGTAATGCCTTGGCTGTTCAAGGTTTTTTCTGCTTCCATATGAAATAAAGTACTATTTTTTCCAGATCTTTAAAGTATGACAATGGTGCTTTGGTAGGGATTGCATTAAATTTGTAAATAAATAAATTGGGTAATATGGACATTTTAACAATGTTGATTCTTCCTAGCCATGAGGATGATATGTTTTTCTATTTGTTAACATCTTTAGCTATTTCTTTTCTCAGAGTTTCATAATTCTCTTTATAGAGATCTTTTCCATCCTTTATTAGGTAAATTCCCAAATATTTCATCTTCTTTGGCACTACTGTGAATGGAATAGAGTCCTTGACTTTTTTTTTTTAGGCTTGACTATTATTGGTGTATATAAAAACTACTGATTTGTGAGCAGTGATTCTGTATCCTGAGATGCTACTGTATTCCTTGATCACTTCTAAGGTTTTGTGGTTGAGTCCCTGGGGTATTTCAGGTATAAAATCATATAATCTGTGAAGAGTGAAAGTTTAATTTCCTCTGACCTTATGTGTATATCCTTTATTGCCTTCTCTTGCCTGATTGTGTTGGCTAAGACTTCCATTACAATGTTAAAAAGCAATGGAGACAATGGGCAACCTTGGCTGGTTCCTGATCTGAGTGGAAATGATTTCAATTTAACTCCATTTAGTATTATATTGGCTGTGGGTTTGCTGTAGATGGCCTCTATCAGTTTAAGAAAGTGTCCCTTCTATACCAATTTTCTTAAGTGTTCTGATCATGAATGGATGCTGGATATTATCAAAAGCTTTCTGCATCAATTGAGAGAATCATATGGTCTTTGTTTTTTAGTTTGTTTACATGATGTATTATATTTATAGATTTAAGTATATTGAACCAATCTTGAGACCCTAGGATAAAATCCACTTGGTCATGGTGTATAATTCGTTTGATGTGTTGCTGAATTCAGTTTGCTAGGATCTTATTGAATATTTTTGCATCTATGTTCATTAAAGATATTGGTCTATAGTTTTCTTTTCTTGTTGAGTCTTTTCCTGGTTTGAGGATCAGGATGATACTTGATTCATAGGATGCGTTGGGAAGTATTTCTTCTTTTTCGATGTTTTGGACAAGGTTAAGTAATATAGTTACTAGTTCTTCTTTAAAGGTTTGGTAGAATTCTGATGTGAAGCCATCTGGTCCCGGACTCTTCTTTTTTGGGAGATTTCGTATAGTTGATTCTATTTCAGTACTTGATATAGGTCTGTTCAGCATTTCCAATTCTTTCCAATTAAGTCTAGGAAGTTGGCATGCTTCCAAGTATTGGTCAATTTCTTTCAGATTTGCATATTTCTGAGAATAAAGTTTTTTGTAGTATTCATTATGGATTTTTTTAATTTCTGAGGTTTCTGTTGTTATTTTGCCTTTGTCATTTCTGATTGATGATATTATGGACTTTAATTTTCTATTTTTGGTTAGGTAAGGTTTATCAATTTTGTTGAATTTTTCAAAAAAACCAACTTTTTGATTCATTGATCTTTTGAATAATTCTTTTGTTTTTTGATTTCATTTAATTCTGCTCTAATTTTAGTTACTTTTCTTCTGCTGGGTTTGGGGTTGGAATGTTCTTCTTTTTCCAGTTATTTAAGATGTCCCATTAAGTTATTGACTTCCTCTCTTTCTGTTCTCTTGAGGAAGGCTTGCAAAGCTATAAATTTCCTTCGTAGGGCTGCCTTTGCAGTATCCCACAGGTTCTGGTAATTTGTGTCTTCATTGTTGTTTTGTTCCCAAAATTCGGTAATTTCCTTCTTAATCTCATCTATGACCCAGCTATCATTCTGCATAAGGTTATTTAGTTTCCATGTCTTTGTATGAATATGAAGACACCTGTTATTGGTGAGTTCAACTTTTATTTTGTGATGATCTGAGAAAATATAAGGAATAATTTCTATACTTTTAAATTTGCTGAGTTAGCCTTGTGACCTAAGATGTGATGAATTTTGGAGGATGTTCCATGGGCTGATGAGAAGAATGTGTATTCAGTTTTGTTAGGATGAAATGTTCTGTAGATATCTGTTAGATTCAATTGTTGTATGTTGAAGTTCAAGTTCAAAATTTCTTTGCTTAGTTTCTTATTGGAGGATCTATCCAACACTTCCAAAGGGGTTGTTACAATCTCCAACTATTATGGTGTTGGAAGATATTAAATTGTTCATGTCTGTTAGGGTCTCCCTTATAAATTGAAGATCATTTTGGTTAGGCACATAAATGTTAATAACTGACATGTCATCATGTTGAGTGTTTCCTTTAACAAATATGAAGTGACCATCCTTGTTTTTCTTTACTTTTGTTTGTTTAAAGCCTAGTGTATCTGCAAATAAAATTGCTACCCCTGCTTTTTTCTGATTCCTGTTTGCCTGGATTACAGATGTCCATCCCTTCACCCTGAGTCTATATTTATACTTTAAGGTAAGATGATATTCTTGTATGCAGCAGATATCTGGCCTGAGTTTTTGTACCCAGTCATACAATCTGTGCCTCTTAAGAGAACAGTTTAAGCCGTTCACATTAACTGAAAGTATTAATAAGCCTGGTAGTATTTTGGGTGTCAAATTTTTTGAAAGTCCAGTGGACAGGGGGGCACCTGTGGCTCAAGGAGTAGGGTGCAGGCCCCATATGCCAGAGGTGGTGAGTTCAAACCCTAGAACTGGCCTACAAAAAAAAATTCCAGTGGATATTTTGAATCTTTTCACCACTATTGAAAATGAGTTTTGGTCAAGAATTTCAGAGTGAGTTTACTTTGGTGGTAGAGCATTGTGCTGGTCATTATGGAGGATGGGTCTGAGGATATCTTGAAGAGCTGGTTTGATTGTGGCAAATTTCTTCAACTTGTGTATGTCATTGAAGTATTTAATTTCTCTATCATAAATGAAGCTTAATTTAGCTGGATACGGGATCCTGGGCTGAAAGTGTTTTGTTTTAGGAACTTGAAGGTCAATGACCATCCTCTTCTGGCTTGAAAAGTTTCAGAATAGAGATCTGCAGTCATGCTATTATTCTTCCTCTTGTAGGTTATGATTTTCTTATGTCTGGCTGCTTATAGGATTTTCTCCTTTATATTAACTTCGGCGAAGTTAATTACAATGTGTCTAGGAGGTGCTTTATTTGGATTGAGTCATGCTAGAGTTCTGAAACTGTCTGTTATCTGAATTTCAGTATCTCTCACCATGCTTAGGAAATTCTCCTCAATTATCTCTTGGAGTATCTGGGCCTTTTGAAGCAACCTCTTCTTCAGAGATTCCTATAAGGTGAATGTTTGCTCTTTTGGAGTGGTCCCACAATTCTCTCATGGACTGATCAGTTTTTTCTCTCCACTTTTCTTCCTCTTGAGCATTTGGGAGCATTCAAAAGCTTTTTCTTCAATGTCAGAGATCCTTTCTTCTGCTGGCTCCATTCTGTTACTGAGGGATTCTATTGTATTCCTCAGATCTTGAGGGCTGCAAGTTCTTGCCTCAATGTGTCAAAATCTTTGGTGATTTTGTCTTTGAATTCATTGAATTCTTGAGACAACTCTTGAAATGCTCTCTGAATTTCTAATTCTATTTTTACCTCCATTCTGTTAATCTTATTTGCAATCCAAATTCTGAATTTGATTTCTGACAACTCAGCCATTTGTTTATGAATGAGATTTTCTGTTGTGTCTCATTTGTCAATCCTTGGGGGAGTTTATCTACTCTGATTATTCATGTTGCCAGAGTTTTTCCACTGATTCTGCCCCATGATTATTTTTCACCATTTGGCTAGAGAAGCTGGCAAGGTGAAATTGAATTGAGGGCTCCTAGAGTTAAAATTAACCAGCCCTTTACCAAAGAACTGGGACTGGTGATTGCAGCTTTTCCCTTAGAGCTTTAAAGGTCCTATTCAGAGTGGCACCTGTGGCTCAAAGGAGTAGGATGCCGGCCCCATATGCCAGAGGTGGTGGGTTCAAACCCAGCCCCAGCCAAAAACTGCAAAAACAAGGTCCCATTCAGAACTACAGCCTAAAACTCTGGGGACTTGGTTTGGTGGGGCTAGATGGTGCTAAGCACTATGCTATTCAGCTAGTCTCTGTCCAATCCTAATGAATCAGTGGCTTTGGGCTGAAATCTCAGCTGTGGAGATGTATAAGCAACTAAGACACCCCCCCCCACACACACACAGGTGACAACTGGAAGGGGAGAATCGCCTACTCCCACAACAACACAACCAGGGGGGTCCCTGGGTGATCTGCCCAGGTCAAGAGTTCCAAACGAATTGTCCCCATCAACACAAACACTGATCAGGTGTGAGAGTTCAAAAGTTCTTCTGTGTCTAGGCAACTGGAGTCCACTCACAGCTTAATTTGACCCCAGTGGGAGGGACTGTGGAGCTGTCACCACTGTCAGGGGTGGCATTGCCACTGTCTGGGACAGTACCAAGGTCTGGGTTACTACTGTGTATAGGTTGCAGAAGCTGTCTGGGAGCTGCAGGGTGTTGCCACAGGCAACAAGGGTCACAGGAGCTGGTTTGGGGAACCAGAAGGCAGAGCCACTGACTCCTGGCCTCCAGCCACAGGAGACGGGCGGGAAGCTGGAGGGTGGAGGTGCCTGCTGTGGGCTGCCTTGCAGGGATCCAAAGGGTGGCCCCTGCTGTAGCTTGCAGGAGCCAAGCAGGAGTCACTGGCCACGGGTCATGGGTCACTGGGGCTGGGTGTGACTGGCCCTGGGCCACTTAAGTCACAGGAGCCAGGTGGGAGTTGCTGGCAGGCCACAGGTTTTAGGAGCTGAGTGGGGAGCCAAGCCTCCCACCGTGGAGGCTGCCGAGCTGGGGAACCAGTGGGCTATGGTCTGGACCAGAGATTTTTAAATGATTTTCATTTTCCTTTGTATGAGTTTATTGTTTTAAGCATCTTTTAAATAAATGCTAACTATGTTATCCAGAAAAGGAACTAAATTTCTTTCATTAAAAAAAGTAAATACACTTGGTAGTTTGTAGCATAAATTCTATAGTTAGAATTCTATAAATTCTAACTGTCCCCCAAAGACTGTTTCATAGTAAGTGTGTGTATTATTCAGGGTTTTCCAGAGAGAGAGAAAAAATAGCAGATTAGATAGATAAATAGATAGATGGTAGATAGGTGATAGATAAATTATAGATAGGTACATAGATAGAGGAGGTATTTCACAGTGAAACTGGCTTGCTCTTTTATAGAAGCTGAGAAGGCCCATAATAGGCTGTCTGTAAGTTGAAGAACCAGGCAAAAGGGTAACCTGGGTGTCCCAGCTTGAAGGCCTTAGAACCAGGGATGCCATTGGTGAACTTCTTAGTCCAAGAACAAGGGCTTGAGAACCCAGGTGCCATGAGTGCAAATCCTGGAGGAGCAGAGCCTGAACCTTCCTCTGAAGAGTGATACAGCTCCAGGACAGAGAAGTGAGCAAGTTTCCTCTGCCTTTTTGTTCTATCTGGACCCAAGCCCATTGGATGGTGGTCCCACATTGAAGGGGGCTGTTCCTCACTTAGTCCAGCAGCTCACAGGCCAGTCTCCTGTGGGCCCACCCTCACAGACACACTCCAAATAGTGCTTTACTACTAGCTATCTAGGCATTCTTTAATTCAGTTGAGTTGACACCTGAAATTAACCATCACAGTACTATTAGCAATGGATTTGGATTTAATAGACTTTTAGAGATGTTTGAAAATGTGCACCTGCTATTAATTGAGTGTTTATAGTGCCCTTAGATCTATGTTGGTCCCAAATCCCCAAATGGTGTTGGAGGTGGAGCTCTGGAAGATAGGGTTAGATGAGGTCATGAAGGTGGTGCTCCCTGGTTGAGTTAGTACCCTTATAAAAAGACGAAGGGATCAGGGTGTGTGATTTCTCTGCCATGAGATGACACAGCAAGAAAACATTTGCAAGGACATGAGCCCTCACCCCAAATCACACCATGCCAGCACCCTAATCTCAGGCTTCCAGCCTCCAAAAATGTAAGAAATAAATGTTATTTCAGCCACCCAGTCTATGGCATTTTGTTATGGCAGCCCAGACTCTCCATGACAGCAACACATGCTTATTTTCCCAGGTCTAAACTTCCAGATGACTAAACACCATTTGGCTGGGAGGGTGGGGCTGGCCCAGAGGCCGCAGGGTGGCCTGCGGAGTTTTCACTAGAGATCTCTGCAGTCAGCTGGCTTTTCCTCTTAACAGGGGCAAAGAGTTCATAGCTTTCTCCAGCCTGACCGTAATTAATAATTGTACAGCTCCCTCCTCTACTTCTTGTGAGGGAACCTCAGTAATAATGTAATAAAATAATTGGATTCCTATTCCAGATCAGAAAATGTCACCAGGACCAGCACGGCTGGGCAGCTCCAGTCTTATACAGTGTTAAGTGGTTTCTCTATTTAAGGAAAGTTCAAGACACTAAAAATGCTCATTTTATTTTCATCAGAGAAATGTGGGCTGGAATGGGAAATGTTTTCTTTGAAAAAATGTTATTTCCTTTAGTCACATATATGTGTACGACCTCCAGATTCTTTTTTTATTATTATTAAATCATAGCTGTGTACATTAATACTATCATGGGGTACAAAGAATCTTTCTAGGTTGCCTTTTTAGAATGGTCTGAATGCAAGCAGATTGCAGTAGAACCTCCACGAGTTGACCACAGGGATTGTGACAAACTGGACAACACATGGAGGTGGTCAGCATATGCAACTAGGCTGCTGTGCTGATCCGTACTCACGGTGCATATCTGTTCTATGAAAATTAGGTCAACTTAAGGAGGTGGGCAGCGACAGAGGTTCCCCCATATCCAATTTCGACACTCTGCTTATGCCAAAACAGATCTCTCTCTTCTTACAGATTCCATACCGACATTCATTTTCTGGGGCCAGCTAGAAGCAACACAGACCAGTGTTTTTGTTGTTTTTGTTTTTGTTTTGTTATATATATATATATATATAAAATAATTTTTGGCTCAGTGAGTAGGATGCTGGCCCCATACACTGAGGGTGGTGGGTTCAAAGCCTGTCCAAGCCAAACTGCAACAAAAAATAGCCAGGCATTGTGGCGGGCACCTGTAGTCCCATCTACTCGGGAGGCCAAGGCAAGAGTATCACCTAAGCCCAACAACTGGAGGTTGCTGTGAGATGTGATGCCATGGCACTCTACCAAGGGTGACAGAGTGAGACTCTGTCTCTAAAAAAAAATTAATAATTTTTTTACATTTATAAATTTTACATATATAAATTAAATATATAATTTATAAAATAAATTATATATAATATACAAAATACATTATATATATAAATTAAAAAACAAAAAACACTGGTATATATACATATATACCTACATACACATATTTATTATTTTTTTTTAGACAGAATTTCACTCTGTCACCCTGGATAGACTGCCATGGCATCATAGCTCATAGCAACTTTAAACTCCTGGGCTCAAGCAATCATCTTGCCTCAGTCTCCTGAGTAGCTGGGACCACAAGTGCCCACTATGATGCCTGGCTAGTTTTTCTATTTATAGTAGAGATGGAGTCTCCCTCTTTCTCAGGCTGGTCTTGAACTCCTGAGCTCCATGGATCCACCTGCCTAACCCTCCCAGAGTGCTGGGATTACAGGCATGAGCCCCTGTGTCTGGCCTAACACATGCCAGTGCTATGATGGTCTGCCTTCTTGGGGGAGGAAACAGGTAGAGTGTCACTTACAATGTAAACGTGACAAAGTGTGCTCTGAGCTATGAATGACACAAGACTTTCTTTGAAGTGCTATTTCTTTTTTACAAAAAACTTTACATGGAAAAGTTTCCTTATAAGTCTAGTCACATCATCTCTGCTGCTGTGCAGACCCCTCTCCAGGGCAGGGTTCTTAGCTTAGGGGTCCATGAACTTGAGTGGGGAGAAGAAGCCACACCTCTTTTTACTGACCTCAGAAATTCAGTGTAGGCTTCCATTATGGATGTAGGCAGGAAAACTGGCAGTATTAGCAAAACCTGTGTTTTTTGTCACCCATAAAGGTCACAGATATTTTCATATCACTGATAACACTTGTCACCGATATCTGAACTCATCCTTTATACTTACTAATCAATATGTGGAGCTCCTGGTCAGTATTATCCACTGCTAGGTCTTTGTTTTCTACTTTGTTAAAGAAGATAATTATTATTATTATATCACAATTTTTTAGTGTTTTGATAAGTACATTTTAATATAATTGCTTCTATTGTGATCCTGTGTTTTGTAGATTTAAAAGCATTATTTTGAAAAGGGGTGGGTAAGGTCACCGACACTGCCAAAGAGTCCCTGGCACACAGGAGACCCACAGCCAAGCTAGAGACTAGCCTGGGCTCCAGAAAGCCCTGGGGCCCTGGGCAGGTCACGGCTTCCAAAGGAAAGATCCATTTCAGGGAGAGGTGTGCCTGCAGGATAGGTCCATTCTAGGTATTGCTGGTGAGTGAACAGGGATGCCCACTGCTTTCCCTAACATCCCTCTTAATTAACACTCCAATGCCAGGTGCTAATTTTCCTGATTTCCCACTGGGGCCCATCTTTCAGGTGCTCACAAAAAGTGACACAGTGAAGAACATGAGATTTGCAGTCGGATTGACCTGGCTTAGGGTCTGGACACTGCCACTTTCCAGCTTCATGGCAGGGGCTAATCAGCATAGTTTGCCAGACTCAGAAAAAGGAAGAATGACTCAGAGGCTGCCAGACAGGCAAGGATGCTGAACTCCAGTGGAGAGTTAGAATGAAGACCAGGTTTGAAACACAGGTGATGAGGTTTGTAACAGTTCCACATTTTAAAAAAGAATGTGGTAAATAGTTGATTTAGGCAACATGTACACATGAAGTGCATGTAGCTTTAAAGGGTGAGTATGAATGGGAGCACCCCTGTCCATGCAGAGTTCCCTCCTGTGTCCCTCAGGGGAGGGGGGTCCGTGCACCCCGTCCATGCAGTGTTTCCTCCTGTGTCCTTCCCGGGAGCAGGGACGGCAGCACCCCAGTCTATGCAGCATTCCCTCTTGTCTTCCTCTGGGGAGCAGGGAGCACCCCCATCCTCGCATCCCTCCTGTGTCCCTCCATGGAGAGCTTTGTATAGAGGGTTCCTGAGAAAACCACACACTGAGACATCAGAGCTTCCTTGAATAAGAATTTGTTGGGTTTTGGGCTTGGGTTAGTTTTACATGAAACCAAGCTGCATAAAATGTTGATTGAGAGAAGATTTTCTCTGCCAAAATACAAAACAACCATCACAACAAAACAAAAACAAAAATAAAAACCAGTGATTAATGAACTTAATCAGAATGAAACGATAGAGTTTCTCAGAAAAACACTAAGTAATGGATGTCCTTTCTGTTTATTTTGGAGATTTAATGGTCTACTACACGAGGGTGATGGTGTCTACTGGTGTTGAGTCATGAGCTGGAATTGATTAGACATATGAAGAACTCTGGAAATCCCCCCAAATTCTGGAAATGGTTTCTATGAATAAAAAAAAATTCTTTTTAATTTTGAAATAATCTTAGACTCAACAGAAAGTTGGAAGGATAGTATGAGAACTTCCTGTACACCCTTCACCCAGATTCCCTCAAAGTTAACATTTTTCCTCATTTCCCATTGTCCTTTTCTCTCTCTCTCTGTGTATATATACATGTATAGTCTTCATTTTGAAACTTTTGAGGTAAGTTGCAGATAGAACACATAGTTTTCTTTCTTTTTATTCTTAAATATTTCAGAGCATATGTTCTCAAAATAAGAATATACAATATACCCACTATAATAATAAAAATCAGGAAATTAACACTGGTGCAATATTATTTCTAATCTCTAGACCTAGCTCATATTTGCCAATTGACCCAAAATGCCTTTTACAATGAGATAATAAAAAGAATAGTCCATGATTCTATTAAGAAATTTTAGTTTCCTTTAATCAGAAACAGTGACTAAGGGTTTTGTTGTTGTTATTTCATTTTCAGTATAGGTCAGATATTTTGTAGGATAACTGTGAACTTGGGTTTGTCTGACGCTTCCTCATGTTAGGATTCAGGTCATGCATCGTGAGCAGCTGAGGTCTGATTGGGTTCTCAGGCCGTCATGCCGCTGATTAGCTCCATCACAGGTGCCCTTAACCTTGCTCACGTGGTGAAGCAGTGTCTGCCAAATGCCTCCTATTTTCTTACTGTATTTAATTAATATCTTGGGGAGAGGCGCCTGAACGCCCTGTAAATATGCTGTCTCATATCACAATTGCACCCACTTGTTTCAGCATCAACTGAAGACCTTCAACTGGTCAATTACTCCTCTGTTTTTCCCTACCACCTTCAAAACAGGTGCACCCTCCCTCTGCTTCCTCCTCACCCCAAGGGTGTCACCACACCAGGTAGAGCTCTCTTTTGTGACTGCCTTCTGCTTAGCAGCCCTGCTTGTCCCTCAGCCCCCCACACTGCCAAGCAGGAGCAAAGTGATTCTCTTACAGGCTTACCTGGTGATGACCCCAGCCCTCACAAGAGACCTGTCCTCTAAGAGGGAACTACACCTTCCCCCTTACCAGTCTCCTCCTCACGAGCTCCCCCTCCTCACCAGTCTCCTCTCCATCACAAGGCTCTTCTCCCTCACCAGCTCCCCCTCCTCAACAGGCTCCTCTCCCTCACCAGCTCCCCTGCCCACCAGGCTCCTCTCCGTCACCAGCTCCCCCTCCTCACCAGG
>NW_003852531.1:4940331-4944623 GCF_000181295.1 Otolemur garnettii | reverse complement strand
CTCCCTCACCAGCTCCCCCTCCTCACCAGGCTCCTCTCCCTCACCAGGCTCCTCTCCCTCACTAGCTCCCCCTCCTCACCAGGCTCCTCTCCCTCACCAGGCTCCTCTCCCTCACCAGCTCTCCCCCAGTGGCTCCCCCTCCTCACAGTGGCCCCTAGTGGCTGCTCAGTTCCATAAGTCCTGGCTCCCTGATGTCTTCCCTAGCCTCTCCTTTCCAGGTGTCTTCCTGCCTCCTGAATCCTGCTGAATCCAGTGTTTGTTCTGCCTGCCTGGCTCCTTGTTAGGGCCTGGGCACTGGTGCACTCGTTCATCTGCCTGGGAAAGGGCGCGATCATCGCTGACCACCTCCCGTTTTTCAAGGCTTTATCGCCCATCTTCTCAATAAGGCCTACGTGGTCCTGTGTGTCACAGGGAACCATAAAATAGTGGAAATAAACATGGAACTGCCCGTGTTTTTCCCCTTCATTTCATTTTCACCTCTTGAACTATTGTGGTATTTGCTGGTTTGGATTATTTCTACTTCCAGCTCCCTCTGCCAGATTGAAAGCTCCTTGACATAATAAGCTATGGCCATTTTTGATCTTTTCTTGACTAGAAATACCTGGAACAATGCCTGCCACATTTTCTGAGTAATTGCTTAGAAAAGTCTTTTTTTGAAATAAATCACTGAATAAAAGAACCATGTGTGTGCCATTTTTCATGCTGTAAAGTGATTTTAAACTAGTAATACATTATTTTCTAAAATGTGTCCTTATAAATCTTGTGGGTTTTCATTTGCTCTCTATCATTTCTGGTTTCTTCGTGCTTTCACCCCAGTCCCTCTTCTCAGACAGCCACTTTCTCTCCCATACTTTGACATACAAACATCGACTCAGTGCCGCCCGCAGCTGTGAGGGTGCTCTGCAAGCTCCAAGCTCCTGCGTCCCTCCTGCCTCCTGGGCGTTCCTTCTGACTGTCCCATTGGTGTCTGCTCAGCTGATTCCAATCTTCATCACCTGTGTTTGAAACCCACTCCTCATTCTGAACTCTCCACTGGAGTTAATCATTGCACCTATGCTGTGAAGGCCAAGGACAGAGCAGGAAGTCACCCAAGTTTTCTTCTTTCCTCACCAGACCCTAGCTCCTATACATTTTCCTGGGCCTGTAGAAGGCTGGTCATGGAGCCTGGAGCTATGTAGCAGACCTAAGGATTGGTGCCAGGACACTGCCAGGTGAAGGAAACTCCCAGGAGATATCTAGGGAGCATAAACCCCCAATCTCCCTCCCACCTGCACTGGCACCCAGGGCCGCAGCACACATCTTTGGACAGGACATCCCTCCACTTGGAATTCCTCTCTGCTAGTGGGCTTCCAGTCTTTGCTGCACAGCCACTCCCTGGGGAAGCTTCCTTGGTACCCTGTCCTGTCCATCTCACCTCCCTGAACAAGCACTTGTTGAACTGATGCCATATTATATTTAAGATATGTTTGTGGTGGGCACCCTTAGGTCTCAATTTCTTCTGCCTCCTGGTGTTCAAGTCCTTGAGTAATGTTCTCCTGAGTGTGGCGAGACCTGTGACTGGATTCTGAGCAGTGACACCACCCGTGACAGCTGTCCCTTCTGTGGGGGGACTGCAAGTGATGGTGACTTCTCTCTTGCTCAGACTCCCCTTTGCACCCTTGGGTGAGGCAAGCTGGGAGCAAACACAGCAAGGGAAGGAGGGCGACCTCCAGCCTACAGCCCTCAGGAACTGAGGCCCTCAGCCCAACCTCCAGGAATGGAAATTCCTCCAATGAGCCACCTAGTTTGCAGGCAGCTCCTTTCCTGGTTGAGTGTTCAGAAGAAACCTCAGCTCTGGCTAATACTTCATAAAGCTTGGGAGAGATTGTAATGCACAGGACCCGGCCCACTAGGCCTGGATTTCTGACCCACAGTAACCATGAGATGCTGAATGTGTATTGTTTTACAGCACTGAGTTTGTGGTAGTTTATTCTACTGAGATAGATAACCAATCCAAATATTTCTTCCATTAGGAAGTTAATTCACTGTGCATGGAGTGAATGGCATGGTAAATTCACTTAGTCTCTGTGTGCCCAACAAGTTCGGTAGATAGTGTCATTACCACGTTAGAGACAACGAGACTCAAGTTTCAAAGGCCAACAAGTTGGCAGGCTCCAGAGGCAGGGTTTATGCTGAGGCAGGCTGACCCCAAGTTACACTGTCAGCCTCTGCCACGGTGCCCTCCTTGCTCTGCTGACCCGTCACCGCTGTGGCTGTTGTTCCTTCCTGGACTGTGGGATGCTTGGGGCACATTCACTGATTATCTCTTGTTCCAGGCACCCTGTCTGGCACATATTTGCTTCTTAATAAACGTTTCCTGAATAGATGTAGTTGTATTTTGTAAAATCTTTTTTCTCAGTCAAGGCAGACAGCTGAGCAGGGCGTTTTCTTCTTTCTGGAGGGCAGAACCATTCAGACTGGCTCAGGAGTCAGCACTTTCAGTTGTATACTTTTATTTGTTGACTCAGGACATAGAAAGACACAGAAGGTCTGTGAGGTCTCTTTTCAAGGTCTTAAGTTACAGTCGGCATTAAGGCTTGTTAAGGAGAGCCTAGCTCGATCTTGGTGTCTCCGGGGGCTGGGCGGGGAGCCGTGCAGAGCCCCCCACACCAGCTCTCTCTGGGAGTTGTGGGTTTGTTCTCATCTTCCTGCCTGTCACACACGGAGCTGTGTGTTCCCTCACATCCTTTACTTCAACCAAAGTAAAAATCAGGGACCTCTGCAAGCTGTGTGCAGACTCTCAGGAGAGGGGAATCAGCTAGGTCAGGGCTAAGGAACTGGAACGGGGTAAAAGTTGGTTTGGCTCTGTGATGCCAAGCTCTGCCAAAGCGCAATGAGCAAATGCTTCTTTATTAAAAAGCAAATGCTCAACTTAACATGTCAAGCTCTCATGCCTATAATAGCATGTTTTCACAATATCTGTAAATTACCACAATTTCTTAGCTGTAAATATTTTTCCAACCTCACTTCTCAGATGAGGCTGTTTATTTTGCCACAAAATATCAGATAACACAGAGAGGCTGCCATTGTGCTTGGAGAAATGATTACGTGTAAGCAGCACTCCCTGCCCCTCCACAGTCTCCCCACCCTTCCTGTAGGGATGGTTGGTCTTCACAGTGAAATGATGGAGAATTATTAACTCATAGTTTTCAGTAATGGTTACAATCAGGCATGAGCTTTCTCCTTTTCCTCTTTTTCTTTCTCTTGCTAGAAGGTACACTGTGGATTTCTGGAGCCCAGCAGACAGAAAGGAAATGTAAATTTTCTTTACCGCCACTAGACCTATTGACTAAACTTGCTTTTTAGAATTTGTTCCTATAGCATCAAGTGGTTCCTAAAAAATCTCTGGACAGACAACAGGTGACTCCAGTCCTCAAATCCTTCCTAAAATCATCTTAGAACAGAGTCAATAATAGGATTAAAAATACCAGTGAAAAGTCTGTCTTTGAGATGGCTGCCGATCCTCCTGCTGGAAGGAAAGTGGACACGACCTTGGCAGTACTCTGTAGACTTGGCTGCAGTAAATTTTTTTCTCTTTGCCTCCTTAAATTCGACAGCCGGTGATCCCACTGTGGTATATTTCCCTTCTTCCTTTAGGCTGCCAGCCATCTCCCTGTTCTCTTATTTCTTTCTCTTTCCCCACTCTCTCTCACTCTCTCCCTTCCTCACCCTCTCTAAGAAGACTAACTCTATACTTTAATATCCTGATTTTGGTCTAGAGAGGTCTTTCTACCCTAAAACTTCCTCCCTCAAATGAAAGCATATTTCTATCTAATGGAAACACATCCAACATCACAACTGTTTCTGGAGATGGGTAGAAGACTTGAGAAGAAAGAAGAGCACTTGGGGCCACGCCTGTGGCTCAAAGAGTAGGGCACCAGCCCCATATACCAGGGGTGGTGGGTTCAAGCCCCGCCCCAGCTAAAACTGCAAAAAAAAAGAAGAAAGTAGAGCACTTATATTCATAAATACCTCTGCATTTCCCTAATTGGCAGTTATAATGTACATAATATGTGTCTGTATGTGTATATATATGCACATGTGTACATACACACACATACACCACACAGACACATCAGACACATGCACATATGCACACACACGTACACCACACAGACAGATGCACATATGCATACACACGTACACCACACAGACACATGTACATATACACACAAGTACACCACACAGACACATGTACATATGCATACACAAGTACACCACATAGACACATGTACATATACACACAGGTACAC
>NW_003852531.1:4933867-4940301 GCF_000181295.1 Otolemur garnettii | reverse complement strand
ACCACATAGACACATGTACATACACATACACAAGTACACCACATAGACACATGTACATATACACACAGGTACACCACACAGACACATGTACATATGCATACACAAGTACACCACACAGACACATGTACATATACACACAAGTACACCACATAGACACATGTACATACGCATACACAAGTACACCACACAGACACATGTACATATACACACAGGTACACTACACAGACACATGTACATACGCATACACAGGTATACTACACAGACACATCAGACACATGCACATATGCACACACACGTACACCACATAGACAGTATACACACAGGTACACTACACAGACACATGTACATATGCACATACACATACACCACACATATACTGTACATATGCATACACACATACACCACACATATACTGTACATACATGCACACACATATACCACACAGACACATGTACATGTGCACACACACGTACACCACACAGACACATGTACATGTGCACACACATGTACAGTATAATACACATGTATGTAGGCATACACACGTACGCCATACATACACATGTATGTGTTTTCATAGTAGTTAGCAGAAAATAATTGTGTTTTTGGTGTGGAAAAATCTCTCCTTTGGCTGTTGCTGCTTCATTAATATTAGTACACTTTAAAAGGTTTGTGCAGATCACATTAACAAGGATTCTTATACTCTAAGACATTTTATTATTTTGGATTAATTCATTTGAATGCATAGCTACACCCTAGGGCCAGCAGAAAATTGACCTTCCTTTATGAATGATAATTTATTTTTTTAGAAATGCCTTGGCTAACAGGAAGGGATCACCAACTAGAAGGTTTTTTATTGCCCAAATCATAACACCTTTGTCCCTAGGAGCTCTTAAAGTGTATATCTGGAGAATACACAGGAAGGTAGGGACCTCATCACTCTCCTCCACAGACAGAAGGAGGTATGGAAGGAGGGTAGTGCCAGTGCCTGGAGCCCACACACATCCTCCCATACTTGCCCGCACACCACGCAGACCTGGTCTAAGCACACCAACCATGGGTATTCGATATTCTTGGTGTTAAGGTCATTTCTAGCTGCCTAAGCCTGTTCCCATGTGAGAAAAGCCAAAAATGTGGGGAGTTAACATCTTTAGGTTAAGCCCTTAGTCAGTAACCGAGAGGAACTGGTGGTCCTTGTACACAGGACAGGCCAATTCTACCCAGTCCCCCAGATGGTGCTGGGAGACTGAGCTCCAGCTGCCCACAGCAGTAACTTGCTCGGCTACGTCCCATGCACTGGATTCCTCCCCTTCTCTAATTCACTTACCTACTTCTTTGCTGGTGGCTCCTGAAGCGACCTCCCAAATAGCTGCTTGCTCATAAGACCTTTTCTCACGCTTCACTTCTGCAGGACCCCACTTAAAGAATGCACAGAATTTTCCAGTTAGTGCTAATATTCCAAGCAGTGCTTTACCAAGGCAGAGAGACAAGGCAGGCAGAAATTCACAAGCTTCATTCTGAATTCTCATAGCAAATGCATGGGGAGCTGCAGGAGGTGAAGAGTTACAAGTATTTCCTCAGAAGAAGCAAAGCCAGTCACCCTCAGGCAGTCCAACTAGGATACCTGTCACTTTTTTGGGTGATCTGAAAAAAAGAAACTAGTATCTTACAAAAGCTCTATGTAAGAGCAGAGAGAGAGATAAAGGCTATAAAAGAGCTGCCTTTCCAAAAGTGAGAAAAATGTAAATAATAAAACAAACTCACTGAGCCAGATTTCTGTTGCTATCTTCTGAGATATTAGTAAAAGCAAGAAGTTTTCTGAGAAATAGGAATCAACAAAATTTTTAAAGTACCTGGGAGTATAAGAAGGCACTGTGGGATGAGATCCCTGCTCAGCCCAACAAGACCAGTGAAAAATTACTCAGAATTCTAAATGAAATATCTCCATCATGTATATATGTCTGAAGCAGACTGTAGAGACTTTCTCAGACAATCCCTACAAATCAGTTTTGATTAAAAAACCAATGTTCTATGAATCTTGATTGGTTTCATTCATGCGCGGGACTAGAGTCTTGATTATTGCAGGGGGCAGGGTTCTAGTCCCCTTAGAAAAGCCTGCGGCCATATTTGCTCTTGAACTCCTAGCTCAAGCAAGTCTCCTGTCTTAGCCTCCAAAAGTACTGTGATGACAGGTGTGAGCCACTGTACCCAGACTTGCACCTATATTTGGAAAGAGTTTCTTCCACATGGAATTGTATATAGACCTCAGGAAATTTGATGAGAATCATCAAACATCTTATAGAATGTTGATTTTACACTTTTAAAAAAGAATTATCTCAGAATGACATCAGCAGGACTGTGGACTGGGAAGCTTCAGGCCCCATTCTCCCATGTAAACACCAAACAAAAAACAGCATACACAACAAAATTCCTCTGTGGGCATGCTGGAAATCAGTTATGGAGGTGTAAACCAAACGAATGCCTAACCAAGAAAAAGCCACACTCAGAGCAGCAAGAACTTTTCTGACATTGTGCTCACCCTCACCCCTCTGCTCCACTGCACCATCAGGCCACTCAACTTCCAGCTCATTCCTTGTAGCATAAGACACTTTCTTACCTTGGTCTTGCTAGTTTGAGGACTGCCGAGTAGACTGGTTTCTCTCTCTTTTGTCTCGAAGCTTTGATAGGAACTGTGACATAGTTTGGATATTAGGTTTGAAGCTGGTGAAAGTGTGCAGATGTTGTGGTGTGTGAGAGTTGCAGGGCTCTACAGATCCATGGGCACCTGGGGCCAAGAGATCACAGAGAGGAATACAATAGGGTAGGCTGAGCCTTCACAGGAAGCAAGGGTGAGAACCATTGGCTAATTACAATATTTGAAGTAGCCATGTATGTGGGGGAATGGGAATAAAAGCACATAGTAAGATGCATCCCTAAAATAAGTTATACTTTCTCAGGAAAAGCACACAAAAATAAAGATGCATTCCTAGAAGTCTGACAGTATTCTGAGCCATGTGTCAGGCTGGTTACTGCAGCTCTTCCCCTGCATGGCGGCAGTCCACAAAGACTGGGAATGGTAGCTGTTCTCCAAATTCCCAATTTTCAACAAAAGATCATAAGGTATGAAAGAAAGATAGAAATATGAATGATTGAAAGGAACAAAATAAATCTCCAAAGATTGGTCCCAGAGAAATACAGGTTTCTAATATACTTAATTAAAAAAAAATTAATTATCTTAAATATGTGCAATGAACTAAACTATAATACAGGCAGACACTAAAACAAAAATCAAGAAAACAATATATGAACAAAGTCCAAAAAGGTATACATTAAAAAAAAAACACCCAGAAATTCTGGACCTGAAAAATACAATAACTGAATTGAAAAATTTACTAGAAGAGTTTAATGGTAAACTCAAACAGGCAGAAGAAAGAGTATGTTAACTTGAAGACAAATCATTTGAAATTATTAAGTTTGAGTAGTAAAAAGAATAAAGAAAAGTGAACAGGATTTGTGGGACACCATCAAGCTGACCATTATGTGCATTACAGGAGCCCAGGGAGGGAAGGGAGAAAGGGGCAGAAAACTCGTTCAAAGCAGTGATGGCCAAAACTTCCCAAATTCAAGGAAAGAATACACAAATATAAGAAACTCAGTGAATTTCTTTGGATAAATCCAAAAAGAGCCTCTCTGAGACACATTATAATTAAACAGTAGAAAATTGAGGGAAGAGAGAGTCTTGAAAACAGCAAGAGAAAAGTAACTCATTATATAAAAGTGAGTCCATATAACATCATAAGAAAAATTCTTAAGAGAACCGTTGGTGGTCAAAAGGTGGTGAGATGATATAACTAACGTATTGAAAAGGGTAATATGTCATTCAAAAATACTACATCTGGGTGGCACCTGTGGCTCAAAGGAGTAGGGCACCAGCCCCATATGCCAGAGGTGGTGGGTTCAAAACCAGCCCTGGCCAAAAACTGCAAAAAAAAAAAAAAGAATACTACATCTGCCAAAAATGTCCTTCAAAAATGAGAGAGAAATTTAGATCTTCCCCAGCAAACAAAAGTCGAGGGTGTTCCTTACCACCAGACATCTCCTATAAGACTTGCTAAAGGGAATCTTTCAATTTGAGATTAAAGGAGGCTTAACCATAATCCAGTCATATGAAGATACAAAGTTCTATGAAAGACTTAATAAAAAAAAGATACAAAGTTCTCAGATAAAGGTAAGTATATGATTAAATAGAAAATCCAGTATTATTGTAATTATGGTTTGTTACTCTACTATTAATTCTTTTATAAGCTTTAAAGGACAAACTTATAAAGATAAGTATAAATCTATGCTAATGGTACACAATATATAATGATGAAATTTGTGATATGAGTAATATAAAGAGGGGCAGAAATGGTAATTGAGTAGAATTTTGGTATTTAATTATAGTTAAGTTGTTATCAGTTTAAAATACATTATTATAACTTCAGGATGTTTTATGTAATCTCCATGGGGACTAATAATATATATATACACACACATACACATAGCCACTAAAAAGTACACAGTGGCAGAATGGATTTAACAAAAAGATCCAAGTGTATATTACCTACATCTAAGGAAACACATATGTTGAAAGTGAAAAGACAGAAAAAGGATATTCCATACAAACATTAGCTAAAAGAGAACTAGGGTGGCTACACTAATATCAGGAAAAATGGGCTAAATAAAAAACTGTTACAAGAGATAAAGGGTATTATATAATCATAAAAGTGTTGATTCTCCAACAAAATGTTACTGTCACAAATGTTTGTGTGTGTGCACATCAGAACTCCTGAATATGTGAAGAAAACACTGGCAGACTCAGAGTAAAAGTAGACAGCTGAGCAATAATAGTGGCAAACATTAACGTCTCCACCTTTAATATTGGAGAAAACAACCAGAGAGAAGACCAGTGAGGAGATGGAGCCCTGGAGCCACATGCGGAGCCCTCCGCCCAGCAGAGACACAGAAAGTGCAGCTGGCTCCTGACCGCAGATACACGTGGACAGACCACACAGGACAATCTTAACTTGAGAAGACTGGTATCAGACAAAAAGTCTTTCTGATCACATTGGAATGAAACTAGAAATCAATAGCACAAGAAAAAGGCAAATCTACAAACATGTGGAAATCAAATGATATATTCTTAAATAACCAGTAGGTCAAAGAAGAAGTCACAGCAGAAGTTAGAAAATATCTTGGGACAAATTAAAATGAAAACAAATTTTGAAACCAACATTTATGGAATGCAGTGAAAGCAGGGCTAAGGCAGAAATTTATAGCTATAAATGTTTACATTAAAAAAAAGGTTTCAAATCAACAATCGAACTTTATACCTTAAGGAACTAGAAATAGAAAGCAAAACTAAACCCAAAGGTAGTAAAAGAAATAAAATGTTAAAGATTATAACAGAGATAAACAAAATAGAGAATAGAAAAGAAATTCAGAAAATCAACAAAAACAAGAAGTGATTTAAAAAAAAATCAACAAACTTACATACCCTTGGCTATAATACTAAGAGAAAACTCATAACTAAAATCAGAAATAAAATAGGGGACATTACAACTTATTTTTAAAAAATGATAAAAATAAGAGAATATGGTGAAGTATGTCATCAAATTGGATAACCCAGGTGAAGTGAATAAATTCCTAGAAACACATAACTTACTATGACTGAATCATGAAAAGACAGAAAATCTGAATAGAACTATAAATAGTAAGGAGATTGACTCAGTCATCCAAAAACCTTCCCATAAAGTCCATGACCAGATGGCTTCACTGGCTAATTTCCTGAAACATTTGAAGAATACCAGTGTTCCTCACCCTCTTCTGAAAAATCGAAGGGGAAGGAATAATTCCAAACTTGCTTTACAAGGCCAGCATTATCCTAAACCAATGCCAGACAATGACATTAAAAGAAAAGGAAACTACAGCCAATATTTCTGATGAATATTGATGCAAAAAACTCAGCAAAATACTAGCACACCAAATTCAGCAACACATTTAAAGGATTGTACATAAGAAATGAGTGGGATGTATTCCTCTGTGCAATGATGGTTCAGCATATGAAAATCAACTAATGTAATACACATGTTTACAAAATGAAAGGAGTTTATTGATGTAGAAAAAGTATCTGGCAAAATTCAGCATTTTTGCAGACTTCCCACTGAGCTACCGTGCATGTGTGAAGCGGCACCCAGACCAGCCTCTCCTGTCCTCCTGTAGGCAGCTCTAATACAGGCAGAACTCTAATACAGACCAGCCTCTCCTGTCCTCCTGTGAGCGGCTCTAACACAGTCAGAATTCTAATACAGACCAGCCTCCCCAGTCCTCCTGTGGGGGGCTCTAATACAGGCAGAACTCTAATACAGACCAGCCTTTCCTGTACTCCTGTGGGGGGC
>NW_003852531.1:4922621-4933847 GCF_000181295.1 Otolemur garnettii | reverse complement strand
TTCCTGTACTCCTGTGGGGGGCTCTAATACAGGCAGACACTGTAATACAGACCAGCCTCCCCAGTCCTCCTGTGGGGGGCTCTAATACAGGCAGACACTGTAATACAGACCAGCCTCTCCTGTCCTCCTGTGGGGGGCTCTAATACTGGCAGAACACTAATACAGACCAGCCTCTCCTGTCCTCCTGTGGGGGGCTCTAATACTGGCAGAACACTAATACAGACCAGCCTCTCCTGTCCTCCTGTGGGCGGCTCTGTCACTGCTTCTCTGTTGTTATTCTGGTTTCAGAGCACTTCACAGAAACCCAGTCCATGTCTTATTATTTTCTGAGTTTTATTTTTCCCATAATCTCTCAACTAGATTTTAAGCTGCCCTAGAGCAATACCCAGGTCCTGTGTGTGTTTTGTGTGGCCCCCACCATGTCTAGCTTGGGCACCCAGGCAGAACTAACAGATTTCTTGTTCCTGCCATACATGTCTCACATTTCTGAAAATAAATGGCCCTCTGAGTTGTTTTCCCAGCCGTCACAGTGGGCCCTGACAAAAGTGAATTCAAAAATTTTCTTTAAAGGAATAAAAAATGAAATTCCAAAAGTCAAGAAAGAGAAAAAATAAAATAAAATGGTAAGAAATCAGAATTAGCAGGAAATGTAAAAGAAGTTGGAAGATACATTAACTCAAATTGCGTAGTGGAAATTAATTTAGATGACTTTTAAATCATTCTATTAAAATGAATAGGTGCTTAGATTGTGTTTAAAAAGCAAAATCTAATGCTTCACTGTTTATAACACACTTTGCTATTTATAATATAAAAAAATGGTTGTAATAGAAAGAGTCCCAGGTGAAATTCACTGGGTGCTTGCTGTGCTCCAGGCATTTCTCCAGACACTTTAGTATATGATGTCTCAACAGGGAACAGTCAAGTGAGTGACAGCCACAGTGAGGTCAGAGCCGCCAGGGGACTGGACAGCGAGCTCCACAGGCCCCACTCTCCACCACAGCAGTACCATTTTTTTTTTAAAGAAATAAGATTGTAAATTGAGCAAAGAAAGTAAAAAGTGAACAAAGAAAATACTAGGAAAGGAAGCAGCAGTGTCAATATGTGTATCTCAGGTGTCAACGAAAGTCAAAGGAGAGAGCCACTGAGGAAACGGAATGAGGCTTGTGAACGTCTGTGTTCGTGTGGGGGCACAAATGCCAGAGGCTGTCTATGACAGTGACCACTAGGAGCTCAGAACCTCACAGAAACTGAAGCTAGGCACCGTGTCTAACTCACCCCGTCAGAGCTGACAAGACACGCAGAGCCTTTAAAGACTGCACTCTTCACCCAGTAGCCATAGTCAGCATTTTTACTGATGACACAATATATTTTTTGTAAGTACTCATAAGACTTACTTCAGCAAAAAATTGAGCATGTTCAAGAGCCAAAGAAAATATCAATCAAACCCCCAAAGTAGAAATTTTTGAAGTTTATACTTCCTAATCACAGTGCAATTAAACTAGTGTAAATGGTTAATTTCATGTGTCCATGTGACTGAGCCATGGAATTGAACAGTATTTCTGGGTTTATCTGTTTCTGGATGAGATTAGCATCTGAATCTATGGAGTGAGTAAACAAGATCATCCATTCTGTTTAGGGCCTAAGTAAACAAGACCATCCAGTCTGTTTAGGGCCTGAGTAAACAAGACCATCCAGTCTGTTTAAGGCCTGAGTAAACAAGACCATCCAGTCTGTTTAGGGCCAGAATAGAACAAAGAGGCAGAGGAAGTCGGCTGGTTATTCTCTGCCTGATCTTGGCTCCCCTGTCCTCAGGCTGGGACTTACACCATTAGCTTTCTATGCCCTCAGGCCAATTGGTTCTGTTTCTACGGGAATTCTGACTAACACAACTAGAAAATAAAAATATACCTTCTCTGTCCCATTCCCTATCACTAATACAACCACCTGAAATCAAAAATCATAATGATTCAAAAATGGGCTTTAGATCAAACTAGAAATGACAGCTAAAGTTATGGCCTTTTTAAAAATATTAAAGACAATGAGAACACTCTGTGTTGGTCATAGGAGTAAAAGAAAACCCATAGCCCTAAATATTCTTATAATGAGGAACAATGTGTAATAACATATTAACTAAAGGTTACTCAAAAATGAGGAAAATGTACAACAAAATGAACCAAAGCAAGTTAGAGGAAAGAATTTGTAAACACTGAAGTAGTCAATAACCAATTTAAAGTTAAGCAAAAAATACCCGTAAGCAAACAGAATTGATAAATGGAACCAAGCAGGAAAAGACCAATGTAAATCAATCTCTTGTTCATCTCATCAAGAAAAAGATGGGAAGTACCACCGTATGCAACACCACAAAACAGAAAAGGAATTTAAGGACAGATGTAACATTTTTCCTTTAAAATAATAGCCTATATAAGTGTCACCTAAAACATTTTAAAATCTAGCTGAATTTGATGACTTTTTAGGAAACCAGGAATCACCAATATTTACCCAAGAAGAGGCTAAAAAGTGAATAGGCTGAGCCCCACAGCAGAAGATGGGAAGTTTGTCAAACCCTGTTTTTTCAAAAGGCCCAATGTCCAGATGCTTTTATAGAAAAGTTTTACCTAATTTTCAAGGACTAGTTAATTTCTTCACACAATATAAACTAGAACTATTAATCTTATGAGAACATGAACTGATAATGAAACCGAACAAACTAATCAAAAAAATTAGAAACCAATTTCACATATGAATACAAAGGAAAAAGTATTAAGTAGCACACCATGTATTAGTACATCAAATTTAGCATTATACAAAAAGAATAACATTTTTATCATATAGGGTTTCTTTCAGGAAAGAGGTGAGGTCAATTTTTTTAAAACCTTTAAATTTAGACCCCTCAGAAATTCAAAAAATTCTTAATGAATACTACAAAAAACTTTATTCTCAGAAATATGAAAATCTGATGGAAATTGACCAATACTTGGAAGCACACCACCTACCAAGACTTAGTCAGAAGGAAGTGGAAATGTTGAACAGGCCCATATCAAGCTCTGAAATAGCATCAACTATACAAAATCTCCCTAAAAAGAAAAGCCTGGGACCAAATGGCTTCACGTCAGAATTCTACCAAACCTTCAAAGAGGAACTAGTACCTACATTACTCAACCTTTTCCAAAATATAGAAAAAGACAGAATACTACCCAACACATTCTATGAAGCAAACATCAGTTTGATCCCCAAACCAGGAAAAGACCCAACAAGAAAAGAAAATTACCGACTAATATCACTAATGAATATTGATGTGAAAATATTCAACAAGATCCTAACAAACAGAATCCAGCAACACATCAAACAAATTATATACCATGACCAAGGGGATTTTATCCCAGGATCTCAAGGACGGTTCAACATATGTAAATCTATAAATGTAATCCATCACATAAACAAATTAAAAAATAAAGACCATATGATTCTCTCAATTGATGCAGAAAAAGCTTTTGATAATATCCAGCATCCCTTCATGATCAGAACACTTAAGAAAATTGGTATAGAAGGGACATTTCTTAAACTGACAGAGGCCATCTACAGCAAACCCATAGTCAATATCGTATTGAATGGAGTTAAATTGAAACCATTTCCACTCAGATCAGGAACCAGGCAAGGTCGCCCAGTGTCTCCATTGCTCTTTAACATTGTAATGGAAGTTTTAGCCATTGCAATTAGGGAAGAAAAGTCAATCCAGGGTATCCATATAGGGTCAGAAGAGATCAAACTTTCACTCTTTGCAGATGATATGATTGTATACCTGGAAAACACCAGAGATTCTACTACAAAACTCTTAGAAGTGACCAAGGAATACAGCAGCCTCTCAGGTTACAAAGTCAACACTCATAAATCGGTAGCCTTTATATATATGAACAACAATCAAGCTGAAAAAACAGTCAAGGACTCTATTTTGTTCACAGTAGTGCCAAAGAAGAGGAAATATTCGGGAGTTTACCTAACAAAGGATGTGAAAGATGTCTATAAAGAGAGTTATGAAACTCTAAGAAAAGAAATAGCTGAAGGTGGGCTTTTGGTATAACTTCATCAACTGGTACCATTCAGCGTTCTGTCTCCACTCCTTCTTGTGATTATTCTACCCATTGGTGTGTGTGTTATCTACAGGTGACAACATCCTGTAAGTTTTCTACATTCTTTTCATATACACATGATGAATTTGATGAATCCCCTAGGAAACAGAGGTTAGCATGATCCCCACGGTGCACATATTCAACTGTGGGACAGAACTGAAACCCACAGGAATTGTCTAGAGTGACACACAAGATAAGGAAAGGAGCTTGTGACCCAGCCCTGTCTCCGCAGTGCGGGCCATCGTGCAGTGAGGGGACTGTGTTTGTATAATAGTGTACAGGTGAGGAGTTGACATGGGAAGAGGGTGAGGGCCCAATTGTGGAATCTTGGAAAGGTGACCTCACTTCTTTGGTGACACACTCAAACAGAACTTAGAACCCTTGGTAGCCAGGCACACTCAGTCTAGTGACAGGCCTGAGTCCAGCTCGTTTGGTGGGAGACGCTCAAGAGAGCAAGATGTTCTCTTGCTGCGTCCCACCTTCTTGTGATTCTCAATCCAGAATGCCTGAAGTGGGATCCTTATCCGACTTTGCCTCTACACCCATTGCCGCTGGCAACCTGGCAGGGGCATCTCTGCCAGGCACAGCCTCACCTGTGAGCCCATCTGGGCAGGTCCAGATGCCTTATATCATTATGTTTGAGGAAGGAAGAGACAAGGGTACCCCTACTTGAACAGGAGCAGGTTGTCAGCTATGGGAATCTTGGTGGGACTGTCAGGTTCTTACCCTAGGACCCCAGGTCCTGGCTAGGGGTTCAGAAAGGTGAGTGTCAAGGACAAGTTTGTCTACTCAGATGTCATTCCCAAGACTTCAAGCTGTTATCTGGCTTCTTCCCGGTTGGGAGGTCTGTTCAGATGTTCCACTGGACCTGTTCTGGGGAGCAGAATCTCCTGGAAGGGGGGGTCCCCTGAGGAGAGCACCAGGCAGCCATTGGTGTCTCTTGGGCCTGGCTTGGGGCCTCTCCCTTTGCAGAGCTCCCTGCAGGAGACCCGTGAGGAGCTGCTGGAGGACTCCAAACATTCCCTCTCCTTGGATGAAGAGCAGGTACACTAGGCCACTGACCACAGCCAGCACCGAAGTGGGGTGAGAATGGGCACAGAGGGGGCCCCAGAGACCCAAAGAAGGATGCCCCAGGCTCTGCCCTTGGCAGTTTTCCCACTTGAGTGACCCACAATTCCCTTCCTAAAGTACCCGGGGTTCGTGTGTCCCCACTCGCAACTTGGTAAGATGACCCATCCCTGCTCACATACTTATGGGGGTGTCAGTGCCATGCTTCCTGTAGTTCTCACTTGACACTGGTCCAGGGATAGTTCCCCATGTGGCTGTTGCTCTCACAGCTTTAAGGACCCAGCCCAGGGGTCTCCCAGCAGCTCCCTCCCCCTCCAGGCCTCTCCAACACTTAACAGTCTACACTACACCAGGTGGGCTATCCCAAATGCCAGGGGGTCACACACACAAAGGAGATGAAGCTGCTGCATGCTCTTGTCTACAAGGTGCCATCTCTGGGAACAGTCCCTTGTAGCCTCACCAGGCAGGAGCTCTGTCCTGTGGTCTTGGCCATTATCCCTCAGGGAGGGCATTTCCCACTGCGGTCCAGCCTTTCAATGTTGGTGGAGCTTGGCTGGACACAATCCTATTTCTCAGTCAGCCATGCTTCAGGGAGCATGCTGTGTGTCCCAATAGGCCAGGACAGTTTGGGGGGACTGGCGGAATTCAGCTCTGTCAACAGAAATTGACTTCCTCTTGGTTCTGGAGGCTGGAAGTCCCACGTGAAGCTGCCGGCTGGGGAGGCCTTTCAGAGGCCTCTCTCTTCAGCTTCTGTGGCTGCCTTCTGTGTCCGTGTTCACAGAGGGGTCCTCTGTCCTGCCTCTCTGTGTCCTTAGCACCGCCTCCTATAAGGACACCAGTCATATGGAAATTAGGGACATGGAACTACAAGGACCTTTTGTCCTAATGCAGTCACATTCTGAGGCTCAGGGCATCGCACATGAATGTTTGAATTTCGGCCCATGACATGTGCTCAGGTGGGCTCCCAGGAAGGGGGTGCTGGGCAAGAGTTTGCATGTGGACAATTGCATTGGCTGTGGCCAGTCCAACTTCCTGACTTCCTGTGGCACGGACAGGTCACCAGTGGTCTCTGAGTGTCGCTGCTGCTCTGTAGCCAGCCTCCCTGGTTGTTCATATTGTCTGAAGTGTTTTCCAATCCAGGTTTGGTAGGAAATACCATCACATCCTTCTTTCCATTTCCAGTTTTGCGACTGACACCTGACAGTCCCCTTTTAGTGTCTTAATCCTCTCTCTGGGATTTCTCTCCCCTGAGTCACCTGCTCAGCCCTGTGGCCCTGTAACAAGCTTTCTTCCACCCCAGGGTCTCACAGCATTTGCCCCTATGCCAGGCTCAGAGTTGCTGAGGCTATTTCTCAAGACTCCGTTGAATGGAACAAAGACAGTCACTTGTGCTGTTCTCAGTGGACAAGCCTCTCCTAGGATTCCTGGCCCTTTGCATAGTCTCTATAGAGAGGGGGAAAACAGGCTGCCCCAAGATCCGGTCCCTGAGTGAGAGCAGGCTGAGCCTCTGTGAGCTGAGGGTGCAACCCTCCCTGGGAAGGCCACAGCTCTGACCCACGGGCTGGTGACAGCCATGTCACATACCAGAGCCTGAGTTTTCTCATCTGCACAGCAAAGGCCATTTGTGGACTCCCTGGCACAATGCTCTTCAGAAAGGGTGTCTGAGCAGGGCATTGTGGTCCTGCCTGATAACACCCTTGAAGCAGCCTGGAAGGTATCAGTGGATTCCTGCAGCCCTTCGTGCCCATCACATCGGACAGGAAAAGTGTACACTTGTGGACACCCATGACTGTAAAGGCACAGGGCTCTGAAGGGCTGGAGCTTTTTGCATTGTGCATCAGACCCCATTCTCTGGAGGGTCAGGGTCACTGTCACTGACGGTGTGTCTCTCTTTGTCCCCACTAGCATGGAAAGGAGTCCACCCCCTACTTCAGGGATCTCCAACTGATGAGGACCTCCCAGCCAGCCACTAGGGACATACTGGTGAGCTCCCTAGTTCCAGTCTTTCCGGCTTGAACCATCTCCTCCACCACCTCCCAGGGCTCCTACCTGGATCTTAGCACTGTGTCCTGGTTTTTAGAGAAACTGTTGAGGAGGTGAGTGTCCAAGGCACAGTGCTGACCCCCACCTACCAACTATGTCTGTGGATGTCATTTCAGCAGCTCCCCTGAGCTTCACTTTACTCCTTTAAAAAGTGAGGTGGTCAGAGGATAAACTGGATGAGGTTTGGGGGGGAGTAAATGGAATGAGGTGGCAGGTGGGTCCCTCACTCCTGACTCCGTGGAGTGGCCGAAGGGGGTACTGTGGCTGTTCACATTGACCATCTGTCTGTCTCCTCAAAGAAGATGCTCTCTGCCTCTCACCTCAGTATCCCCCAGCCCTCCCAGTGTGGGGAAAGCACAGAGAGAGCAAACCGGCTCCCACTTGTAGATGTTTGAGTTTCCTTCCAGCTGGTCTCTGTCTTGGAGATAAGAGGGTTTCCTGGGGTGGGAGAAGAGTCCCCAGGACCACTCAGATATCTGGAAAGGCTCTGTCAAAGTCCTTCATGAACCAGCTGCTTTGTGCAGGCATGGTCTAGAAACTGGGTTGAATTGAATGAACAAAGATGACAGTCCTCAGGCCGCAGCTCTGTGCAGGGATGCAGGAAGTCAGAGCAGACACCAGGAGGTCGCGTCCTCCTCCTGGAGGCCCTCCCAGAATCTTCTCCGCATGGCGGCCAATCCCACATTCTGACCAGGATCACAAATCCCAGGACCAACTCAATAGTGATGCATTGGTAGTCCAAAGACAGAACCCCCTGTCCACTCAGAGTATGGGGATTCGGTGGATTGTGGGTGGGGAGAGAAGACAGAACCTGTGTCTCCCCCACTTTAGGACTCTGATGAGATGGCTGAGGTCAGGGGATTTCAGGGAAGAAATGACTCCGGAAGAGCTGTGGGTGGGGTCCCAGGTCCCTGCAGAGAAGAGAGGCGGGGCTCTGAGCTGAGCCTGAGCTCATCACTTCCCAGCTCTGCCTGTCTCCTTCACCCCACACCCCCTCCCTGACCGCAGCACCAGGGAGCCCAGACTGGAGTGATGATAAGCACCTTGCTCACCATCCAGCCTCCAGTCACAGCCCTGACAGCCCTGAGCTGCAGAGGTCCATGCGGTTGCCATAGGGTGACAATGGCAGTAGGAAGCCGAGGTCCGCAATGGTGTGTCCATTCCCGATCCACGGCCAGTACTGTCCCTGCCAGGGCAGCAGAGACAGCAGGGGGAGGTCGGTCTATCGTCCAGACTGGAGGTGCAGGCCCAGGGACCCATAACCACACAGGAAGGGTCCTGGGAAGGGTCAGGGAGGAAAGGCCAGGCCTCTCTGACTCAGCTGCCACTTGCCACCCCCAGAACCACTTCTTCCATCTGCATCTCCTGGCCAGAAGGATACCCTGTGGTCTTTGACCAGCCTCTGAACATTGCAGGGCTCATGTTGGAGGTGGCTCATATAGAGGTCACCCTGTCCACATCACACCTCGGGCATCTAGCAAACATTGGTCTTGCCTGGCTGGAGCAACTGTGGTCCAAAGGGGACAGACACAGAAGGTGAGATGGCCACAGTAGACCGGCTTCCCGAGGGTGGGGTTGGGAGCTGAAATTCCCTGTATTGTGGGGAGGTAATGGTGTGTTTGGAGAACCCAGTAGAGAGTGGCAGATGCTGCTGACTTCATCTCCTTTTCCATCTCCTGCTCTACCTCCAGATCAACAGGCACTCCCAGTGCTGGCTCTAGGGCTGGCTCCCAAGCGGGTTTGGGAGATCAGAGGCCTGCTCTGGAGCCAGGGACCCATGTAGCCCTGGATCTGCCACTCTCTATGGAGCCAGCACCAGGGCCAGTGTCAAGGGCAGCACCAGCACCCAGGACAGAGCCAGCGCCTGTGGCAACAGGAGAGGCACCACCAGAGCCAATTCCAGGGCTCTGCCATCCCTCTGCTGTGCGTGAGAAAAAGCAGCACAGGGCGGGGCTGTGTCCCATCATGGCCTATACAGCCACACATCTGGCCCAACAGCTGACGCTCATGGATGCGGTGAGCAGATGCTCAGACCCCCTTCCCTGACCAGAGACCAGTGAGCTGGTCCCACCCTGTTCCACATCTTAGGAGCCATGCCACCTGGCTGAGTTTCTTTCTGTAGAGACTGTCCCTGTGTCCGTGGCAGCTACACACAGCTGCTGTGCACATCCCATGGGAGGGGACAGAGTGCAGGGTGGGGGCCTGGCCCACTTGATGCAGGAGGAGCCCACTGAGCAGGCCCCCAGGCTGCTTAGCCCCCTGCTAGGAGGCCTCAGTAGCCTCAGCTATTACTACACACCTGGCACAGACTCCATTTCAGACCAGACACCCCACTGAGCCCCTGGAGGTAGCTGCCACAGGCAATGTGCCTCTCAATGGAAAGAAGGCCCCCAGGGCCAAGCAGGTGGCAGAAGTGGCCTCAGGAAGGGCAGGGCTGAGCCACCTTGTGGAGTGTGGGCTCTGTGAGCTAAATATGGGGAACATACCACATGCTATTCTCTACTTGTCTAGCTCTATGCAAGTGTCTCAGTGAAAGGGGAATGAAACCCAGGGCTCCGACTAGTCTGGGAGAGCCAATTCCAAAGCTCAGAATAAGGTCACCTGCCTGGGACTGCAGACTCAGAGCTGCCCTGGGCCTTGCCCATATCCCTTTCTTCTTCCCCAGGAGCAGTTCAAGAAGGTGCTGCCCTGGGAGTGCCTGGGCTCCATTTGGACTGAGCAGGAGAGGAGGGACAAGGAGCTGGTGGTACCCACAATCAGTGCTGCCCTCAGTCACTTTTATCATGTGGCAGATTTTGTACTTCCTACCTGCCTGGGGACCTGCACCATGAAGGCCCAGGACAGGGCCAGGGTGCTGGGGCTCTGGTGTTGGAGCTGTGAATGCAGGTGGCCAGAGTAAGCCATGGGAGGGCCCAAGACAGGGCCAGGGTGCTGGGGCTCTGGATCCAGGTGGCCAGGGTCAAGCGTGGGAGGGCCCAGGACACTTGTTTTCTCCTCTGTCAGATGTCAAGTTTGCTGAACAGGGTCAAAGCCCCTGAACAGCTCCTAGCCCTTCCTGTCAGGGGCACACTGACCTTGACTTCCATGCCAAGTGGTGCTCACTTTCCACCTGGACACCTACCTTGGGTTGAACTGGAATTGTCCTCCCTGATTGCTCTCCTGTGCCTCCCTGGGCCTCCACCTCCCCAGAGGGGAAAGGTCAGCACAGGGGGTGCACCTGGGGCAGTGGGGCTCCATCTCCACACCTCACGATGCATCCTTTTCCCTCCTCAGGAGTGCACGACCTTAAGAAACTACTCATCTTCTCGCGCCACAGTCACAGCTCTGGAGTGCCCGCCCATCCATCAGCTCAAGAAACCCTGGAGGGCAGTATCCAGGAGGGTGGGCTTCTGTCTCCTGTGGTGCACCCAGCCCCTCTCTGGGCTCTGCCATGTTCCCTCACTACACTGTGAGGGGAGGAAGGGGAGGCCGGGGCTCTGGAGGCAGGGATGGGCTGCATGGGTGGCTGTCTCACTCCACTGGGATGTTAGCCTCCAATGGTGAACTCAAGATCAAGTTTTCTGAACTGTGGGGCACAGGTTTTTGCCACATCGGAGATATTCACATGTCTCCTCCCCAGCACATCTCAGCTGAGAAACTGAGCTGCCCAGTGGAAATGGGGTTGGGCCAGGTGACCAGCAGGACAGCACCCGCCTTGGTCCTGTATGGCCTTTGGGAATCAGGAACCCAGAGGAAACACCCTCCTGCCAGTTGGATCCTTTGCATTCCCAGTTAAAGGAGTGTAAACTCACCCTCCTCCATGTTCCTCCCTCATTTCTTTTTTTTTTTATTTTCTCAATTATTGTTTTAAAACGTTCACATTCTACTCTTAGAAAGATTCACTTGTACCCCTGTAAGATAAACCTCAGAAGTGATCCCTCCAATCCCCCTCCCTCCACCCATTCTCCCCTTCCTTCTCCCTCCCCCCTCCCCATATTCTTAGGCTATT
>NW_003852531.1:4916837-4921466 GCF_000181295.1 Otolemur garnettii | reverse complement strand
TACCATGCTGTTTTGATCACTATGGATTTGTAGTATAGTCTGAGGTCTGGTAGCGTGATTCCTCCTGCTTTGTTTTTATTCCTGAGTAATGTCTCCTCCCTCATTTCTTTCTTTCCCCTCTGCACAGAGAAAGCTCCAGAGCTTATGAATGACTGTGTGCACAAGATGATGGCATAACATGGGAAAAGTTGACCCGGGTGAAGGGGAGCTGGAGATGGAGGCACATGTTTAGAGGGCAAGAAGAGAGGTGAATTTGAAAAGGGTACCCGGCCAGGTATTTTGGGGTTCATTTTCTCACTGAAAGTTGACCTGAAAAGTCCCAGTCACCAGTCCTGTCCAGAAGAGAGAAGGGTCTTTCCGGGGCAGGTGGGTGCAGGCAAGGCCTCTGGCCAAGGGGCTTTGCCAGCTGTTCAGCAGGGATGAGCTGCAGAGTTAGCAGGGCTCCGGCTCCTGCGCTGGTCTGGTGATGGAGCTTCCACCAGGCGATGGGGAAACGTGGGGGGTACTCTTCCTTCTTTTTCCCCAAAGCAGCCAGAAATTCTTCAGAAATCCAGGCCCCTGCTGCTGGTGTGGGCAGCCTGGGGCAGGGTCTCCAGAGAAATGAGGGACTGAGCTACGTGCCCCAAGTGACACAGCAAGCGGGTGTAGGGCACAGGGGTGGGCCTAGAACCGGAGCTCACTGAGTGGCTGTAGCACTGCACCAGCTGACTGGCCAGGTGTCCACAGTGCCAGGTCAGGGTCCTGGGAGTAGCTGAGTGAGGGGAGGAGGGTCTCACTGACTTTGTCCTGACCCTGGCAGCTGGGGATCTCCAAGCTGGCCAGCGTGGAAAACAACCTCCAGAGAGCCCAGATGAGGCAGTGGAGACGGAAGGTGACCCTGCCTTGGTAGGGCTGGGGAGGGCCACCAGGGGATGGAGGGCAGAGCCTCCCTCCCAGCTGCGCCTCCCCATCAGCAGAGCAGGGGCCTCCTGCTAGGCCCTCCTTCCTGTAGCTGGGGCTTCAAATGCCCTCATCAGAGGCACCAGGGCATGGCCTGGAAGACCTGAGCTCAGCATGCCCTTAGGGAATAATGGGGCCAGGGACCACAAGACATTGTGACCTGTGAACATCCCAGGGCTCTAGGTGGCCATGGGTGCAGCTGGGGGAGGAGAGGGAGAGAGTTGAAGGAGGGAGCTGAAGGTCCCTGGCTGCTCCAAGTGGGAGACCTTGACTAAGGGTCTGGGAGACAGGGGTGATGAGATTCCAGGGCACAGCACTGGGCAGGCCACCTGCGGGTGGGTTCTCATCACCACTCCCACCCCAATGACACAGGGCATCATTCCCTGTCTCGGAACCTTCCTCACAAACCTAGTCCTGCTGAAGAAGAGGACACACAATGCTATGGATGTGAGTGAGACTGGGGCCGGCACTCTGGGGACCAGAATCCTGAGGCTGGGGGGTGGTGGTGACATTCCTGGACTGAGCCCTGAGAACTCAGCACTCAGCCAAACTCCTCCCAGAGCACCTCCCAGGCAGCCCTGTGAGCTGGGGTATCAGGCCCCTACATCAGCCTCCAGTCCCTGTTCCTGAGGCAGAAACTGCAGAGCTGCCTGACTGCTGAGCTACCTGAGTGTCTGGCTGAGCTGGACTCAGCCTCTCCCTTGGGTGCTGCCCACGGGAGGCGGTGAAATTGGCCCCTCCACACTCAGGCAGCTCCCAGATGGCTCCAAACTCTCTTTGTGTGCAAGGACTCGGTGTCCCTACTTGTCACAAGGGAGTGTTGGGACAGAAGGCCCCTGACCTTCAGCTCCCACGCCCCCTCCATCACGACCCACATCCTGATGTGGGTGCATGTGCTGTTCTGGGGAGGTCCCCTGGCCCAGCCACCCTGGATGACGTGCAGCAAGGGAGCCCAGGGAGGAGGGGGGGAGTCATGGGTAGGTGGCCTCTCTCCTGGTCATTGGGGGCAGTGTACAGCTGGGGGCCTCTCTCTGGGGGCATAAGATGTGTAAGTCAGACACTCCCCTGGGAGGACATTCCCTGGCTCCATCCTCTGCATCGTAGATTTCCTGGGAGGATTGGACATCCAGAGAAGGAGGAGTCCACTCCATGAAGTGTGTAGGATGAGAAGGAAAACCAATTCCTGGAGACAGGGCAGTTGATATCCAACTCTGAGGACAGACTGGGCCTTCATAGGATTGGAAGGGAGAAAGGAACCACTCCGGAGAAAGGCCCCAGAGAGCGGTCCCTGCCCCACATGCCCCTCAGAATCCTCCCCCAGGCCCAGTCAGCATCCGTCCTTCTCTCTGGCTCCAGGCCATCAAGATCCTCCAGCAGTTGCAGCTGCTTCAGGTGACTGTGGAGAATTTTCGGTTTGAACTGGACAAAGAATTTCAGTCCTGGTTCCAAACCATGAAGCGACTGGACCAGGAGGACAAGTGAGGGCCTATAAGGCTGGCAGAGGGCAGGGGGACCTGTGTGCCTCTCTGCTCAGGATGCTCAGCCCCAGCCCGCTCTGTCTGAACACACTTGTGTCTTATCAGAGACGAGAAAGACAACTTTTCAAGAGCTACATCTGGGAAAATCTAAAGGAAAATGAAACTTGTTCCTGTATAATTTCTAGACTCGAGCTCTCTGTCAGTAGTCATGTTCATGTTATGATGATGTATGCTCTTATATTATCTATTAAATTCTGTCAGTAGTCTTTGCTGCAGGCAGATTGCCCTGGTCACATTAACAGGCTTGCACAGAACGTCTCGCCCAGGTGAGGATTCAAGGGATGTGGGGCTCTTGCAGATTTCTGTGTAGATTTCGTGTGTCTGTGGGTCTCAAAGCAGACTAACAACTGCATTCTCTGTTACTATGTGGAAGGCTGTGTCTGACAAAAATGGGACTTTGAAGGTTTCATGGCAGACCCAGGGAGGAAACCTAGTGAACTGGCAGCTGGATTTCATCGGAGTTTGGACAAAGTAATGGCGACAAAGTGAGAATCTGTCTCCAAAAAAAAAAAAAAAAGGGCCAGAGTGTGGTGTCTCTTGCCTGTAATTCCAGCACTCTGGGAGGCTGAGGTGGTGGATTGCTTGAGCTCATGAGTTTGAGACCAGCCTGAGCAAAATTGAGACCCCTGTCTCTACTAAAAATAGAAAAACTGAGGCAAGAGAATTACTTAAGCCCAAGAGTTGGAGGATGTGAGCTATGATGCCACAGCACTCTATACAGGTACTTTTTCTGGATAATTATAAATTTACACTTGGTTCTCTCTAGGCCATGTAGGATATTTCTTTGTCTAAGTATTTTATTCAGTCCTTCAGAGAAGACTGTCTTGATCTGAAAGCCTGAGTCAGAATTTGGAAGCTTCCTTTCGATTTCCATAGCAGATAAAAGTTTACAGAGTAATTCTTACTCGAGTCTGGAGAATGTTGGTTTTTCAGCATTCTTGGACATAGGCAGATTGTGGACAGAGGTAGATTGTGACTCTCTGCTTGGTCAACAACAAAAACCAACTGTGCGGCTGACTCTTCTTCCCTTCTCACCTCCATGATTAATTAGATGCATGTGTTGGTATTTATTTATCAATTTAGTTATGCTCCCTACTTCCAGAAAAGACTTGAAAACCTAACAACAATAACAACGAAGTAATGTGGACAATTATACTATTAATTTTTTTTTTAAAAAAAACATCGAGACCTTTATTTTTGGTGCTAGTGATTGGGATAGGGGGCCAGGGTAAAGAAAAATTGTACTTCCCAAAATGGGCCTTCCAGCCAATTCTTCAATTGAACATAAAATGTTAACTCCAAATTTCACAGGATCAAAGTTGAAAAGAAAGATGGGTTGAAGAGTTTTCCTTAATGAAAAAAAATCAGTCTTTTTCTTTGTCAGAGAAGTCAATCTTTTCCTCAAACATTTAAACTTTTAGAAGCATCTTTCCCGTGCTTGCTTCGGCAGCACATATACTAAAAAAAAAGAAGCATCTTTCCCTTAGATCCTCAAAAGAAATGGAATGACATAGGAACAGACTAGTCAACAACCATTCTGAAAGCTGTGCTCCATAAAAGACAATTGCATGCAGTAAATCCCAATTTCATGGAGACATTCCCAGACGGAAATGAAATAGTAGAGCTGGGGGAACTGTCTCCGAGCTGACCTAAGGGGGCACGAAGTGCAGAGGACCCGAGGGGAGATGAAGTGTGTGCACCACCTCAACTGGGAATCAAATCACATTGCCCTAACTAGACACAGACTCCGGGAACACATCATGCCCCAATTCCCCAGTGATTCTTTACCCTTTCCACAGTCATTTTACACACGTAGGTACTCAAAGCATATGTATTGAACAGATAGCTCACGTTCTATCAATACGCCATTCTAAGAATAACCTGTTTTCTTGGTTTTCTCTCATCACTTTCTTTTCTGCATAAACTCTTGCCTGTCAAAAAAAAAAAAAATGAACCCCCCTTAGAGCAAAAGGGGTTTTCCATTACCTGGCATTTATTCTTGGGGAGCTAAGGTGAGTGAAGTGCTCCAGCTTTCTGTTCTTTATGGCTGTATATTGCCAGGCTTTTGCACGACATATGTACGGACAGTGAGCAATCAACAGAGATGCCTGCAGAAATGCCTGCTTCTCCAGAAAAACACTAATGTAGCAGG
>NW_003852531.1:4902201-4915808 GCF_000181295.1 Otolemur garnettii | reverse complement strand
GAAAAACACTAATGTAGCAGGGTTCGACGCTCCTGCTCTAAGGAAGCATGTTGGTAGGGGCTCCAGTGGGAGAATGAAGGACACTGAAGCAGCCAACCCAGGAATCTGCTCTGGCTCTGGAGAAAAGCAGGTCCAGTCTCTGGGATCATTTATTTCCATTTGTGGAAGCCCTCCCTTCTTGGTATTTCATTTTTCTGAGAGAGGCTGAGACAAGGTAACTGCTACCTTGGCCTCTGGGAGCTGTTCTATTATCTGAACAATCTCTTTCAGTTTTCTATTGAAAAATTTAGTAATTTTTTAAACTTGCCTAAGGTTTTGACTTTTTTTCCTTTTTGCTTGTCATTCACTTGTTCTGTGTCTTGACTTTCAGACCCTGACTGTCCACTTGGTGACATGTCTTATGGAGGCCAAGGAGTAAAATGTAGTCTTTCTCCTCCGTGTGCTATGGTGGGGAGTGTGGGCAAGTGTCTGGTCCTTCCATGTGTAGTGACTTGCTGCCAGGGGAGTGCAGTGGGGAATAATCACCTTCACCGTGGGAAGGACAGCCAGCCTCACACAACCTCACACAGTCTCACACAGGCCCACACTTGGGGGCACTCTGCCAAATAACTGACAAGTACTCATCACAAATGCCACAGGCATGAGAGAGAGACTGATGACCCATCACGGTTTTCAGGAGACTACGGCCACTTAACAATTACAGTCGACCCTCAAACAGCATAGGAGTTAGGGGTGTTGATCCCTGCACACAGCAAAAAATCCTTGTATTACTTTTAACTCTCCAAAAACTTAACTACTGATAGCCTACTGTTGGCCAGAAGCCTAATCAACATCACAGTCTATTAACATATACTACTTATATGTACTATATACTGTATGTTTACAATAAAGTAAGCTAGAGAAAGGTCATTAGGAAAATCATAAGGGGCTTGGCCTCGTGGTTCACACTAGTAATCCTAGGACTCTCAGAGGCCGAGACAGGCGGATTGTTTGAACTCAGGAGTTCGAAGCCAGCCGGAGCAGACCCTGTCTCTACTAAAAATAGAAAAACTAGCTGGGCATTGTGACCAGTGCCTGTAGTCCCGGATACTTGGGAGGCTGAGGCAAGAGGATCTCTTGAGGCCAGGAGTTTGAGGTTGCTGTGAGCTATGATGACATGGCACTCTACTCAGGGTGACGGAGTGAGACTCTGTCTCCAAAAAAAAAGAAGAAGAAAAAGAAAAGGAATCATAAGGAAGAGAAAATATATTTACTATTTATGAGTGGAAGTGGATTGTCAGGAAGGTCTTCCTCTGTGTTATCTTCATGTTGAGGATGGAGAGGACAGGGGACATTGGTGCTGCTGTCTCCAGGTGGCAGAGGCAGAAGGAAACCCACAAACAAGCAGATCTGCAAAGTTGAATGCACGGCTTTTAAGGGTCAGCTGTACTACATGGCTGTAAAGTGAGATCCTGGATTGAATCTCAGAAAAAGGAAATAAAAGAGAAGAGAAGAGAAAGACAGACATTTTTGGAAAGACTAAGTAAAATTCAAATTAGATCTTAGCTTAATCAATGGTATTAAACTAATGTTGATGTCTTCATTTGGATCACTGTACTTCGATCATGTACGATTCAGGCATTATGGAAAGCTATGTGAATAGTGATGGTGTGCTATATTATTTTTATATCTTTTCTATAAGTCTAGATTTATTTAAGTTATTTTAAAACACAATTTTTTTTAAACTGGAAAGCTTCAAAAAGGAAGTGTTATTTAAATTGATCTTTAAAGAACTAAATTTCAAACGGAGCAGTGAGGGAAGAAACAACCCGGATGAAGAATCCTGGGACACGTTTCCAAATGGGAGGTGGGCTATGGCTGCCTCAGCGGTGTGTGGAAGGAGGTGTGTGAAGTCATAGAGCAAAATGGTGCAGAGTCTGCAAGGTCTGCAGCTGACAGAGGTCAGAAGCTGCTCCTGAGTGGAACAGTAGCCTGGCTAACAATAGCGTTCAGAGACGGTGGGAGAACAGGTTGAAGAGGGGCAAAAGTGATCCAGTAAGACCAAGTACTGGGCTGCTGAGAAGAAAATTCATTGTTTTTCAACCATGATTGTGGCAGGAGGCAAGGATGGTTGAGCGCTGTTTGGTAAGAGTGTGATTAAGGGGCAACAGGCCTTCCCGACCCACGTGGCCCATGCTACTCTCAGCCACTGTCTGCTGGTCATTTTCTGTGCCAGAGCTTTGTAGTGGAGAGTGTCGGGTCAGGTGAGGAGTCTTCTGTGGGCAAACAACCTGGGGAAACAAACCTGTGGGCAAACAAAGGGGAAAATCTTTGGGCCACCTCCAAAGGAAGCCTCTTAACCACCAGTTTGCTGCTTGCCGCGCTTCCAGTTAAAATGTCAATGAATCAGACTCATAAGGATACCCTTTCTCTTGTTTTGACACATGTATTTACCATTTTTAGAGGAGAAAAGTCTTCATTAAATGTGTTTTGGATTTTACTCAACAGCAAATACTTTAGGAAAAGTTGGAAACGAGGGGAGCACCATGGGCTTGTGCACCCTGTGTTCTGATATCTCAGTTTCTGAAGGATGACCATCCCTTAGTCTGGCAATTTCCAGACTTTGGAGTTGACTCCAACATTGTCTTATTGCCTTCCTTCCCAGAGGGCATCTGTGGATGGGAGGCTCTTGGAGACCACTGCCCCCAACCCGGCAGCTTTGGGCTGGATTTCTCGCCTGATAACTTCCTCTTGCAGTTGCCACTGCTCACCAGGAAAGGCAGATTGTGAAGGCAACAAGCTGCCTTCAAAGCTCTGGGGATGAAGCCATCAGATCAACATGGAGAGTTCCAAGCACCCTGAAGGAAAGATGTTTCTGGGTTATAGAACTGGGAAAAACTTGTCAGCTTTGGAGACATGGCAGGCCATCTAAGGACAGACAAGTGTGTCAGACAGCACAACTTCTAGCAGCTGGCTTTTCCTTGATGACAGCCTTTGTTTTCCATCCCAGGCCTAAACTTCAAGGGGAAGGAGCAGTTTAGGCAGATGGTGAAATGTGGTGATGGGAGGCTGTTTTGATTGAGACATATAAACTTGACTATTTCCTGTGGGGAAGAAACAAGGAAAAAAGAAAACAAAACATAACTACCGGCATGTGCTGGTGTTGGAGTCGGGGCAGAGGGGGCATCTGTCCATCTTTGCAGTCCCCTGCACTGAGGATGGCAGTTGGCCTCCCTGGCTTCGGTCCTTCCTCCAGGAAACAGGGATGGCAGATGTGCCTCTCGAGGCCGTGCTGTAACAGAACGCAGGTCAAGTATCTAGTTGTGGCTGAACACAGAGAAACTTTAAAAAAGAAAATGGCATTGAAATTAAGAGTATGTTTTGAGAAAATTTTTACCACTTCAGGAGCTAAGAAAAGGTAAGGATATGGAGAGAAGACAGATCAAGAGAGGCTGTGGGACTCTTCTCCTCCCTCTCTACCAAGGGCCATGATGTGCCTTGGTCTTGACAGGAGAGTAGCGTCACATTTCCCTCTGTGTCCTGGGAGAATCTTTTGCAGACTTGGGCAAGTGGTGCTGCATCTCTGGACTCCAGTTCTTATAACTCTCACACAGGGCTACAGTTAACATTGAAGAGGACGCCTTTGGTTCTCCTTGGAGTCTGGGTTGGTGGGAGCACAAGCCTCAACCTGGTCCTTCCTGGAGATCCCTGCCACCAGTTCATTGCTGGGTCATCCCTGACCCAACACCTTTCAGAGTGACCATTTCTTCTCAGATTGTTCTCTTTAATGACTTTCTACTAGGATACATTTCATATTAACTCCCGCCTATGTTTTTCATTCCTCACTACTTTCCTGCCTCCTGCTTCCTTTCATTTCCTCCTTCAAAAATTCTTTTTCTTTTTTTTTTTAACCATTTCTACTACATGGTTAATATGTAAAACCTAATTTATTAACATTTTGGAACATTATATTGAGCTGGAACCAGCATGCAAACCACCACAGTCAGCTGGCCCTTGGGAGTTGGCTGTTGGTGGAAATGCCCCTTGCCCAGCTTACACCTCCCCCCATGGCAGCCTGCACCTGGGAGGGGGGCTGCGCTGGAGCAGCGCTGGAGATGGCGGGAGAGAGAGCAGCTGTGTCACAGGCCCTGACCATACCCACTGCAAAATTATACCCACTTTTCCACATGAACAAGGAATGCTGAGAATTGCTGAGAATTGTCTGACATTTTATCTTTCTTCAAAATTAACTTAGAAAAGATAAGGATGCTATTTATTCTTTCTTTTTTTGTTTTAACAAATATAAATACTTCATGCAGGGACATTGGACGAAAAACAAAAGAAAAAATCAAAAGGTCTCTAGTTTCATCACCCAAATAAAACTTGATGATGTGATTTTTAAAAAGTAGCACACATGCATAGTCAACAAATACAGAAAGTACACCAAAATTCAAAGGAAATCTTTTCTCCTTGAGTCCAGCTCCTCTCGTGAGAAATCCTACATAGCACAGATGATACACACACACATGTGTTTTCAGATTTACTCTAATTTCTTTGATTGGATGATTCTTTATTTGTGTTCAGTCTGTTTATGTAGCTATTTCAGGCTATATGTTTCTGTGAGCAAGTTTAGCAGAATTCCATGTGTTTTTATATGCCGTGTTTTCAAAAGATTGGGTCTGTCAATGTTCAACTTTAGTGCCTGAGATACTTGATTCTAAACTATTTCTCCTTCTTTTAATTCATTCAAAATTTTTCTGTGGCTTTAATAATTGTTTTTCGGTGAACCATTCTCTGTGGTTAGAAATACATTGTAATGTATGTCTATTGGTTGAATTTTATACATTATTTTATTTTGATTCTCCATTCAGCAATTTCGAAGTGTGACTCCAGGACCAGTAGACCCTCAGCATTAGAATGTCCTGGGACTTTTCAGTTGCAGATTCTCAGGCCCCACCCAGAGCCACTGAGGTAGAGATTCTAGGGGGAGGCCCAGTGATTTGTGCTTTAATGCCTCATTAGATTCTGAGGCTGGCCGAAGCTTTGGTGCCACTGTTCTATTTCCTCAATTAATCTGGTCCATCATGACATCATAAGCTTGCGTTAGTCTCATACCACTCATGGTTTTTGTTGATTTATTCTAGAAGTGCCTAGAACTCATGCTTTATGTTTTGTTTCTTTGTTATTTTATGCATAAAATACAGTTGCATTATCACTGTGACTTTACCTTAGTGTTGGCTGCCCTTTGCTCTAATGCACTTGCCGCTGTGACTCTATCCTTGCCCACCATTGTTACGGTGGACTCTAGATTTCTTTTTGTTAGCATCTGCTTGGAAGTCTTTGTCCTTCTTGTATGTAAGTCATTCTGCAGCTCTTTTTCCCAGTAGATTTGTTATTCTATTTACGTTTGTTAATGTTATTTCATCTCAATGTACTGACTAAATATTACATTTTATCTTTTATATGTTATTAACTTAATGTTTGGGATTTTTGTTTGTTTTCAATATATTTCCTATTTCCTTCAATTACTCTGGAGATTTCCTTCCCTTTCTTTTCCCTCCCTCCCTCCCTCTCTTTCTCTTCTATCCTCTCCTTCCTTCCTTCTCTCCCACCCTCTTTCCTCCTTTCTTTCTTTCTTTTTTCTTTCTTTCTTTCTTTCTTTCTTTCTTTCTTTCTTTCTTTCTTTTGTGTGTTTGTCTGCTGGTAATTTGGAGGATTTCTATTTTTAGTTTTCTGGTGGTTTTTATTATGTTATATTTAACGCTCTATGTCTTGATTTAATAAATCTAGATAGTAACTATGTATTCTGCCCTTTTTTTCTGGCTATAATGATTTTATTTATTTTTATGATTCCCTATACTACAGAAATATATATAAAACTCTTCTTCGTTTACAGAGTATAGGAAGGGATCTTTTCTGTTTTCTTCTTTGGTGGTGGAGGAAGAACTGGAAGGAGTTTTCTGGTCCACCACAGTGGTCAGGCCCACCGGCCCCCACACGTTGACGTTGGACTGCACCCAGCTGGGCTCACTGGCAAGTGCCGACGCCACAGAGTCCCTGGAGACATTAGCTCAGTGGAAATGATGAAATAGCTTCATTTGGCAAGTTAATTGCACTTACTAATCTTACAATTTTCTTTGTCAGTTTAATCTATTCTTTGGTATGCATAGCAAGTAAACAGCTTTTATTTCCAAATGATAAATATTTGGGGAAATCGGAGGCTCCTGTAGTGGCATTAATTAAGTCCTCAGAGGAAGGAATGATTCATGATTATGCCAACTAGAAAAACGTCTTGTGGTTAGACTTACTGTATCAGTTTTTACTAAGAAATTCCAGCATATCTTTTTGAGGTTTTCTGTGGGGTTCTGAGAAAAGATTGGGTCTTTAAATTTCTCAAAGTTATCCTCAGAAAACATAACTTTCTGACATTTATAGATCTGTTTTTCTCTCTCAAAAGTTTGTATTTAAATTAGTTTAACTTCTCATAGTCACAGTCACCACTCCCCCAATGTCTCTGCTCCATCCCTCCCTTGACTCAGAGTTAATTAGCCAGAACTTCACTTTCTTTTTCCTCTGCACTCCATTCTCTCAGTCCTCCAAGCCTGTGAACAGAGGGACGGGAGTCCCTTGAAGTTTGGAGGGACCCAGGAGCCACCTACCTAGTGGTGGCATCACGCCAAGTGATGCTTAACCGTCCCAACCTGCAGGAAATGGGGAAACTTCCCTGCTTAGCTGGCATCCCGCCTCAGGGACCTGCCATCCTGCCTGCATGAGAGACCAGTGTTCCTGAAAGTTCCTGCATTTCTGAATGAAAAGAGCAGGTGTCTTCTCTCACGAGATCTGTGCTCACAGTAGCACATGACACCTTCAAAAAAGCAGGGACACACAGCGAGGGTAAAGCACTCTTTCAAGCTGCTAGGATTGGGAGACGTGAAGAGGGGTCTTAACAGAGGAGTTCCATTATTCTAAGCTGCCTTGAGTTGCTGTGAGCAGCCACGTCTGGTGTCTGGGGTCACTAGAGGCTGGGCAGCCAGTCATAGCACAGGGCACCATGTGGAACAGGAGGATAGATGAGGGTTTTTCTCCCTCTTGTAGAGAAGTGTCCAGGTAGGGAGGTGGTCAGTGTAGAGAGGTGGGCAGTGTAGACAGGTGGTCCATGTAGGGAGGTAGCCAATGTATGAAGGTGGTCAGTGCAGGGTGGTGGCCAGTGCAGGTGGAGGTTCTGCTGCAAGTCTTCCCTTGTCCTTTGTGACTTTTCCATCTCCTGGCTGTCCTCTCAGCTCTCTGCCCACCCCTTCATGGCCTCCTGCACTGATCTTCACCCACCTACCCACCCATTAAATACTTTCCTACTTCACTTTCCACCTGTATCCTCTATTCTCTGCTCAAAAAAAAACAATGTTTCTCTGACACATTTTATCCTCTCTTTGTATTTGCAAGCAGATTATTTCCAAACTCAGTCCATTGCCCTCTCCTGAACTTCAGGCCTATGCAGTCCTACCATCGGCTCCACACACCTGTGTGCTCAGGTACGGCAGGACCGTACTGGACCACCAGCCCCCCTCCAGCTCTTCCCTCCATCATCCGTTTCACCTGTTCCTTCTCTCACAAACAGCACCTCCAGGTAGGCACACATTATTGTGTTCCTGCTCTCCACAAATCCTCCAGGCTTATCTATACACCTCATCTACACAATCACTTCCATCCTTTTTCTCCCATGGGGCTCTACCTGTTGCTCTCACAACCTCCGGTCTTTCCTCCATTCCAACCTGTCATTGGTCTGTAGACAGAAATCTGTCTCCAGTGTCCATGCGATCCTGCTCATCCCACATCAGCCCTTCCATGAGCCTCCACTGCTCTTGGCATTGAGAATGCAGCTTCCCAGGGCCCAATCTTCAGTTCCTGCTCACCTCTCCCTCAGCCTTCCTCTCTCCCTTGTGTTGTAGCAACTTCTAGGAAGTTGCCTTTAGGAAATTCTTTGAATTTCTCTTAAGCAAACCATGCTCATCTCCCTTGCAGCCTTGCCTGAGCTGTGACAGGGTTCCTACTCTGCCTCCAAGACTCCCACATGTCACAGGCTTGTTCCTCCTGCTTTTCAGGTTTCATCTTGGGTCTGGTTCTCTGCAGTGACTTTCCTGGTCCCCCAGGCCAGGACCACGGAGCCCTTCTATTTCCTGTGTCTTAGTTTCGTTTCCCACAGAAGCAGATTCTGAGCTAAGGATTCAAGTGCAAGGTTTAGTTGAGAGGTAATCTCAGAAAGTACCCAGCAGAGCGTGGAGGATGAGAGAGGGAAGGAAAGGAAGTGAGCACAGCATGTGTTGTCACACAGGTTGCTGCCGTGGGCAACGGGAATTCTGTTCCCTGGAGACCTTGCAGAGAAACATAGAGTGCTTCTCCAGCAGGTGAGGACATGGGGGTATTTGCCCTCTAACTTCCATGTCCCAGGTTGAGCAGAGCTCCCTGCCTGCACTGCACACAGGTAGCATTAGGCCTAGACTAAGGTGGAAAAATACCAGTTAACTCCTGGCAAATTTCTGGGCTACAAGCCCTCAACAAAACGGAGTAAGTCTGTTTCACTCCCAAGATAGTTGGGAAAGTACTCACTCACTTCTTGTTTGACTGACTTCCCTGAGAAATGGACTGGGAAGTTCCAAATGTCCCTGAACTGACCTTTGAGAAATACCAGGTGGGAAAAGTACTAAAACAAAGATATATGACTAACTGCAAAATTCTGTTTCTGTACGATGTTTGCTAACCTACCCAAATGCACCCAGGCAGCCTGCATGCCAACCATGATGCAGACCAAGCCTTAAAAAACCGACCCCTTCAACACTCGGGGCTGTTCTCTGAACCCCTGTGTTGGGTATGAGGCAGTCGCCAGCCAGCTCTTCAATAAAGGGACTTTGCTGTGAATTTGGCTTGTTTGACACTGTGGTCTTTGTGGAACTCCTGGGCATAACAGTAGAGCTCCTTTCTGAACCCTAGATGGCCTTAGCCAGAGTCACAGGGCTGGCAGCAGGACATCTCCAACAGGTATGCAGACAGGGGGACAGAGAGGGGACCTATAGGGCAGCCTTACTGAACTTAATCACTTTAAAACTCTAAAACTCAGAACAGCCTCAGTTTGCAAAAGAAGTATAAATAGTAGCATTTGTAGAAAGTCTGGAAGTGGAAGGCAAGGAGGTTCTGAAGCAAAACAAGGGCGATTGGAAGTCTGGGAGACGGTGATCCATGGGGACTGGAGAGCTGAAGTGGAAGGGGCAGAATTCACAAAAGATGTGGCATCCGGACATGGGATAACTGCATTTAGAGAAGAAAGAGGAACAATCAAAGAAGAATTTCAGAGTTTCAGGCTGGGAAGCTGATATACCTGCACCCCTGCTGGTTCTCTAGGTGACGTGGTGGGCCACAAGGGCCTGACTCTGGAAGACCTCTGTTTTCTCATTGTTTTAGCAGACACTGGAATATATTCTATAACTTTGTGTCTTTAACATGGTATGATCTCAAGTTACAGAAACTGGAAATTCCTATCACTAAACAGAGTCCTGCCTCATTCTCATTGAAAAACTTGCTCCAAAGGGGCCTTGGCACCCTGCCCCTGACAGCGAAGCTGGTAGGCCCCGGGCGCCTGGGGTGTGGGTGTGTCCCCGGGAGCAGGGCATGCTGGGAAGGCGCATGGATGGGTGCTTTGTCTTAGCGGCTCCCCTGCAGGGGGAGGCCGGCCTCTGAGTGGCCTGCAGCTGGGCTCTGGCTACGCTGCCACCTTCATTGAGTGCTAGGGTCGGTGGGAGCAGCCTCCAGAAGGAAGCATCTGATTTCAGCCAGGCAGTTGTTGGATGAGGTCATGGGCCAAGACTGAAACCTTGCCCCAGAGGAGAAGCAGAGCAACGTGTGGTGGGACAATGAGAGCGTTTGTGAATATTATCATTTTATTATCATGGCTTTTGCCCTGCAGAATTGTTCACAAATACTCATTCTGATCTTGATGTAAACAGAAGAGGAGATAACATTAGAGATGTCAGCAAATTTTTGGAAGATGACAAGCAGATGAAGGAGTAGCAGGGAACTCAACAGAGCAGAGAAACCTGCACCCTAAAAGCCTGCAGAAAGGCCTACTAAACAGAAGCCAGTGCTTGAGCAACAAAGCCAGGGACAGGCTCAGGATTTGAAGGAGCCAGGATACAGCCAGATGTTTTCTCCCAGGCAAAAGAGAAGAGGATTCTTATCTCAAGAAAGTAAATACTTCCAAAGAAGTGATCTCTATAGGCCCATGTGAAAAAATTCATGATGAAAACCTACAAAAACAGTATGAGAAGAGTTCTCATTTTATGAAATTTAGCTATGAGGGAGATATTTTGCAATACTTATGGAGCTTACCTGCACAAGTACTGGTAGAAGGTAGAATCAGATGAGGCCGTGCTCATTTGGCATTATCTCAAAACCAGCTGTCCTCTGGAGCAGCTGCCCCAACAGGCAAAAATGAAGGAAAAAAATCAAGTTTTGACAGACAAAATTGATGTGCTTCGACAGCAGATTGAAGAACAGGATCTGTAGGAAAGGTAGAGGAGGTCCAGGGGATGATGAAATTAGTTGAACAGTTAAAAGAAGAGAGAGAATTGCTTAGGTCCACAACCTCGACAATCGAAAGTTTTGCTGTCCAAGAAAAACAAGTGGAAGTTTGTGAAGTGCGTGGAGCCTTTTGGATAGTTGCAGATGCCCAGTCTCAGGTAGATGGCTATTTGATGGGAAAACGACACACAGGCTATGCCAAGATTAAAGCTACTATAGAAGAACTAAAAGAAAAGTTAAGAAAAAGAACTGAAGAACCTGATCATAAGGAATGTCTATAAAAAGGGAGGTAAGTAAGAGAAGAAAGAGAAAAAGAGCAGGAGAGAGGAAGGGAAGAAAGAGAAAGGAAAAGATGAAGGGAAGAGGAAGAAAGAGAAAAACAAAGGGCTTGGGACAGAGAAAGAAGGAAGAGAAGTTGTTCACAAAGTAGGCACTCAAGCCAAACTTCAGTCGGAAGATGTAGTCGGTCTCGGGACCACAAACGGTCACAAAGTGGAGAACGAAGGCAAAGCAGAAGTAGAGATAAGCAGAAGCCATGACAGACCAGAGAGAAAGCACAGACCTCAAAGTTCAGATCGGAGAACATCAAGAAGTCATAAACACAGGAGCAACATTCGGGACAGAGAACAAGATAGAAAATCCAAGGAGAGCAAAAAGAGATTTGATGATAAAAAGAAAAAGTAGTTGAGAGAAACAGAGTGAAGACAAACACTGAACCAAAGGAAAGAGACACTAAGAATGAGGCCAGTGGGACCTGTGGAGACATTAAATGTGAAGGTGACACTCAGTCCAGTTAAAACTGATCTGATAAGACCTCAGATCAGACAGAGGGCTACTGCTGGAAGATTTTTGGAAGAATACTAAGAAGGCATAATGTGAAAATTGACATTACAATAAGGTGAAAGAAAGCTATAGTGGCATAGAAAAAGTATAAAACTCGGTTAGTGGGTTTTTTTGTTATTAAAAATTAATTCAAGACTGATGTGATCAACCAGATGTGTTAAATAGTATATGTGCCACTGAAAACTTAGGTCCTGTATCATATTTTTTCTTTAAGACTTTTTAAGAAATATTACCTAAACATGTGGCTTTCTCAGTGTTTAATTGTAAGTTTTCAGTCTTAGACTTTTAAAACAGGATAAAATATTAGTATTTGTGTGAATCAGATATGTGCTATACTTAGACTTTGAAATTAGAAGTAAAAATAAAGTATATCTGACTTCCTGTTTAAAAAAAAAAAGAAAAGAAAAGAGAAACTTGCTCCTAGGACTTGATTAAGACTGGCACTCCTGGGCATGGATCTCATTACACAGCCCTGTGCCCCAGTTGGGTGGGGAATCTGGAAGTGCCAACGCATGACAGCTCTTTCCTTGATTGAAATTAGAGCTAACCTTTGACATCCTCACAACAGCATTACTCTTTGCCCATTATTTTTTCATATGTTGTCTTTAACTATACATCCTTTTAAAAATTCAACACATCTTTCCCCTTAATTTTCCTTAGTGACTATCAGTAAAGGGTTTGATGCATCTTTGCAGCAAAGCACAAAGTCATCACGATTGACTCTCAGAAAACATGGCAGTGGACACAAAGGAGACCTGCTTAGTCGCCCTTGCCATGGGAGCCTGATTCTCTCCTGTGTCTGTTGTTTGTTCTTTGACTCCAACATCCAAACCCATAGGCTCCTCTGCATGTCCAAATCAGAGAAGGCTCTAAGTCAGGCGTCCACAAACTGCAGCCCACAGGCCACTAGCAGCCCACCTAGGACATTTATCCAGCCCGCCGGGTGTTTTTGCTGCCTCTGCCTGTCCTGCTTAGCAGCGGACTCATTCCAGGCCCAGAGTCCGGCCCTTCAACAGTCTGAGGGACAGTAAACTGGCCCCCTGTTTAAAAAGTTTGAGGACCCCTGCCTAAGTCAGGCCTTCTATATTTCTATTGATAACTTTTTAGTAGGAGCCCTTCTCTATCCAAGATAAAAGTAATTCTGCACATGTTCCCCATCAGCTAGAAAAGTGTCAGAGAGCCTGGCTCCATTATGGCTTTGAGCATGTTTTCTCATTTCAATCATTTCTGTCTTTTAGGGCCTCTCTGGGGACCAAATGTGGTGATGCCAGGACACACTTAGAATTCAGCCTTATTTTCATTCATAGACAAGAGTCTTCCTTTTGCTGGCTTCCTCAGAAGTAGGCCCTGGGGCAGCTCATGTGGGAGGTAACCTAGGAACCACCAGTTGGGGACTGGGAAGCAGTGAGCTGGAGAAGGAGAGGAGGGCAGGACAGGTGCATCACTGAGTGGGCCACACCTATGGATAGCTGGAGCTCAGTCCTGGTGGAGACCTCTGGGAAACGAGGTGAAAAGTGCCCAGAACTACCCCACCTGATGGTAGAGAAAGCCAGATTTTTATTTTCCAAGTCCTGTCCATCCCTTGTTGAAAGCTGTTCCCCAGGACCCTAACTCCCCAGCACTGCTGACCTGACTCACACCTGAGCTCTGTGGTCTGCGGGCACCTGTGAGCCATGGCCACCTGAAGAAGCCCCCAGGCAGAGCCCCAGCAGCAGGAAACAGCAGACACAAGTAGAAGGAACAATGAATGGTTTCAAGTGTGACTTACTCCTAGGGGCATGCCCAGATTTTGACACAAATATCTCAAATTTGTGAACTGATGAAATACTGTAATCATTTGTCAGATGTGAATCACCATTTTACTCAAGGTAAAAGCACAGAAACATCTCTACAAGTGCCTCAGCAAGGAAAGGAAATTGGTCAGTGTTAGCTCATAGCACTGGTGACTGTACTCTCCCTACTCACACAGGCAGACTGGAGGGAGGTCGCAGCGGGGCATCATCCCTGGGCACTCCCTGGTGCCATGCCCACAGCTCTGAGCAAGAGATGGATGTCCTTGAGTCCCACTGCGTGGGTGTGGGGGTGAGGTGAGAGGTCTCGTGTCTGCACACTCACTGTCCTGTGTGTCCGGTGAGGCTGCGGGCTCCCCACTGTGTGGGTGCAGGGGTGAGGTAAGAGGTCTCGTGTCTGCACACTCACTGTCCCGTGTGTCTGGT
>NW_003852531.1:4893157-4897829 GCF_000181295.1 Otolemur garnettii | reverse complement strand
GGTGAGAGGTCTCGGGGGCTGCACACTCCCTGTCCCGTGTGTCTGGTGTGGCTGCTGGCTTCCCACTGTGGTCTTCATCCTGGGCCCAGGTAAGTTGGCTTCCTGGGCTGCTGTGGCCTCGTGGGCATAAAGCAAGGCCAGAGGCTTGTTGACTTTCAGAAATCCACCTCCTCCACAGACACAGTCTGTCTTGATGAGGCCTCTAGGGGTGGAAAAACAAGGTTGTACTTTCACCTGTCACTGGGCAGTGTCTGCACTGGGACTCCCAGAAGGCCGATTCCTTTCCATACAAGGGAAATGAGGTGATGATTCACTGCATCCCTTCATCCCTCCAGTGTAGTTTTCAGGAGATTCAAATCTGGGCAATAAGTTTTCTATGGTTTTGAAATAATCCAGCAGCCAGACACAGCTCATCAGAGCCTGAGTCACCCATTCTAACCTTTTTGACACTATTTGCATAATTGCTGATCTCAATTATGAACATTTCTACATCATCAAGGAAAAAATAAATTTTCATCACCTGAGTTTTTATTTTATTAAAATGTGTTTAATATGGTTCCGTTTTCAGTGTACAATTAACCAGGAAGGTCAGTTGCCTGGAACTGCACCTCACCCTGGAGTCCAGGAGGGATGAATGTGCAGAGTCCAACCACGAGGAAGGGGGTGAGTCCAGGTCTTCTCTTGGATTAGAACATCCTTATCCTTCTCTGGGAAGTTCCTTTTATCTAAACATAAATATTTCCATATTGCAAAGAGGAAACTGCCCTCATTTATAGTGGTTGAGAAATTGATGTTTATAGTTCATAGCAAAAAGTCTTGCCAGCCACTGCTGGTCCTCAAATGTGTGAAGGAAAAATCAGTAACTGAAGGAGATTTTTGGTTTTTTGTCATCAGTCTAAATCATTTCAGAAGATGACAGTAAGATGTGACAAGTGCAGCACTGAGGGTGAAGGTTAACGAAGGCTTTGCACAGTTTCCCTCAAGGTCATTCAAATTGTGCCCCTGAAATCCTGATCTTTAGTGTTGGCCATCCATATCCAAAATTTGAAATTTTACACTAGAGGGGAGAAATCCAGTTTTTCATGGAATCCTGGGTTTTCTTTTCTTCCCTTCACGTTTCAGTTCATCTCTTTAATTTATCAAAAGACAACCTATCTCCCTAGTTTCCCTATGGAGGTGGGTGGGCAATCTTACCAACGAATATATTGGATTAAAAATCAAGAAGGTGGAGATGTCACAGAAGGCATTTTGCACTTCAGGGGAATTAGATAGTTCAGGCAATTACAGCCTGACAGACCAGAACACCCACGATCGATCGAAAACTGCAGGAGGAACTGGTGTGCCTTTGGCAAACAAGATGAGGGTCCTCTTCAATAAAGGAGGAACAAGGGAAATGTACCAAGAGTCAGAATCGCCCTGACCATGGTGATGTTTCCCAGGTGTCTGAGCATGCCCAGCTCAGCAAACTGTACACATTCCATATGTGCAGATTTCGACATATCAATCATACCTCAAAAAAGCTGTTAAATTGTATTAGACAAGTCCAATCACCTGGTTTTGAGGAAGACATGGATATTTTGAATGGGACAAAAGCTTGATAACTAGGATCTACAGATAACTCAAATTAATCCACATGAAAAAAAAGCCAAAAATCCTTATATCACTGGGCAAGAGAGAAGAAATAGAACCTTTTTTAAAGAAGACAGATGAATGGCTAACAAACATGAAAAAATGCTCATTGTCCCTAATTATTAGAGAAATGCAGATAAAAACCACCCTGAGATAGCACTAACTCCAGTGAGGATGGCCCATATGACAAAATCTCAAAACTACAGATGCTGGTGTGGATGTGGAAAGAAGGGAACACTTTTTATACTGCTGGTGGGACTGCAACCTTTTGGAAGGAAGTATGGAGAACCCTCAAAGAACTCAAACTAGACCTCCTATTTGATCCTGCAATCCCATTACTGGGCATCTACCCAGAAGAAAAAACATCTTTTTACCGTAAGGACCCTTGCACTAGACTGTTTATCACAAATCAATTTACAATTACCAAAATGTGGAAACAATCTAAATGCTCACCAACTCAGCAATGGATTAAGAAGCTGTGGTATATGTATACCATGGAATACTATTCAGTCACTAAAATTTATGGAGACTTTACATCTTTTGTATTAACCTGGATGAAAGTGGAACACATTCTTCTTAGTAAAGCATCACAATAATGGAGAAGCAAGAATCCAATGTACTCAATTCTGCTATGAAGGCAGTAGATGAGCTAATACAAGGTAGGGGGATAGGAGAAGGAGCAGGGGGAGATGGGAAGGAGAGGGGTAGGGGCATGGTATTTAGCACACCTCTTGGGGGCAGGACAAATTATAAGAGGAACTTTATCTAATAAATGCAATCAATGTAACCTGGTTATTTGTACCCTCAATGAATCCCCCCAAATAAAAAATAAGTGGGCAAGAGACTTGACAGAAGCTTCTCTGAAGAAGACAGATGAATGGCCAACAAACACATCATCCCTAATCATCAGAGAAATGCAAATCAAAACCACTGATCCCAGTGCAAATAGCCCACATCACAAAATCCCAAAGCTGCAGATGCTGGTGTGGGTGCAGAGAGAAGAGAACACTTTTACACTGCTGGTGGATTGCAAACTGGTACAGCCTCTGTGGAAAGAAGTATGAAATAATCCTCCAGGAACTAAAACTAGACCTTCCATTTGATCCTGCAATCCCATTACTAGGTATCTATCCAAAGAAAAAAATCTTTTTTATCACAAAGATATTTGCACTAGAATGTTTATTGCACATGAATTCACAATTGCCAAGAGTCATGGAAGCAACCCAAATGTCCTACAATCCATTAATGGATCAACAAGCATTGGTATATGTAGACCATGTAGTACTATTCAACCCCAAAATATATGGATTCTTAACATCTGTTGTATTTACCTGGATGGAGTTGAAACACATTCTTCTAAGCAAAGCGTCATAAGAATAGAAATGCAAGTATCCAATGTATTCAGTACCACTATGAAACCAGTAGAAAAACAACTACATGCCCACATGGGAGAAAAACACAAGTATATTCCAAATAGGAGGGAAGGGGAGGAGGGGGAGGGGAAAGGAGAGAGGAGAGGAGGATTGGTGAGCTCTCACCTAATGCACACAATGAAAGCGTGTACAGCACACCCACGGGTGAAGGGCTCAACTGCAACTTGAACTTTACCTTAGAAACAAAAACAATGTGCCCTAATCATCTGTATACCCTATTAATCTGCAACAAAAAACCCATAAAACTTGTGTAGCACCCAATCTAATGCCATAGCATTTGTTCAGTACATATGTAAATGCAAATATAAATGTAGTTACTTATCTATAAATTAAGTACTTTCATAAAATGAGTAATAATGCCTTCGCAGATTATGATTCCTTTTTTTCTTCACTTTTACTGGCGTCTGAGCATTTGTGGAGTGAGACTGTGAGGGACAGAGAATGGGGACAAAGCACCTCTCATCTCTGGCTTGGATATTGACTTAGACCTCCAGGCTCCTGAGTTACTCTCTGAATCATGGGACAGGTTCCTAATAGGACCTGTAGCCAAGGACATGTCATTCACCTCTGTCACATAGGACTTCCCTTAATTCAATGACAGCCTCCAAATAATTTTGAGGTAAGCAAAACCAAAGGTCTTAGAACAGAAAGGGCTTAAATCATGGTGGGAGGAGACAGGAAAGAGACGGGGTCAGTTACATGCTTCAGGTCGAGTTCACTACTTTAGGCCTGTGTCAGCAGTGTCTGCTATTGGGGTGACGGGGCCAGACTGGGGCTCAGCAGATGAGAGGCTGGGCCCTGATGCCCAGTTCCTCCCTGTGGGTGGTGCTGGGGCAGCTGTGTCTGAGCCGCTGGGGAGCCGCTGGGTAGCTGCTGCAACTGGCCACACCTCCAGTGGGGTGATGTGGGCAAGGGACACCTCCGGCCAGATTGGCTGTGTGTGGGCATCGTCGGATCCAGCTGGGGGCCCCTTTGGTCCTTCCACCCCTCCCTGCCCAGGGTCAGAAACACGTATGTGCTCAGCTCCATTCCCTGAAGACTTGTGACTCACAGGCCACCTGCTTCTGCTTCAGATTTATCTGTCACCCTTATCTGATTGTTGGTCTTATTTTTAGAGCAGAATTGAATAATCTTGAACAAGACAGCAAACGCATGTCACAGTAGGAGAGTAGCCGACTTCTGGAGATTGTATGCTGGGAAGTCAGGGCTGAGTGGGCGACGGCTGGTTTCTCCACCTACTCAGCGGAACTTCGGTGGAGAGAGCTAAGGCGTGTGTGGAAGTCAGCAGAACTGCTCCCAGTGAGAGGAGGCATCTCCTCGTCCCCAAATTTCCATGAACTTCTAAGTCCAGGGCAAAAATAAAGGGAAGTCACTTGGGACATTATTAACTTTTAAAAGCTTGGTTATGGTGATATTTGTTAATTTTGAAGCATGACTTTATGACATTTAATTACATAAAGAAGATCAGGGGCGGAGCCAAGATGGCGAACTGCAGCCAGCTTTTTACAGAAGCTCCCGTCCAGAAGGAGGCTGAAAGGACAGAACCTTAGCAAAGTAGCTGATGGTTTGGAGCAGAGACAAGAGAGAAGATTGAAGAGTGCACTTCAACC
>NW_003852531.1:4883738-4885597 GCF_000181295.1 Otolemur garnettii | reverse complement strand
AAAAAAAAAAAAAGAAGATCATTGAGGCCATCTCTTAAAGAAAGATTATGCCAATTTGTCCAATAAATCCCCATTCTGACGGCTTCTAATCCATCCAGACTGAGCTTGTTCATCTTCTGAGACACAAGCCTTCCAGGGACAAGCCATTTATCCTGACAAAAGAGAATAAGACCTGATCCCAACTTTCTCCTGTCTTTGAACCTTACCTTTCCATAATTAAAAACGGAAAAGCAGAAGGAAATATCCAGCAACCCCTCCCCTCCTGTTCTCTTTCATGTTAATTTTCCCTAGTGTGTCTGGTTTAAGTCAGGCCAAAGATGAAAGGCCAAGGGATAATACTACTCTCCAGGACATTTTCAGATTAATGTTTGCCTCAAAGTTCAAGAGGTCTCAGGAATGACAATGATGCCAAAACTATCATCACCCACCCAGGACCATCCAAGAGAAAAAAACAAAAACAAAAACAAAACTCAGACTACTCAGAAGAGGTGACAAGCTGCAGGAGGCACAGGGCAGCCTGTGCTATGGGGAGAAGGACGGGAGGACAGGAGCCTGTGGGTCTGCAGGGCAGTGTGTGCTGTGGGGAGATGGGGCAGGAGCTTGTGGGCTGCAGGGCATTCTCTACTGTGGGGAGAGGGATGGCAGGGCAGGAGTGTGTGGGCCTGCAGGGTGGTCTATGCTCCGGGGAGAGGGATGGGAGGACAGGAGCCTGTGGGTCTGCAGGGCAGTGTGTGCTGTGGGGAGATGGCACAGGAGCTTGTGGGCTGCAGGGCATTCTCTACTGTGGGGAGAGGGATGGCAGGGCAGGAGTGTGTGGGTCTGCAGGGCGGTCTGTGCTGCGGGGAGAGGGATGGCAGGACCGGAGCCTGTGGGCTTCAGGGCATTCTCTACTGTGGGGAGAGGGATGGCAGTACAGAAGCGTGTGGGTCTGCAGGGAAAGCAGACAGGCAGCTCTGCAGTGCAGGCTTTGCCAATGCCAGGAAGCCACCACACAAGTCTGCTCCAATGGCCACCATGCTGGCCAGCCTGGTCCCTGCAGGAACTGAAACACCCTGACCTTGTGTTAGTGGTAAATGCTAAGCACAATCCTCATGGCCACCACTCAACTTGACTCAAAGTCTGTGGACTCTGGTCTAAACTAGCAGAGAAAAGCATGATAAATCAGACACTGCCGTTGAGCATTTAACACTTTAGAGGAATAACTGTGCTGGATTTACTAAGTCAGAAAGCTTGGTGAATGCTTTAAGGAGGGGCAGAAATGAAATCAGAGAGCAGCTGCCTTTCAGGCGTGGCGACATGCTGTTTGTAGACAATGTGCTTGTCAGATCATTATTTCCCACTTATGAATGTGCCCATGGAGGACCACTCTGTGTGTGATGGATTAAGTCTGGAAACTGTGTGTGCCCAAGAGCGGCAAAGCTGCCTTGTCTGAGATAAATGCTGTAACTCAAACTTTTCCATAAGTTAAACCACATGCAGAGATTCAGCAGGAGAATTTTCTTTATGCAACTGGTCTAATGAATAAAATGCAGATGTTAGAACTCAGGAGCTCAGCTTTTTGGAGGGTCCTGACAGTCAATGCATCTATCACCCCTCATCCCTATACCCATTTCAGAATCTAGGCCTTAATTGGAAGGTGCCCCCAGAAGCAAGCTCCAGGACAAGGATGGGGTTGCATGTGGTTTACTTTGGAGCTGACCCTGTTATGCGGTGAGATAAGGACCACTGACTCAAATTAGAATTTCAAAAAGGAGTCTCTTTTTTTCTTTTTCTTTTTTAAATTAAATCATAGCTGTGTACATTAATGCAATCATGGGGTACAATGTGCTGGTTTTATATACAATTTGAAATGTTTTCAT
>NW_003852531.1:4879518-4881622 GCF_000181295.1 Otolemur garnettii | reverse complement strand
AGACAATGGGCAACCTTGCCTGGTTCCTGATCTGAGTGGAAATGATTTCAGTTTAACTCCATTCACTATGATATTGGCTGTGGGTTTGTTGTAGATGGCCTATATCAGTTTAAGAAATGTCCCTTCTATACCAATTTTCTTAAGTGTTCTGATCATGAAGGGATGCTAGATATTATTAAAAGCTTTTTTTTGCATCAATTGAGAGAATCATATGGTCTTTGTTTTTTAATTTGTTATGTGCTGAATTAAATTTATAGATTCACATATATTGAACCAGCCTTGAGACTCGGAGATAAAATCCCCTTGGTTGTGATATATAATTTGTTTGATGTGTTGCTGGATTCTTTTTATTAGGATTTTGTTGAATATTTTTGCATCAATATTCATTAGTGATATTGGTCTGTAATTTTCTTTTCTTGTTGGATCTTTTCCTGGTTTGAGGATCAAGGTGATGTTTGCTTCATAGAATGTGTTGGGTAGTGTTCCTTCTTTTTCTATATTTTGGAAAAGGTTGAGTAATGTAGGTACTAGTTCCTCTTTAAAGGTTCGGTAGAATTCTGACATGAAGCCATCTGGTCCTGGCCTTTTCTTTTTAGGGAGATTTTGTATAGTTGATGCTATTTTAGAACTTGATATAGGCCTGTTCAACATTTCCATTTCCTTCAGATTTTCATATTTCTAAGAATAAAGTTTCTTGTAATATTCATTAAGGATTTTTTGAATTTCTGAGGAGTCTGTTGTTATTTTGTATTTATCATTTCTGATTGATGAAATTATCAATTTTACTCTTTTTTTCCTCGTTAAGTTAGCCAAAGGTTTATCTACTTTTTTGACCTTTTCAAAAAACCATCTTTTTGATTTATTAATCTGTTGTATAACCCTTTTGTTTTCAATTTCATTTAATTCTGCTCTAATTTTGGTTATTTCTTTTCTTCTGGGTTATTGTTTTATTGGTTTTCATTATTTTTGGTTATTTCTTTTTCTGCTGCTTTTCTTTCCTTCTGCTGAGTTTGGGATTGGAATGTTCTTCCTTTTCCAGTTCCTTGAGATGTCCCATTAAGTTACTAACTTCCTCTCTTTATGTTCTCTTGAGAAAGGCTTGCAGTGCTATAAATTTCCCTCTTTGGACTGACTTTGTGGTATCCCAGAGGTTCTGATAGTTCATGTCTTCATTATTGTTTTTTTTTTCCAAAAATTTGGTAATCTCCTTCTTAATTTCGTCTATGACCCAGCTATCATTCAGCATAAGGTTATTTACCTTCCATGTTTTTTTATGATTCTGTAGATTCCTGTTGCTACTGAGTTCAACTTTTATTCCATGATGGTCCAAGAAGATGCAAGGAATAATTTCTATTCTCTTAAGTTTTCTAAGGTTAGACTTATGACCTAAGATGTGATCGATTTTGGAGCATGTTCCATGGGCTGATGAGAGGAATGTGTATTCAGTTTTGTTAGGATGAAATGTTCTGTAGATGTCTGTTAAATCCAAGTGTTGAATGGTTAAGTTTAAATCTAAAATTTCTTTGCTTAGCTTCTTATTGGAGGATCTATCAAACACTGCCAAAGGAGTGTTAAAATCTCTGACTATTATGGAGCTGGAGGAAATCAAGTTGCTCTTGTCTGTTAAAGTCTCTCTTATAAATTGAGGTGCATTCTGGTTGGGTGCATAAATGTTAATAATTGAAATATCATCGTGTTGAGCATTACCCTTAACAAATATAAAGTGACCATCCTTATATTTCCTTACTTTTGTTGGTTTAAAGCCTATTGTGTTTTGTGAATAAAATTGCAACACCTGCTTTTTTCTGATTTCCATTTGCCTGGAATATAGATGACCATCCCTTCACCCTGAGTCTATATTTATCCTTTAAGGTAAGATGAGATTCTTGTATGCAACAGATATTTGTCCTGAGTTTTTGTACCCAGTCAGCCAACCGATGCCTCTTTAGAGGACAATTTGAGCCATTCACATTAATTAAGAATATTGAAAAGCCTGGTAAAATTTTGGGTATTGAGTTTTTTGAATGTCCAGTGGACATTTTTTAATCCTTTTGCCACTGTGGAAGTTGGAATTTGATCAAAAGTTTCTGAGTGAGTTTACTTT
>NW_003852531.1:4869668-4879472 GCF_000181295.1 Otolemur garnettii | reverse complement strand
TTTAGTTATGGCAAATTTCTTCAACATGTGAATGTCATTAAAGTATTTAATGTCTCCATCATAAATGAAACTCAGTTTAGCTGGATACAGGATCCTGGATTGAAATTTATTTTGTTTTAAGAGATTAAAAATTGATGTCCACTGTCTTCTAGTTTGAAAGGTTTCAGCAAAGAGATGTGCAGTCATTCTAATATTCTTACCCTTGTAAGTTATGGTTTTCTTTTGATTGGTTGCTTTTGGAATTTTCTTCTTCATATTAACCTTAGTGAAGTTAATTATGATGTGTCTGAGGATTGTCTTATTCAGGTAGAGTTCTGCTAGGGTTCTGAAACTGCTATCTGCATTTCAGAATCTCTTGGCATGTCTGGAAATTCTTCATATTCTCATGAAAAAGGGCCTCTGTGCTTGTGAAGCAACTTCGTCACCTTTAGGAATTCCTATAAGGCAAATATTAGTTTTCTTTGAATTATCCCAGAGCTCTCTGAGAGAATGACCTGTTTTTGCTGTACATTTCTCTTCTTCTTTGAGCACTTAGGAGAGTTCAAAAGCTTTGTCTTCAATGTCCTCTGACCCCTCATGAAGTGGATTTGTAGATGGCTCTGACGTGAACAGTTGGTGCAAGGTGAACCTGGGCTCGAGCAGTTGGCTTCTGTAGTGTCAGTGGTCACTACAGCAGAAGGTCACTGGCACACAGGGCAAGCAGCAAGCAACTCTTGCAAGGGACTGCCTCTCTGACTCATTGTCCCTTGTTCCCTCCTCCCCACCGTTCCATCCTATAATGAACCTGGATTAGGTCTTTTCAAATGATGTTTAGGTGATGTTGTCTTTTCTACAGAGATATTAACTCTGCTGCTCTGTGTGGGGTGAGGCAGGCGACAGACTGGCACACTATGTGGACTATTCATGTGGATCAGAACTTTAGCTCCCTGCTGTGTTCTACTGTTCAATTCCTCTCTGGAGTTATGCTGACGTCTCACTTTATCATTGCAGCTTTTTGATATTGTGGTATCTCCAGGAGCTTGTCCACAACACTGGCAGCTATTAGAAGTCTGGGCCCCTGTGAAAAGGGACATTCTACATTCCCTGTCAACTTCTGTACTGGTTTATCTCTGGAACTCTCACAAGACTGTATCCTTTACTTTCTTAGTAATAGATGCCATGCATTTAGAAGTGTACTCTAAAATATTTTTCCAGGATTTGTGTGCTTTTTTTTTTTTAAAGTTTTTGGCTGGGGCTGGGTTTGAACCCTCCACCCCTGGCATATGAGGCTGGTGCCCTACTCCTTTGAGCCACAGGCACCCCCCCAGACTCATGCACATTTTTTTCCAGCCACATTCAGTCCACTGTTGGCAGAGACCTTGACTGACTCTGAAGTCCTACTGCCAGCAGGTAACTGATGTCCTTGAGATCACTCCTTCAGATGCGGTGTATTAATTTTGCTGCTCATGAGCGGGGTCAGCAGCAGGTAGTATGGTAAATGTTCTACGAGTTCTAGTTGGATGGAGTAGTGCATCGAAATGTTCAGAAACTTAGATATAGTCCTGAACTTTCCAGCCAAAAACTCTTAGGTTTTTGCTTGTTTATTTGTGTTTTTTTGTTGTTGTTGTTTTAGTCACCTCTCCTAGCTCAGAGTTCACCCAAGCTTGAAGGAAGTTAAGATTCTCCCAGAACGAAGTGTTTGGAGCATCTTGAAGCATTATCTTAGAGAGAGGAAGTGGTTGCATGCCCCCTTATGCTTGGCCACACAAACATGGCCACTGGAGACCCAAATTTCCCAGATCGCTGCATGGAGGTAGCTTCAACAATCCTCATATGGGTCTGCCCAGAGGTGGGTGACCTGTACTGGGATGCTGAGATTGCCCACTCAACAGCATCTGTGGCAGCCAGTTCAGCACTAGGGACCTTCTAGAAATGGGTATTGTGGCAGTCTGTAACTCAAGAGGCACCCAAAACATGCTCTTGAGACCTGTGGACCACACCCTGAACTTCAGAGCATGCCACCAGCCCCTGCTCAGATTTGTCCCAGCTGATCTTTGTGTCTGCTTGTCATCATCTCTTTCCAGCTCTGTTTTCAGAGCTAACAGAGATGGTGGCAGGGCCAGCAAGTGCTAAGCCAGGTCTACACTGGACAGTTGTCAAGGCCCCAGATACCTGCTAAGAGATCTCAGCCAAGAGCCCTTGAGGTCCCAGGAACTAGCTGCCTTGTGAGGTTCTCTGCCTTGAAAAGTAGACTTCTTTTTATAAGAAAATCTGCTGTAAATTTGCATGGCTTGCCAAACTGGAATTATTCCTGAGCAAAGCTCCTATAAAACTTCCTAAAAACTCCCTATGATATTTTAAAATTATAAGTATGGGTTGAGGCCAGTCAGTATGGATAGGGACCCCTTATCTTGTGGTCTTTCTTTTCCTAATAAGTGCTCAAGCTTCCAAATGAAATGCTACTTTAAGGTGTGAGGTTAATAATTCATAAATACACTTCTAAAAACATATAAACCCCCCCCCAAGTCACTTCTGATTTTCCTACCATTGAGGGTTGGAAACCATTTTTGATAGTGGATATAGTTTCAAGGTTGACCCACTTTCCAGGATGGGGCCTTGTGTGACCCCCATTCTAACAAAAGTGCAGGAGACTTGACATATGCCCAAGGACAACTTCAAACTCTTCCCCCAAGGTGGGGAGTTATCCAACGGGACCAGATATCTAAAGGACTTTGCCATAAATAATTATCTATCTCATCTAAATAAACAAACACTGCTTCATATTCCACATCCTCATTAACCTTTTCCTTTACCTCAAGGCCTCTTTATAAATTGATGAAAGCCAACAGGGAAATTAAAGCAAATTGTATCTTAGTTCTCACCAGCTAAAGATACTCCTCCAGTTCTCTATTTAGAGCCACTTTTCCTTGGCAACCAGTTCCAGGTGTCCTGAAATCCAGCTAAAATGCATTGATCTACATCAGCACTTTCAGGGGCCCCCTGTGCTATCTGTGCTCCTTCCAGACCACAGTATTGCAGGATGAGCAGTGTGGCAGGATTTAGGCATCATGCCCTGATTGAACATCTCAGGATTCAGGCATCATGCCCTGACTGGACATCTCAGGATTCAGGCATTATGCCCTGACTGGACATCTCAGGATTCAGGCATCATGCCCTGACTGAACATCTCAGGATTCAGGCATCATGCCCTGACTGAACATATCAGGATTCAAGCTGAGAGCCTTGACTAAACATCTCAGGATTTAGGCATCATGTCCTTACTGAACATCTCAGGATTCAGGCTTCATCCCCTTACTGATTATCTCCGCAATGTGTTCTCGCAAGTCCTTGATTTTAGACCATGAACACTTCTTAGATTTCTCTGAAAAAAGTCAGTGTTATCCTCTTCTGTCCTGCATTGCTCAGTCTGCTGCCAGCTTCTATTCCATCCCCTGAAGTATCCTTTCCTATTTCTCCTTCCACCATCTGTTACTGAGGGGTCATCGAAATAAAAACTCCATCTGAGGATATAAACCACTGTGTGCCTTTGTGCAGCCTCCGTCTTTCTGAGCTGTCTGCACATGGAAGGCAAGGATGAAAGCTAGCAAGGTGTCTCCATGTGTATGCTGCCCACCTTACTAGGCTAGAACTTCAAAGCAAGCCCTGGACTTGAGGAACCTCTGAGTCGTCTCTTTTATACCCTCCACAGGAAAGGGTTTCCCACGTGCTCCTTCCCCTTTTCCTCCCTTACAGCAGGTATGGTTGGGGCCCTGCTCAGATCCTCTCAATGCTGATTATGCATGTACATTGATCCATGCTCTAAGTCTCCTTCCATGAAGCCAAGGAGACATGCCTCACCCATGTGCAGGGCCAGCCAAAAGTGGTGGGAAGTTAATGCCCCTGGAAGAAGACTCCAGTGAAAACTGATAGAGAATCACCCTAGCTTCCCATGTCCTCTCCTGGGACAATGCTGAGGTATGTCCTATTCAATCTCCCAGAGGTGTCTATGGATTAGGCCCAGTGCCCCTGGTGGTCTGATCAGAAATGCACACTCATTGTCCCGCTTCTGTTCCATGTCACACCTCCTTCCCTGGCAGTGTCCTTTGGTATTCCCTACACAAAAACTACTTACACTACAATCTTTGTTTTAGGGTCAGCTTCTGGGAAGACAACTGCTAAGGAATGGAAGTCATCTCAATCAGCCCTCCTGTTTCTGTGCCTGCCCCGTGTGCTCTATTCCTCCTTTTCAGCTCCCCCCGTACCTCTTAAGATGAACATACAGACACGGTTTGGGTGGGTTTTGCTCCTTAAACCAAATTGGCCAAGCCTCCAGTGTTGGCTTTCTCTCTCATTAACTGCAGGAGCACACCTGCCACTTGTGACTCATTCTTTCTATTACCTAGAGGTCCAACCCCTTCTATTTTCACTGCTGCTTCAAGTGGACACTTACCTGATGTTGTGGGAAAAATAAAACGATGGTGGGCAGCTTGGTGTGACCCTATGGTGGTGGGGCTCAGGGATAGCTCTGCTTCGGCCTGCCTCCTGCTGTCTTTGGGTGAGGCAATCTTTTAAAACATTGACATTTTCTTCTTGATAATAGGTCAAAGTGGATCCCTGCTATGGGTTTCTGAGATCATGTTGGTCCAACTGTTGATTCTTAAAGGGCTTTGTGGTAGGCAGAATAACATCTCCCCACCCCCAAGAGGTCCACAGCTCAGCCACTTGGTCCCTAGACCTGCCTACAACATGGCATGTTACACAGCAAAGGGGAACAAGATACAGAATCCAGGTTGCTGATCAGCTGACCTTAAAACATGGAGATTATCCTGGATACCACAGGGGATCCTGATGTAATCAAAAGGGTCTTTAAATGTGGAAAGGAAAGGGAGCAGAGGAGAGAATTCAGAGAAATGTGCTATAAGAAGAGCTTGATCTTCTTGCTGACTTTGAAGATGGAGAAAGAGGGTGACAAGCCAAGAAAGAGGGTCTTGAGGTTGAAAAGACTCTCCCCTATAGCCTTGAGAAAGGAGTGCAGCCCTGCCACTGTCTTGATTTTAGTCATAAGACCCATTTTGGACTTCTGAACTACAGAGTGTAATCTGTCTTGTCTGAAGCCATTAAGTTTGTGGCAACTTGTTACAGCAGCTGCGGATAATGAGCACAATCTTCCCTGGGAGCTCCCGCCTGACCTGTGACCCGCACACTTGAACTACCCACTAGGACTTGCCTAGTGTTACCACCCTGTCTCCTTCTAAGTTTTGCTGTTCCTCACACTTTCTGTGGATTCTTGGTTTCTTTCTGGCCCTATGTCTTTGACCAGCTTTTTAAAAATTGACAAAAATGGGCATAACATGGTCAGATTTTATCTCCTTAGGTGAAGGGCAGAGGGTTTAAACTAGATTCTGCTTTTCCTGGGCAGAGCTGGTATGCACTTTCTGAATCAAACCATTATCTGGCCAGGGCTTTCTTTGCAAAAATCTCCAGCCTTAGTTCATTTGCACTAGCTAGACATATTTTCTCTAGCTTTCTGTTGAGAAAAGGATACTCTAATTGCCCCAGTACATTTCATGAAGGACACTGATATTCAAGTATCTGGACCAACTGGGCATTCCACCAGCCTCAGACCCAATCCTGAACATGTGAGCTCTATCTTCAATGTATGTCCCCGCCATCATTCTATCCTGGTGACACAAGTGATGAGGAGTCTTACTGTGACTGTGTTAGGTCAGTTAGGATCAGCATGCTTCTTTCCTGGAATAAAGCCATTACTAGTCAAAGGACTGTATCTAGGAGTAGGGAGTGAAAGAATGGAGACTTTTGAACATCACACACCAGTCTTTCCTCTTTTCATTATCAAGTTTCAATTTTAGGGTCAATGAACTGGATTACTTCATATAAAATTCTATCCAGCTTCAAAGTTAACATGAATAGAGGTTTCAATTTGGTCTTTGTCAATTCTCTCCTTGTCTCTGAGTTCTGACTGGTAGCTGCCTCCACCAGGGTGGAATGTCCCACTCTCCTAGAAGTCCTGGCATGGTAGCCAATTTCAAGTAGCTTTCATCCACTATCCCTGTGGAGATGAGTCTGTTGCATGGGAACTCTTGGCACAGGAGGAATCAATAGCTCCTTAAGGAACACAGGAGTTCCATCTGGGCATTCTGACCCTGTCCCCATAACCTGCTCTAGCACCTCCCCATTTCTACATTATGGGGGAAGGCAACCATACCCCACATCTACACATCCAAGTTTTCCTATCTTGAAACAAAACCAGGGCATCTGCTCACAGCTTTGTTTGGCATCAACATTGGCTTCATGACCAGCCACAAATGGGAGGAGTATGTCAGCTAAGCTTTATGCTGATTGTTATTTCTTTTGTCCAACACCCCCTGCAACCTTATATGAAGAATACTGGTAAAAGCTAATTAATAGGTTTTAGGAAAGGAGAGTAATCTCATCTGCATCCCCCTGTCTGATAGGCGGCTGATGGAAATTTGTGCATGTCCTGTGCTAGACACTTGTCTGGAAGACTGAGATGGATGCTCCTCAGTCAAGAGGGCTGAGCAGATAATTTCTGCAAATAACTCCAGCCCCACTTGCCTGCCTGCTCATGGCTTTGCAACATGTGCATAGCTTAAAAGGCTGACCCATGGGGACTGCACAGAGGCTGCTCATCAGCTCCTTTTCGCTCAGCCTCTGGTGGTTTTGCTTAGTGATGAACACCAGCAAGAGACCTGACGACAAGCACAGGGAGACATGGAGATTCTGCTGCCCAGGTCCCTCCACAAAGGCACCTCTGTGAAAGCCACACTGCAGTGGGCTCTCTTCTCTAATAGGGGTGTATTCCTACTCTGTGACCACGCCCTGTCGTTCCCCTTTCCCCAGGTCGGGGCTGCCAACAGCTCCCCTACCCTTTAAGAGCTTTCTCCACCTGAAGCCAGGCCTTTGTAAATAGACCATCACTGATTTGTTCTTAATTAACCTTTGTGGGCACCCTGTACTTCCTGTGTCATCCCTAGCATGGCAGGGCAGTGGCTTTGCCTTATTTGGGACATAGACTTGCCTTCCTTGCTGATGGCGCTTCTTCCAGAGTCACATCTGTGAGTTGACGGATGCCTCACTCACTGTGATGGCGCTTCTTCCAGAGTCACGTCTGTGAGTTGACGGATGCCTCACTCACTGTGATGGTGCTTCTTCCAGAGTCATGTCTGTGAGTTGACGGATGCCTCACTCACTGCTACTGGACACCACCCAGTGTTGCTTCTGCTCAAGGGAACAACTTCATAAGCAAACAAGTTGAGTGGTCATCATTATTCCCATGTACCCTGTTGCCCCTAAAAGTTAGCCTGAAAGATCCTGGAATAGCCTATGAAGATTCCATCATAGTCACAGCTTCTATGACAGAAGCCTTGAGGGTGATGACTTGGGTGCTTCAGACTAGTGACACAGATGCCATGCTGGTTCTCCCATGGCTGAGATTCATGACTGGGGACCAAAGGGCAGCAGGAGTAGGTCCTCTTATCATTACTGCTAGTGATCTACTCATAGAATTCTTGCCTCATTCCAGAAACTTCAGCTCTGCTGTTTTAGAGGGCTGAATTTCCCAGAGTGAAATGCTTCAACTGGGAGACACAATGGCTCCATTGAGTTGGAGCCATCAACACTTGGGTCTCTTCTAGCCACCAAGCCAACTCGCAAACTTGTGGTTCCCCTCAGTGGCTGAAGGTGGGTTCTGATTACCAACAAGATTGCGGCTTCTCTGTGGGGAGGCGTGTGTCTGTAACCCAGGGAATTTCCTGAGGAAGGTGCGAGTGCCCCCAGGGCCAGCAGTGGCCAGCAGAGTGATTGCTGCCACTCAAACAGCCAGGAACACCACTCCTTCTGACTTTGTAGGAATAAAACCTGAGTCACCACGAAAGCAGCTGATATGCCGTCTGAGGGCAAAAGATAATATGGAATGAAAAGTATTCAAAATAAGTTCTAAATATCAATGCTCGTCCTGTGGCCAGAAACAGAAAGAAGAACTGTGGTATGAACGCTCATCTCCTTTGCAGTTCTACTCTAATTTCTGAAACACCATCAGTGACAAGTCATACTGGTGGCACAGACCCTTGAGATGAGGTCCCAAAAAGACCACTTCAGCCCTGTGGTCTTCCTCAAAATTCACATTCCCCCTCTAGCTGTGGGAAAAACATCAGACAAAACAAATTGAGGGATATTTTACAAAATGTCAGACTCCTCAACATCAGTATCAACAAGAACAAGGAGAGTCTGAGGAGCTGTCGCAGAGTGGGGGAGCAAAGGGGGTAGATGACCAAGTGTGACGAGGTGCACCGGGCGGGATTCTGGGACAGGAAAAGGACGCTATGGGGAAAAATGAAATCTGAATAAAGTACGGAGTTTCACATGAGGCACTGGTATTGATTTCTTAGTTGTTACAAATTTTACACATTAAGAAAAGACTCTAATAGCAGAGGGGAGAGGATGGTGATTATACGGGCACTCTGTACTGTCCTTACAGCTTTTCTGTAAAAAGAAACTATTTTAAAGTAGGAAGAAAAAAAGCCATTCTCATTCAAGATTATGTACACATACAAGGATGTTTCCTGAACATGTCAGTGTGTATTCCTCCTTTTGGAGAAGGGGAATAGTGGTGACTATGGAGACATGAGCTAACTGACCAGCTAACCATCTTTCAATGATTGGAAGAAAGACAAGGGCACCACCCAAGCCAGGATTTACTCAGCACTTGGATCGACTCAAGTCTTTGCACCAAGAAGTGGGGCTTTGAGGTGGTGGTGGGGAAACTGGAGATTTCCACACTGATCTTCAGCACTTTGGTAGTGCTAATTCCTTCATTTGTACTCTCGAAATTTGAGACCTAGGAAAATAACACTGATGTCAGCTTTGAGTCCTCTTATACCAGCAAAGCCACAGTGCAGGGCAAGCTGCAGCATCACTACTGACTGCCTTCCATGCCTCTCACCGGACATTCCCACATATGCTGCTGGTAGCCCCTCACTGCTCAGGTTGGACGTAGGGGTGGGTGGAGTGATGGGAGAAGAGAAGAGAGCTGATTCTAGAGAGGCATGAGGAGTGAGGTGTTTACTGTATGACCTGGGACCTGTCCGGGTTGAACCCACTATGAAACAATCATAAGTAGGTTAGGACTTACAGTCCAGTGCTCAGACTGTGGAGCATGCTTGCACACACCAGCAGAAAATAGGCCACATTTTCCATGGGCTTAGCTCCATGAAAGCACATAAGCCTTTGCATAAATGATGCTCACTTATTTTCTGTTAACATTTGTTGATGAGAATTGGCTTAAAAAGTAAGAGCTGGCCTCTCATTTTCCTTACTATACCTTAATTTGACCCTATGTTGTGTGATTGTTTTGTTATTGCAATTTACGAATCATAAAGCAACCAAAAAAAAATAATAACAAAGTGACCATCACAAAGGAAGCATTGTGTGGTGATCCGGGCTGTCTCAAAACGAAGAGCATAAATACCTTTAGGCTAAACTCAATTATCCTATGAAGACCCTAAAAATTAAGTTACTCTAAAAATGTAATACTGTGAGATGAGAGTTTACTCAGCCTCTTCCCCTTCTTAAAATTAATCATGTCTTTCCACATATGGGCCTGTAGTTGTTCATCTACAAGCATATGTGTAGGGTTTACTGGGGGGTGGGGGGCGTCCCCCTGTGCTGTGTGAGGATTCACCTTACAGAGTCCCCTGTGTGGTGTGAGGTGTTTACTGTACAGAGTCCCCTGTGTGGTGTGAGGTGTTTACAGAACAGAGTCCCCTGTGTGGTGTGAGGTGTTTA
>NW_003852531.1:4868364-4869247 GCF_000181295.1 Otolemur garnettii | reverse complement strand
ACAGGATCCCCTGTGTGGTGTGAGGTGTTTACTGAACAGGATCCCCTGTGTGGTGTGAGGTGTTTACTGTGCAGGGTCCTCCTGTGTGGTGTGAGGTGTTTACTGTGCAGGATCCCCTGTGTGGCGTGAGGTGTTTCCTGTGCAGGATCCCCTGTGTGGCGTGAGGTGTTTCCTATACAGCGTCCCCTGTGTGGTGTGAGGTGTTTACTGTACAGGGTTCCCTGTGTGGTGTGAGGTGTTTACTGTGCAGGGTCCTCCTGTGTGGTGTGAGGTGTTTCCTGTGCAGGATCCCCTGTGTGGCGTGAGGTGTTTCCTGTGCAGGATCCCCTGTGTGGCGTGAGGTGTTTACTGTGCAGGATCCCCTGTGTGGTGTGAGGTGTTTACTGTACAGGGTTCCCTGTGTGGTGTGAGGTGTTTACTGTACAGAGTCCCCCTGTGTGGTGTGAGGTGTTTACTGTACAGAGTCCCCCTGTGTGGTGTGAGGTGTTTACTGTACAGGGTTCCCTGTGTGGTGTGAGGTGTTTAGTGCACAGGGTCCCCCTGTTTGGTGTGTTGTGTTCACTGTACAGTGCCCACCTGTGTGGTGTGTCATTTTTCCTGCATAAGGTTCCTCCAAGAGTTTCTTCCTAAATCACCATGTCAACTCAAGTGAATGCAAACAGTCTCTCAGAAATAGAATTTTTTTTTCATAGCGTGTCCTGAGCCCCCATCATGCTCTTTCCCACCAACATCCTTGTGTAAAGGACAATCTTATACTTTCCCCCTTCCCAAGGATGGCAGATCCTTGTATATATTTTTAAATTTCTTGAGGGCTTTAAGTGTTTAAATAGGTCAGTTTCTCTAACAGCAGAGCTTGAGGCAACAATTTTCTTTTTTTTTTTTT
>NW_003852531.1:4860212-4867061 GCF_000181295.1 Otolemur garnettii | reverse complement strand
GTTTTTAATCGGCTTGTCAAAGATCAGGTACCGGTAAGTAGTTGGTTTCATCTGTTGGCTCTCTATTCTGTTCCATACATCTACCTCTCTATTTTTGGAGGCAACAATTTTCAGCAAGTTATTTCCTGAATATGTGCTCATTGGTGAAGGTACAGATGAAGATGTGGAGAGGCCTGGGGCTTATTCTCAGCCTGATCTGTGGGGAGTGTGACAGCACCACAGACCTGTTCCCCCTCAGGGCAGGGGCCTGGCTTTTTCATTCCTGAACCAGATATTCCACAGCTATGTGAACTGCCATGTATTTGAGGACAGGGGAAACCAGTGGCCAAAGTTCTCTATGAAATTTGATAGGTTAACACCTAACACATAGCAGCAGGGATGTCTGCAGTGTCTGGATCCAGGAGTCTAGGCTAATGGAGGACAGAGCATTGGTTAGTGTTCAGGGCACAAGCAGTGTCCCTTGCTGTCCTATTTTGTCCTGAGAACCCTTTGCCTGCAGGGTGTCCTGAACAATGCATGAGCAGACACTGGATTTGAAGCCATCACACTTGAAAAACTAAGCAAAACCTTTATAACCCAAGAGTTGCCCAGATTGTCCCTGAAGTGCCCAACACAGTGGTGGACACACAGTGGTCACTTTATAGGGCACATTGTTGAGTGACTAGTCCACTTGAAGGAAAAGGATTCAGCAGCAGCCTCCTGAGAGTGGCCCCACAGGGTGGAGCAGTGTTGGCAGTAGGGAAGGGGCACCCAGACAGTCATTGGTCTTGCACAGGGAGTCACATGACTGCCTCTGTCCTGCCCACCCTGAGATGCATTAGCAGCTCAAGGTCTAGCTGGTTTGTGTCTCTTCCCGTCAGGGGGCATCGAAATGGTACTGGACAAGGGGCGTGGACTGGCTGCCTCTGCCTTGGTGATGTTGGTGCCGTGGCAGCGAGCAGTGGAACCAGCGGGCTGGAGGGTGGGCAGTGGGGCCCCATTTCCTAGGCCAGAGAACAAAAGGGATTGTAATCATTCATTTGCAACCCAGACATGACCCAGACAAGTCCCAGACATGCTAAATGTAACTACCAAGCCCCGCTCGGGCCCCATGGGACTATACATACCCCTAGACAGAGTCTGGAGTGAGACAGACAGACAGAGAGAGAGCTTTTCTCTCCTGACTTGAGGTTTCTCTCTCTGTCAGGAGCTCTGGCATTTCTGTATTCTTTTCTGTAAATGAATCCTGTCTTACCACTGATCTGTGGCCCACAGATTCATTCTTCGAATCACCGAGACCAAGAACCTACCGAAGAGTAAAATTCTGGTATCAAATAGACATCAAAATGCTTCAGCTGTAGCCAGGAAAATGGCAAAAGTCCAGGATCTTCATGTCCAAGCCACCAATTTCAGGAATAGCCATAGCAGCTGGCATTTTGCAGAGCACTAGGCAGAGGCAAACCACAGGAAAAATTACTTGAGAAACAGTTTTTCTTCCGAAAGTGATTGCTGAACACAGTCAGGTCAAAGGATAAGGGCAAAGGCAATCAACACGCCTGATAAAGACGTGATGTGGCCACAGGAGCAGGAGCGAGCCCAGTGAAGTCCAGGCAGGCTAACAAACGCCTGGGACTCCTGGAAGAAAGAGCCGCAGATGGGGACAGATTGAACGAGGGCAGGAAGCGCCCCTTTCTGAGGCACAACTAAAAGCTGGGACAGACCCATCAGAGTCACCATTCGCGGTGACCAAACACACTTTTATAGAACACACATTTTTCTTTTCTAAGAAGCACAGGAGGAAAGCACATCCCACGTCTATTGGACCCCTAGTCTCATGGGGGCTCAGAGCACTAGGAAGCTGGAGACCTACAGAACTTCCACTTGTGAAATGCTGCCTTTGATCTCAGAAATGAGCCCAAACACCCACAGTGGGTCTCCTAACACCTCCCTGCTATATAGAACAAAATTATTTTAAGTAGTAAACATAGAATAATCAATAACCATTATTATTTGATTGATTTTTCTTTAGTTTAAAAGTAAACATACATTTTTAAAAGAAGGATAAATTTCAATTTAAACATCATACTCAAGTTCAGTTAAGTATTTCATACTTAAGCTTAAATTAGCTGTATAGGCTTGGCACCTGTGGCTCAAATGGCTAAGGCACCAGCCACATACACCTGAGCTGGTGGGTTCGAATCCAGCCTGGGCCCGACAAACAACAATGATGGCTGCAACTAAAAAATAACCAGGCATTGTGGCAGGTGCCTGTGGTCCCAGCTACTTGGGAGGCAGAGCCCAGGAGTTGGAGGTTGCTGTGAGCTGTGGGCAACAGCTTGAGGCTTTGTCTCAAAATAAATAATAAATTAATTAATTAATTAATTAGCTGTATAGTGAAATACACACAGTGTGTCTTCCCAATCAAGACACTGTCAGATGGAAGATAAAGAATCAGCAGAATAGCATAGCTTTTTTTTTTTTAATTTCCATGAAGAAGGAGCATGACCATAATTGTAAACACTGACTGTGATACCAGTTTCAGGAACATGGAGCATGAGGGGGTTGGTAAGGGTGTGTGCTGGTTTCAGGGAAATTCAATAATTTTCTTTCAAAGTGCAGGTTCAGTAATGCTCTATTTAAAGTCTTATTATTTCACAAGGTTAAAAAAAAAAAATGACTTGTTTTTTTCCTTACCTGAGTATTCTCAGAAGGATCTGGAGACCGGACAAACCAGGGCAGAGCCTCTTTTTCAAGGCTTATTCATGTCTGGAATTTTGTCCGATTAAAGGGGACAATAGCCATGATTGTGTTTGGACACTTCACACAGGCGTCAGGAAATTGAATTGTGGAAAAGGAACTCTGGGGTGGCCCCTGAGAGCCTGCCCTGGTGGCCACTGTGGTATATGTACCTCATGGAATACTATTCAGCCATTAAGAAAGATGGAGACTTTACATTTTTTACATATACCTGGATGGAGTTGAAATACATTTTTCTTAGTAAACTATTGCAGGAATGGAAAAATAAATATCCAATGTACTCCGTACTAATATGGAATCAATATATAGACAATTAAATGCTCATAAGAACAATAAAACACTAGTATAGTCTAGTTTGGGGTTAGAGGGAAGTAGGAGGGGTGAGGGGGAGGATGATTGGCGGAAAGCGGGAGGACGTGAGGCGGGATCTCACCTAATGTGCTCAGTGTGAGGGTGTGTAATACACCCCCAGGCTGAGAGGCTCTTCTACAAACGGAACTTTACCCTGCAAGTGAGAACAATGTAACCTAAAAATTGTACCCTCATATTAATTTGGAAAAAGAATGTTACTTAAGAAGAAAAAAAAAAAAGAAGTCTCTCCAGCAGTTAATGTCAGGTGTCAGCAGCTCTGCAGGGCCCCGGGGCTGACTTCATTACAGGATTTGGCCCTCAAAGGAGGATGAGCAGGAAACACCAGAGAACTTGGCAGTACAGGGAAGTGAATAAATGGGACGGACATTAGGAAGATAACTCTTGTAGCCAGAGCTCATTTCTTCTAAGAACCCTTCAGGAAGGACAAAGGTTTGGGCCAAATACTGTTACTTTGTTGCTTGTTTAATGCTCATTAGTTGTTGGTGAACAAATGAACAAAAATTCTTAATTATCTGTGTGAATCCAGAGGACGTAATCCACAGTCCTTTGATTAAGCACTTGAAGATAACCTAGACCTGTCCACTTTTCTGCCAAGATTTTTCGATAGGAAGTGTGTCTCAAGGAAAAATTGGGGAAAAATTCTAAAATTTACCCATTAAGAACATCAAATTGCATCAGACCAGAGTGCCTCTGCTTTAAAATACAGTTTTGACAGCTACTTTTTAAGTCCGAGAATTATCCTTATAGGTAAAAGGTGAATTGACCCACCTTGGTCACCCTGGTGGCACTCAGAGGTGGAGAGGGCCTTATTTATCTTTGCTGAGCTAGAAAAATGTGTCTAAGACCAGGACAGTGCCCTTTCCCCTCCTTTTCCAAAAGGATATTGATCACTTCCTTTTCCTTAGTCATCACAGGGGCAAGGGTTCCAGGAAACTTGACTCCTCCTGGTGGAGGCCCAGGGACAGTGCCAGTGGGGGCACAATGAGAGACGTCCCTCCCTGCTCACCTACCTGGGCTTTCACTGGAAGGCCCTCTGGTCCTGTGAGTGGCCAAGACTTGCCTGGTCTTTTGATGGCTGCAAGGCCACAAAATACATACATATTTTGGCAGAATATGAACATCCTGCTTCCAGTTGGTGTGTTGTTGAATTCACTCTCCATACCACTGCAAGAAAAATTTCCCCCAGTTCACATCTGTTAGGACGTCTTGCATTCAATGGCTCAGTGGTTACCAGCTGCCATGGAACTTAGTGTAACACCAACCCAGACGGGTAGCTGTGGGACAGAGGTGGCCTATGTGGACAGGTGTAGCTTACAATCGGAGCACACAGTGTGACCCCCACTTTCACAAGTCTTACACCCACCTGTTGTTTCTCTGGGTTAAGGACCAGGGTCATCCTCAATGCAATGAGAATGCAGGTAGCCTTGACCTCTGGGAGGGGCAGAAAGTCTACAGTAATTTACAGGCACACACAACAGGAGGAAGTCAGGAGAAGGGGGGTTGACCTCTCCTTGTAAAGCCCTCTGTGAATCACTCCTTCTGCATGTGAAAGCATTCCCCAGGGGTAAAACAAATGGGTTTTCTGAGGAGATTATACCTTGCTTTGATTATTGCATATGACTCAAGATGTCAGGAATAGCTTCCATATTAGTGTCAGTAATGAAAACATCATGGGGGTAATGACATTATTACCTATTATTGAGCCCCGGCAGAATATTTGGCATTTGTCAGGACACCAAATGACGCAGTTTCTTATGGCAGGGCAATCTGGTCTTGTACTGTGGATAACACCCTCCTGGTGTACAATAAACCAGTCCAGATGGTGTGCAGTGAAAAGGTGGTGGTCCCACCTGGAGTTTTCTGCTCCTGATCCTAATAATCACTCAGTGCAGATCCTTCATTCCAAAGATGGGGGATGCCATAGGAGCTTGAGGGGGTTGCCAAACTCGCCACTAGCCCATTAACCCCCACTGACATCCAGCACTGGTCTCAGAAGTTTTGTGAGATTTCCTGGGAACCTCTGCACCCCAGCTATGGGTTCAATGGGCCACAAGAGCATCATTGCTGAGCTAGGCAAGGCAGAACAGGGTCCTCTTTTGGGAATTCAGGGTTGGACTCAGATTCCAGTCAGTCTGGGCAAGTCTCCTGAGTGGAAGAATCAGGCTCAGCTCTTATCCCCACTGGGGTCTCTAACACCAAAGAGAATGAATGAGATGTCCAGAGGGAAGCAGTCCTGGCTGCTGTGTGCTTGGTTTTCATCTTTTATAAGACACAGCCTAGGGTTCAGGGATGCAAATTTCCCTTTTGACTTAAGCTAGTTCAAGGTGGTTGTTCCTTGAAAAAGAGGAGTCCTAACTCAGTCTCTCTGCAACTCCAAGGCTTGTGGTCGAACACAAGTTGCTAGGCATGGCACATGGCACATTGGCCCACGATGTCTCCAGGATGGTTTCAGCGATGGCAGCCCACCATGGGCCACTCTCACAAATAAGAGAGGTGGCCCAGCCTCCCCTCTCACAAATAAATGTTAAGGCCAGGCCAGGAAAGCAGTAATCTATACATAGTCCCCCAGTTTAGAAATGCCACCTGCATATGTAGTAGTCTACAAAAATCTGAACTCTCAAGGGCAAACCATTAACACATTTTAGATTTCTGCAGCATCGGACAAGAGCCAGATGCTGCAGGCCTTTCAGTAGCCTGCACCCAGCGGATATTAGTGGGTTCCTCTGTCCCAGGTCATGCAGCCAACCACCCACATGCTGTAATTGTTACCCCTTCTACTTCTTATCTAGTTAGTTTGAGTATTGCTTTGCTCATTCAGCTAGAGAGGATGGATGGCTAGGATGTGAGATCTTGCATTCTCCAACTTATTCACTATTTCCTTATTCAAACATATCTTCCTGTTCCTTCTATAAGCTGGCCACATTCCTCGACCTCAGGAACAGAGTGGAAAATAATAAACAGAGGAGACTTGGTTCTCTGGGAGCTTCTACTGTAGTGGAGATAAATATATGAAATCAATCAGTACTTACACATAACGGGAAGGACATGAGTCTCACTCAGAGCACAGTGCATTGGTCAAAGAACAAACACCCTAGGGGACACTCAAGGCTGAGCCCTTCAAGATGTGCAGAATTAAGCAGGGCCAAGAACTGTGTGTAGCATGGGATGGAGCGGCATTCCAGGTGGAAGACAGTTTGTACAAAGGCCCTGTGGTTGGATGATGGGGTGTGCTTTAGGTGTTGTGAGAGGGCCAGCATGGCTGGTATAGAGACACTGGGGAGGAGGGCGAGGAAGGGCAACTGGCAGCAGAGGCTGCTCACACCTGGGCTGTTGTCTACAATAAGGATTTTGGCTTTTAGTTAAGAATGGTGAGGAAATGAGAAACCACTGCCTTAAGTTGGGGGAATAAAGGCAAAGTCTGCTCCCTCTGAAATGTGCCAAGGTCCAAGTAAGAAATAATTGAAACTTTGACCAGGAGATTACTGTGAATGTTGTGGGAAGGAGAGTTATATTTGAGAGGCAAATGTGATTGGATTTGGAAATGGGTAGGATATGAGGAGCAGAAGATAAAGATGGGCCCTGAAGGGCCTTGAGGTTCAGACCTGTGGGACTGACTCAAGCACCTCCTGGGTCTGCACTGTGCTCTCCACCTCTCCCTCCACCTCCTGGGTCTGCGCTGTGCTCCCCACCTCTCCCTCCACCTCCTGGGTCTGCGCTGTGCTCCCCACCTCTCCCTCCACC
>NW_003852531.1:4844598-4856995 GCF_000181295.1 Otolemur garnettii | reverse complement strand
CTCCCCACCTCTCCCTCCACCTCCTGGGTCTGCGCTGTCCTCCCCACCTCTCCCTCCACCTCCTGGGTCTGAGCTGTGTTCCCCACCTCTTCCTCCACTCCCACATGGATGATGCCCAGCACCATGGACTCTGCAGAAGTGGGCTGACCAATGAATGCACCAACACACAGAAGCCCCCAGGGAGCCCAAGCTTCTGGGCAGGGCACCATTTGTTCCAGCACTGTCCTTGCCTGTGGCCCTCCTTGACTGAGGAGTTTTGTATTTGTGTACTTTTGTCTATTCATTGGCAGACACTTGTCTTCCTATCTTGGCTATGTGAATAATGTTACAATGAACTTGAGAGTGACATATCACTTTTAGATTGTGATTTTATTAATATTTTCTTAAGATATACACCCAGACATAGGATGGTTGTATCATATGGTAGTTCCATTTTTAATTTTTGTAGGAATCACAATATTATTTTCTGTAATGACTGTAGCAGTTAACATTTCCACCAACAGTGTACAAGGGCTCCCTTTTCTCCAGCCCCTCAGTCACACTTGTTATCTTTGATTTTTGATACCAGTCGCCCTGCCAAGTGTGAGGTGGTATCTCAGTGTGGTTTGATTTGCATTTCCCTCGTAATTAGTGATGGTGAGCTTCTTCCCAGACACCTGTTGGTCATTTGCAATCTTCTTTGGAAAAAGATGTCTACATCCTTCGTCCATTTCCTTGATCAGTCTTTTCGGGTTTTTTTGCTATTGAGTTACAGGAGTTCCTTGTATATTTTGGACATTAACCCTGTATCAGGTACTTGATTTGCAAATATTTTCTCCCATTCTGTAGGTTGTATTTTCATTTTGTTGGTCATTTTCTTTCATGTGCAGAAAGTTTTTAGTTTTTTATTCTTTAATTTTGGTTATGTTCTTGCTGCTTTTGATGTCAAATCTAAAAATTCATTGCCAAGATTTAAGAATTTTTCAAAACCAAGAAGTTTTCCCTTTATTTTTTTCTTAAGTTTTGCAAGTCTAAGCTTTGTGTTTAGTTTTCTAACACATCTCGAGTTGATCTGTGTATGTGTGAGATAGGGTCTAACTTCGTTCTTCTGCATGTGGGTATCTATTTCTTCCAACATCACTTATTGAAGAGACTATTCTTTCTTTAAGGTGCATTCTTGACATTTTTGTTGAAGGTTAGTTGACCATATGCGTGTCAGTTTATTTCCAGGCTCTCTACTCTGTTCTGTTAGTGTGTGTGTGTCTATTTTTATGCCATACTGTTTTAGTTACTCTTGCTTTGTTATATAATTGGAATATAGGAAATTTCAAATTATATAATCAGATGCTTCTGGCTTTGTTTATGCTCAAAATTACTTTGGCTATTCATGGTTCTTGTGGTTCCAAACATGTTTTAAGGCTGTTTTTCTATTTCTGTGGAAAATGTCATTGGGGTTTTGATAATTATTGCATCGTATTTATAGATCGTTTTGGGTGATAAGGACGTTTTAACAATACTAAATTTTCCTATCCATGAACAAGGATAGATTTCCATTTCATTTGTAACTTTTTCAGTTTCTTTCATCACTGTTTCACGGTATTCAGGGTATAGATATTTCATTTCTTTGCTTAAATTTATTTCTAAGGTTTTTTTAATGCTATTGTAAATGAGAGGTTTTTTTTCTTAATTTTTTTTTGGCAAAAAGAATTTTTGTTGCTAGCTCATAAAAACACTACTAACTTCATTACTAGTAATAGGTAAATGTACCTGTTCCAACTTACATACAAATTCAACTTAAGAACCAATCTACAGAACCTACCTCTTTAGTAACCTAGGGACCGCCTGTATTGGTATAACTGGATGAATAACTATGTTTTATTCTTCCACTTATTCTTGGTTTTTTTCCTTTTTTAATTTTCTCTACTTTTTTCCTTCCCTGGCTTAAACTGAATATTTATATAATTCTATTTTCTCTTTTAGAGTACAAACTATACTTCCCTTAAAAATTTTAAAGTAGTTTCCTTAATGTTTACAATATACACTTACAATGATCTAAATCCACTGTAAATTTGCACTTTGCTACTTCACAGGGGGCACAGGCACCTTATGAGAGGGGAATCTCTGTTTCCTTCTCCTGTCCATTAGGCTGTGGTTTTCATTTCAGTCACCCATGTACTATGACTACCCAACCCACTATTGCTAGTATTACTCTGGACAAATAAGAATTAGATTAAGAAGAAGAAAAATAAAGGATATTGTTTTACTTTATTTTTATTCATTCTCCAGCTTGTTTTCTCCATGTAGATACAAGTTTCCCTTCCCTCTGAAGAATTTTTTTTTTTTAACATTTCCTACAGGGTTAATTTAAGTCTGATAGTGATATATTTTTTCACTTTTTTGTGTGTGTAAGAAAGCCTTTATTTCTCCTTCATTTGGAAGACTTATTTTGCTAGCTATAGAGTTTTAGGCTGGTAGGATTTTTTTTTCTTTCAACCCTAAACATTTCACTCCAGTCTCTCCTTCCTTGTACGGTTACTCAAGAGAAGTGCAATATAATGGTGCAATATAATTCTTACCCTCATTGCTTTATATGTAAGGTATCTTTTTTCCTTTGTCAGAATTGTCTTTCTGTCTAATTTTCTAACATATATATCAGAATATGTTATGTGTGTGTGAGAGGAGATGCATATAAGACAAAAGAAGAAATATGACTAAATCCTCTACATCTATAAACCTCTTATCTTTGGGCTTCCCTAAGAATTTGTTCTTAAATAGAATCTGTACTCTGCAGCTCTTTCAACAGGAGCCCTGTTGGTGTGGTAGTGATGTATGGGGAGGACTAGTGTTCTGGAATCTTATGATTAATCTGTCTTTTTGGCTTGTGTCCCTGGATGTGACTTCACAAGGGTTTCCTAGTGTTCCTCCTCCCCACATAGCTGAGACATACTAGTGGAGCTGGGTGGGGTAAGTTCCTTTCTCCTGGATTGGAGGGTACTCTGGTAAAGTATTTCCCTCCTCTGAGTTGGTCTTTGTGATGGAGAAGGCGTTAGGCATATTTTCCACTTTTCCTACTACCTATCAGAAAAGAGACTTTTTATTTATTTATTTTTTGGCTTGTCCCCATAAAAGCCTGGTAGGTTCCTAGAGGTAGAACCCATGAAAGTATAGGGACCCCTTAAGACCGTGGCCCTAGGAGTTTCTCACTGTCACACTCGTCATACTCAACCTCCAGCAATTGATCAGAATTACCATTTCTTCCCTGCACTGTATGACTCCAGCGGCTTCTGCTCCAGGCTGGGTTGGCCCAGGAGAGATGGTGCATTGTTCTGTTGGGACTGAGGAAGTGAGGAGAGGAGGCGACTGCACTGGCCTGTGAGGAAAAGCATCACAGTCTGAGCATGTTCCAACCTCCTTGTGGTCAGGAAGGAGGCAGAGAGCACAGGCCACACCTGTTAGCAGGTGAGTCAGCAGGACCCACTTCCAAGGCAGCAGTGATATACCAGGATAGCCAGAGACTGAGATGCCTGATACAGGCCCCTGGACTTCTGGTACTCAAGGACAACCTCAAGAAGGAAAAGCGGATTCTGAAAATGAAAATATTAGACTGCTCTAATTTGGTTTAGAAAAGTTAAAAGATGTGGTATCTTGCATCCCAGTGTGTGGGTCAATTTGTGCTGCATATCACAGTGGTGCTTGGGAATTCTCTCTCCATATCCTGCTCTGTTTCTACCACCCGGGGCCTGCACAGGTGTTCTTTTCTTCACCAGCTTTACCCACATGCCTACCTTTAGGCCCACAGATGAGTCAGACCTGTTCGTGGAGCTTAGCCCTCAGTCATGCACTCCTGTCAAAAGTGAGTAGACTGGTAATGTGTCTGAGGGGAGAAGGGGCACCAAGGACCTCATGGTGACCAAACATGCTGGGGGGACAGTGTCCATAGGGGAATGGGTCTGGAACTGCGTGATGTGAAGTCATGGCACACAGAAGCAGACTGGCCCATCCCAGTTAGGAAGCACAGAGAATAAAGAATTTTGAAGGTAGAGAGTACAGAGGGACTTAAGTAAGGAGTGAGGAGGAGAGTAAGCCGGGTTGAATGCTGAGCTGTGCCTGAGTCCCCACATTCTGTGGTAGGCCGCTGCCATCCCACATTCCCAGGGCAAAGCAGACATTGTGTGTGGAATGCTTGACATTCACACATCACTAAGGCCCGGGTGTGCTCTTTGCACTTCTCTAGAGGAATGCACAGGGTGGCCAAGACTTTACTGTTTCACAAAGATCTCACACTGTCACATCTGCTGGTCTGGAATCTAAGCCCCATGATGGAAGGGTGGGAGACTGGGAGGTTCTGCCAAGGGTGTGTGTCTGTTCTACAGTGCTGAATGCTAGCAAATGAGCTTTTCTTTTATAATCCTAGATGTCAAGTGTACTTTACTTGATAGACACCAGACAAATTCTAAATGAAATTAAAAATCCTAGAAAGAACTGAGACTGCTAAATGTTCATCAATCTTGACCTAACTAGTGTTTAATGTGAAAAATCAAATTTATCCAGAATCCATTAAATTGCATGTGGTTTCACGTGGCCAAGCAAAAACAACTACCTAACTTCAAGGAATAAAAATGCATACACCATGGTATCCAAACTCCCCCAGATGTGGCGCCTTCTCTAATGGCAAAGTATGTCTTTTTGCTTTGAAACAAAATTATTAGTGAAATTGAGAATATTATGTTATACTATAATAGCTATATAGAGACACATGTCATATTTTTTACATCATGGTTTCCAAAGAGGTTTCATACATACCTCGCTAGTCCCCCAGTAGTATGGCTGACATTTACAAGAGAAGTGAGGTAATTTGCCAAGGTCACACATATTGCGAGTAGCTTGAACCCAGATCTCCTTACTTCTGGGTGGAGCTCACTGCATCACAGGTCTACTTCCTTAAAACACTGCAATGCTACTTTTATATACACGATTCTATGTAAATCTCAAACCAAACCAATCACAAATGAGGAACCAGCCCGGAGACGTTAAGTCTTTCCCCAGTGGTGACACAGCTCATAAGTGCTGCTCTGTGCCACTGAGTGGAAGCCTCTGGCTCAACTGCAAAGGTGTTTCTACCCAAACGCGTTCCTGGGTACATGCAAGTATGAGTTCTGTCCACCACAGGAGTCACCCCAGCGTGAAATGAATCACACAGGGCACCTCCTAGCACTGGCCGTGCTCATTCCCAGAGCACAGGAGGCCAGATCAGTTCTCCACGCAGCGTACTGGGGAGAGGGTGGGCACACCCACCAGCACCCAAGATCCCTGCACCATGCCAGGGAGGTCATGGCATCTCTGTTCCCTGAGGCTGTGCCCGGGGGAACACCCCAGAGTCCCTGGCACAGCACTCTGAGTGGGGGCAGCATCCAGAGGGCCCCACTCTATGTCTCTCCTGGGACCAACAACTGGGCGCCTTAAAACAACAGGAATTTACTCATGCGCAGTTCTGCAGGCCAGGAGTCCCATGCAGTGAAGCCTACTCATGCAGATGGTGCATGCATCAGAGCAAGTCCACCGCCTTGCTCCCCAGCCTGTCATGTCTTCTGTGGACACACACAAGGTGCCTACTCTATCCCAGGCTACCGGTTGAGTGGCTTAGCTCCACAGGGCCACATCCTCAGTCGTATTTTGACCGATGTCTGATCCTCAGAAAATCAAATTCTTCTAGCCTCATCCCTGTCAGCCTCACCATCCAACACCTTGGCTTCAGCAAAATTCCAAAAGTATGGCTCATGTTTGCATTACTTATTTATTTCTCTAAAAACAATGTCAGGTGTCATTTCATTCTTGTCAGTAACATCCTCGGAGAACAAGGCAGAGACAGAGGCAGGCATCTGACCGCCCCATTGGGGACTTTCTGATACACATGCTGCTTCCCACCTAAGAGCCAATCTGTGCCACTTTGGCCATGGTGGCCCAGACTTATGAAACCATCTCCCCAGGTGAATTAGTAAGATCAATCTTTTCAAATAATGTGCTTGCCCAGGCTCTGACATCCTCAGTTACGGCCCATCAGGGAGTCACCAGAGAATCCACACAAAGCTCCCGGGTGGGGGTGTTTCCAGACCTGACTCCAGGACCTGTGGCCTTGTGCCAGGAGAAGAGATCCCTGGTCCCCAGGCACCATCTGTGCCTTTCTGAGTTGACACTTCTCCTCCTGCCTAGAGCCAGTGGGGGTCTAACAGAGGGGAAGAGGGGAGCAGGGTGAGGGCTGGAAGGAGCAGGGCCCCTGTGCGGAGACAGCAGTAGGGTCGGTGCTGGGGAAAGAGAGGCGCCTTTCAGTCCTCCAATCATCTTGTCACCTGGAAGCCCACCCTCCCACCCCTCCACCCCGTGACTGCTGCTTGTCAGTGGGGTCCTAAGGGGTCATCTACATATGCAAGTGTGTTATTACGTAAGGGGTGGGGCAAGTAAACCACGAGGGTCCTCAGCTCTACCGTGAGCATTAGCAGGTGGGCATCCCCTACTTCATGTGTGAACGCTAATTCTGACCCCAAAAAGTTTTAGTGGAAGATAGCATCGCAAAACAGATCACATTTCGTTATTTACAAAGCATCATTTTTCATTTACGAGTAATTCAAAATAAGACATGACTCTTTATCCAAAATCTCTTCTGTGAGTCTATTGGTAATTTGGTAAACAGAATGTGCTGGGGATTACTTTAGGAAAGATACTTCTCACCATTTCAGAAGGCTTGGAAAAGCAGGTCACGCACGTGCTGTCATATAAACAAAACACACCCCACTAGCAAAGAGTGGGAGCCCCAGGCCCATGCCCTCCTGCTGCTGGTTCCAGAGCATTTTCTATTGAAAACAAAACAAAACAAAATGCTGACCCTTCTGGGTATGGTTTCTTAGTTTTATAAGTTGCTTATTTAATTATTAAAGGCTATTCCTATCAGCAGACTTGGTACTTTCTTTGAGCCTTCTCAAAATAATCTTCCAACTTACACCGTGCAGTTTGTGTTCACAGGTCAGTCCTGCTGTAGAATGAGACTGAAAATGTGTGGGACTTCTCCAAGGTCACCAGCACACAGCCCCAGAGACAAGCTCACATTGCAGGACAAATGGGGACCAGAGAAGTGGCCACTTGGTTTCTGAGGGTAAAGGAAGTTTTTGGCTTAAATAAAATCCAGCTGTTTTTCAGAATCCAGCCCCTAGCCAAGGAGTGAAGTCATTAATAAATGCTGACTTTGTCAACACCAGAAACCACCAGTGAGACCTTAAGCTTCCTATTGATAAAACTTAAACCTTGTTAAGTGCAGTTTTGAGCTACTTCAATATTGCTCTTAACATTTACAACATTCCGCAGGACATTGCACTCTATAGAGTCTGTGGTGATGGAGGAAGGTATTTTCATTTCTTAGGGAAGTCAAGTTACAGGTGCATGTTTGTTTGCAAACTGACAATATGCTAGAACAGCTAGAGTTCATATGCTAGAACACTAGGAACAGTGTTAGCTGGGAATGAGTTGCTGGAATTCAGCATGTGGAAAAAATGACTTAGTCCTTCTGTGAAAGTTGTGCTGTGACTGCAGTGATTTCACTGACACGAGAATCAGCTCTGTGCTGCCTCCAAGACAGAGACAGTTTCTTGCTTAGTTGTGGTAATACGCACCGGTGAACAGCCAGGCCAAGGCCAGTGCAAACACATGTAAAGTGCTGATTGGCATCTTTGCCAGTGTTGCTTTCAAGAAGATTGGATAAAGACTTCCCTGGCTTGGTCGTGCTGATTCTGTAAGGTAGATATTTGCAGCATCTGAGGCTTGGAACTCAGAGATTGTAGTCCTAAGAGTGGATTTTCTCAGTTCTCTTTCCATTGCTGGATTATGTCACAATTCTAAGAACTGTAAAGAGCGCCGAGGACAGCTGCCTCTTCCCCAGAATCCACTTGCAGTCACAGAACAGCGGCAATTTCTTTGTTGAGATTTTCTTTGTCATAGGTTTCAAAGGAAGCATTTCAAGTTCACAGGTGTTCTTTGAAGTTTTGGATCCTAGAAAATATAGAAAGAAAGATGTACTTATTAGAATACAGTAGTCTCAATGAAAAAGAAACTGGAGGGCCTAAAAGAGTGTGTGGCTTCAGGGTATGAACTGTGAAGTCCTTCAGTTTTGATCCTTTGACGCCTTTCCACATCTTCACCCCACTCAGCTGATGACGCACACACTTTCTGCTGCTCACCCTCCCTCACTCCATTTTCCCCTTTCTGATACTAAAACTTTCTTTTTGCTGTCTTTTTTCTTTTTCACCCCTTTTTGGTGAAAGAAATAATGGGTCACCATCTGTACAATGAGACTCCTACTGGAAAATGGCATTGGGTCACTCTTCAGCCGTCTTTTCTGAACAACAAGGTGCCTTTAACTTCCCCCTTAGTTATAATTTTTAAATTATCTAAGGATTTACATTCAACTTACAGAGCAAGGAAATCCTGACATTGGCAGGAAACAAGCATGAGAGCCCACCCTCCCTGGGTCCTGCCCACACCGGCTGGACCAGCACACAGGGCGGCAGGACCCTAGGCTCCCCCAGCCTGCCGCAGACAAAGTTGTCACTCAGGCAGTCCCCAAGCATTTATGGAGTACCTTGTGGTTCAGAACTTGGACCGACAGTGCTGATTTCTCATGAACTGGTTTTTCCTACTGAGCTGGTCACATGGGTGCTCTTGCAAAACATCTGTCTCTTCAATGTCTGTTCCTTATGCTTAGACACACGGTAATGTTTGGAACCTTAGTGCTCAGCAAATGATGGAGCTGTTTCTTGGTGATGTGTGGTGCATCCTATTGCATTTGTTATGCCTTAGAACAGAGCAATGAGTAATGTGGACTCAGCCCCCAGGTGCATTTTGAAGAGATGAGGTAAGCACCAGGCTCACTCGTCTTTCACAGCAAGTGTACACAGTAAGAAATAAAGTGGTACAAAGGGATGTCCACATTGCGGGTGGTGGATTTTGCACATTGTGCTAAAGGAAGAAGGAATAATCAGGTGTGATGACAGAACTGCAGTTCGCAAAGCAGGCCTCTCTGTGAGTGGAGGCAGGTGGGACACCGGGGTGTCTCTGGGGCTGTGTACGGTGCTAGAGGTGCTAGGGCAGCCTCTGTCTTTGGCTGGGCTGCCCAGGTGCAGATCCTGGTTTGTATGGGAGTTGATTCGAGAAGCACCAGCAGGAGAGTGGGGGAATGAGACAGGTTTCCATGGTGGATAATGGGAGCTAATTCCACTGTGGACCTTGGGCTAAGTTATTCAAAACGTGCTATAGAGTAGTCCCACTCTGTAGTGTGGAGGGGGGGAATGTTTAAACACAATTGGCACTTGTAACTGATTGAACATTGTTCCCAAGTTGTTAACTCCTGGTCCTTCCAGCTGGCCCCTCACAGGTGGGTTGACCCACATGCAGCTAGACAAAGCCAGCAGGTAGAAGACTTGGTACTTGTAACAGGGAGTCATCTGTGGGAATGGGGACAGTGAAGGCCATGGGCACATGGATAGAAGTTGCCTGTTTCTGTCCCAAGTGCCTGTCCCACAGTCACGACCCCTGAGGTCAGCATTGCCTCTCCAGGGAGCCTCTTTTCTCCTTGCTTTCTTGAGGACTCATTTGCTGGTAACGTACTGGGTCCAGATCCCAAGAAAGAAAAACTCTCAGCTTCAGGGAGACAAGAATAAGCCACTGTAATGTGACATCACGGAAATGTGCCAGTGTCAGAGCACGTGGACCCTAAGTCCTTAATCAATGAACAGTGAAGGGCGGACAGCCCTACCAGCTCCTTGAGGAGAAGTGGTTTCCTGGAAGGTGTTATCTTTAGTTAGTTGGCCAAAAGATAGATGCCCTGCGCTTTGGGGCCTGACATGCACGTGTATCTGATGACTGTGCGTTGTTGTTAAAGGTTTCCTGCGTTTCTGACGTTGTATGTACGGTTCTCTGGACGTGCCTGGAGCAGGAGGATGAAGACAAAGGGAGAGACCTGAGGCAGCTCAGCCCGGTGCTCCGCAGCCAGGACGCTACCTGGGAAGGCGCGCTGCGGACAGCTGCCACTTACCAGAAAATCGCTGGAAGGTCTGTCCCTTATCCACCATTTAACAGGTAATTGCAAGTAGCTACTTCCTTAGTCTGTGGCTCTGCTTTATCTATGGGTTTGCAAACCCCGGTCAGGATCCCTCTGTCAGAACTCTGCCCCACCGCCAGCAGCAGAGGCTGGGCCGCTCTCCCAGTCCCGGGACACGCACTGCGGTCACAGACCGCCTTGCCCTTAGGGGGAAGTATGTTTAGATGGCGGGATATGAGCAAAGCCGGCTATTAAGTAAAAGCTGCATGGGAATTTAATGACCACAACTAAACAAATGGCCAGGAAGGAGACAAGCAGGACATGGCGTCTGCGGGGACACGCAACAGAAGAGGTTTGGTCCCCACGGCCCCCAGCGCCGCTGTGTACGCGCCTCCGGGCCGCGCCCATCCCCGCCCCCGGCGGACCCCGCCGGGCAGTCCCGCGCTGGGATCCGCGCTGGGACCCGCGCAGCTCAGCTCGTGCGGTCCGGGACGCTGTCCTCCCCGGCCGGGAGCCAGCCCTGCAGAGCGGGGCTTTCCCTGAGACTGCACCACAGCGCAGCTCCTCCCTCCGTCCCGCTCCGCCCCTTCCTCGTGACAGGCGTTGATCCCAAGACCTAAGCGTCTAGAATCCCCTCAGGCCGTCTCCAGCAGAGCCTGTTTTGCCACAACTCAGCCCAAGGTAACACGTTTCAGAGCGCGCACGTGATGCAGATAGTCTTCCTCTGTCTGTCCTATGGAGAAGCTGACCTGAGGCCTGGCTGGGCGACCCCTGCCCCTCAGGAGTCACACAGCCTGCCGCTGGCCCTGCAGTGCTCATGGAGTCCAGTGAGCACGGATGTGTGATGGAACGAATGAGTGGGCGATTGAACCACTGAATTGAAGAATGTGCTGGAACTATCCTTCCCCAAGGCCTCTCCCTTCCCTTTAAGTACAGAGGGTGCCAAAAAAAGAGTACACACTTTTTTTTTTTTTTTGAGACATAGTTTCAAGCTGTTGTGCTCGGTAGAGTGCTGTGGCGTCATAGCTCACAGCAACCTCCAACTCTTGGGCTTAAGCGATTCTCTTGCCTCAGCCTCCCAAGTAGCTGGGACTACAGGCGCGCCCCACAATGCCCAGCTACTTTTTGATTGCAGTTGCCACTGCTGTTTTAAGCTGTCCAGGGCTGGGTTTGAACCCGCCACCCTCCGTATATGGGGCTGGGACTCTACCCACTGAGCCACAGGCATCACCCGAAAGTACACACATTTTAAGAAGTGATATCGTCACTGGTGAAGTGATGAGACCTGCTATGCCACCCGTTTTACCTGCGAGCCATACACTGTTGGAATGATTGGTTTTACTTCCAACGAGATGTCTTAAAACCCGTCTGCATTTTTGGCACTGTGGGTATTTAACTCACACACATCCTCCAGGCCCCAGCTTGAGCTGCTCTTGGTCCATAAAACCAGCTCTGACCCTGACACATGTTACCTGTGTTTTTCTTCATCTAACTTATTTGTACTTTTGTACTTCCTTGTGTGTGGTTTTCATTTTTTTTTTTTTTTTTTGAGATAGAATCTCAAGCTGTCACCTTGGGTAGAGTGCTGTGACATGGTAGCTCACAACAACTTCCAACTTTGGGGCTCAAACAATCCTCTTGCCTTGTTTTTTTTTTATTTTTAGTAGAGATGGGGGGGGTCTTACTTTTTGCTCAAGCTGGTCTCAAACTCATGGGCTCAAGCGATTCACCCGCCTCGGCCTCCCTGAGTGCAGGGATTATAGATGTGAGCCACCGTGCCCAGCCTGAGGTTTGCATTTAATGTTTTAAGTACATGTTGCTTCTTTTCTAGCTTGACCACAGGGCAGGATCTACAAAGGTGGGACTCATCCTCTCTCTGCCCAGGTCTCCATGCATCCAGCAAGGTGTTGGCTACACTGGAGCTCAGCTCACATTTTCTGAAGACAGGTAGAATGGAATGAAGAAAAGGACAAAGGGCAGGGGCTGGGGAGAAGAAAGGAGGGAAGGAAAGGAGGGAAGGGGGAAGTGAGGAGTGGAGAGAGGAGGGAGGAAAGAAGGGAGGAAGACGGGAAGGGAGGGAGGAAGAAAAGAAGGGAGGGAGGGAATGAGGAAGGAAAGAAGGGAGGGAGGGAATAAGGAAGAGAAGAAGGAAGGAAGGAAAGAAGGAAAGAAGAGAAGGAAGAAGGAAAGAAGGAAGGAAGGATGGATAGAAGAGAGGGAGGGAGAAAGGAAGGAAGGGAGGAAAAAAGGGAGGGAGGGAGGGAAGAAGGGAGGGAAGAACAGCCTCCCTCACCATGGTCCCCTCACCCCCGTGTGCACGGCCTCCCTCACCGT
>NW_003852531.1:4807677-4843899 GCF_000181295.1 Otolemur garnettii | reverse complement strand
CCCTGTGTGCACGGCCTCCCTCACCATGGTCCCCTCACCGCTGTGTGCACAGCCTCCCTCATCATCATCATCTCTCACCATCTCTCACATCATGTAGCTCATGTGACATTTGTTGTGTGTGAGGGACCTATGTTAATGCATCATTATCACCCATTACATTCAGGTTCATTCTTGTTGCTGTAAACTCTGTGGGTTCCAACAAATGTGTAATGTCGTGTGTCCACCACTGTGTTGTCATTCAGAGTAGTTCTGCTGCCTCAAAAATACTCTGAGTTCTGCTCATTCATCCTTCCCTTTCTCCCCTCAGTCCCTGGCAACCACTGACCATTTTACTGTCTCCATAGTTCTGCCTTTTCTGGAGTGTCATGTAATTGGAACCATACAGAATTTAGCCTGTTTAGACGGGCCTCTTTCACTTAGCTATAGGCATTTAAGTTTCCTCCATGTCTTTCCATGGTCTGATAGCTCATTTCCTTTGAGTGATAAGTAACATTCCATTGTCTGGATGTGATACAGTTTATCCATTCTTCTAAGAAACATCTTGACTGCTTCCAAGGGTTGGCAACTGTGAATAAAGCCACTATAAACACCTGTGTGGAGATCTTTGAGCAGGTCTGTTTTCAATTCCTTTGGGTAAATGCCACAGAGCACAGTTGCTGGATCAAATGGTAAGAGTGTGTTTAGTCTCGAAAGAAACTGCCAAACTGTCTTCCAAGGTGGCTGGACCATTCTGGATCCCCACCAGCAATGAACAAGAGTTTCCACTGCTGCCTCTCTTCACCAAACTTGGTGGGGTCCGTGTTCTGGATTTTGGTCATTCTAATAGGTGTCTCATGGTTTTTATTGATTCCCTAATGACAAAGGATATTGAAAATCTTTTTGTATACTTATTTATCTGTCATGCATGCATCTTCCTTAGTGAGGAAGGATTGGATTATTAATTGGATTATTTGTCAATATAAGACCAATATATTGAGTTTTACAAAGTCTTTGTATTATGTATTTTGGGTAACAGCAATTTATGAGGTGGTCCTTTGCAAATGATTTGTCCAGTCTCTGGTGTGTCTTCACATTCTCTTAACAGTGCCTTTCTAAGGGAAGTTCTAAATTTTAATTAACTCCAGCTCATCAATGTTTTTATTTTATGAATTATGCCTTTTGTATTATATCTAAAGAGTAATTGCCATACCCAAGGTCATCTAGATTTTCTCCTGTGTTGTCTTCCGGGAGTTTTACAGTTTTCCTTTTTCCGTTTATGTCTATAATCCATTTAGAGTTAATTTTTATAAATTGTGTAAAGTCTGTGTCTAGATTGACTTTTTGCCCGGGGATGTCCAGCTGTTTCAGCACCATTTATGGAAAGACCACCTCTGCTCCACTGTAGCTGCCTTGCTCCTGTGTCATTTATGTGGGTCTGTTTGTCGGCTCTCTGTTCCTTGCGATTGATTTGTCTGTTCTCTCACCAGCATTACTCTGTCTTTGTTGCCGTAGCTTTAGAGTAAGTCTGTGGTAGAGTGGCGTCAGGACTCCAATACTGTGTCTGGGTCTTTCGTCTCTCCATATAAACTTCATAATCAGTTTACTGACAACCATAAAATAACTTGCTAAGTAAGATTGCACTAAATATATAGATTAAATTGAGAAGAACTGACATCTGGACAATATCGTCCTTCTGTCTGTGAACATGTACTACTTTTTTATTTATTTAGTTCTTTCTTTGATTTCTTTCATCAAAGTTTTATAGTTTTCTTCATCTAGTTGTTTTACGTATTTTGTTAGATTTATACCTAAGTATTTCATTTTGGGATGCTATTGTAAATGATACTGTGTTTTTAATTTCAAATTCAGGAAATCAATTGATTTTCACATATAGGAAAACAATTGATTTTTGTATATTAGCCGTACCCTGTAACCTTGTCATAAACATGTGTGAGTTCCTGGAGCGTTTTCCTTGTTTTGTTTGGGAGGGAGACTTTTGACTTTGAAAATTATGTCATCTGCAAACAAAGATGGCTTTGTTTCTTTTCTTCTAATCGGTATATTTTTAATTTCCTTTTTTATTTTATTTCATTAGCTAGGACTTCAGGTATGATGTTGAAAAGGCGTGGTTAGAGGGGGCATTCTTGCTTTGTTCTTTATTTTAGGGTGAAGATTCTATTTTCTTGCCCATTCAATATGGTGCCAGTAGAAAGATTTTTGTAGATATTCCTCCTTGAGTTCAGGAAGTTCCCCTCTATTCCTAATTTTCTGAGAGGTTTTTTAAATCATGAATCAGTGTAAAATGTTTTTATAACTGGACAAGGAGATAAGTTTTGAAAAATCCATTTGTAGGACAAAGAATGTATTATTATGACATTACCCATGCCACACATGTTCTTAGAAAAATCCTGGGGTTTTAGTGAATAAAAGAGACACTATCCCTATACTCCATCCACACAAAAAAGTTCTTAGAGCCAAAATTTGGGGAGGACACCATGCCTCTCCATCCTCAGGGTGTTTCTTAGAGACCGCAGGAGGGCGAGTGCACTGGTGGGGAAGGGTCTTCAGTGGGCCTTTCATAGGCATTTCATAGTCTCAGAATAGAAGTTGTGGAGAACTGAAAGGTCTTGACTCTATTTAGCAGCAGCACAGGGGTTCTGTAAAACATCAACAATAATCTATTCACAATGCACAGTGCAGGCACGGCCGTAAGCGTTGAGATGTCATTAGCCGTTCTTCCCGCAAATGAAGACCAGATGTGTTGAGAACTAAACAGTGGGTTTTGGGGGTGACTTTTTGTATATACCCAGGAGACTATAGCCTCTTAAAGGGGAAAAAGGGAGGGAAGAGGCAAAACAGAAATTAGTAATTGGAGGCAACACTCTGGTGTGTCCTGTCGGTGTCCCTTCATCTCACTGGAGCACACTGGTTTTTTTTTTTTTTTTTTTAAGAAACAAGCCTCTGGCATGTGCTTATTCGTTTGTCATCAGGAGGGGCTGTGCTTCTGTTAATGCCTGATGAGGTTCTTGGTGTTAACGTCTCATGCCAAGTGGGCAGGGAAATGTCCTGGACATCAGATGGTTATGCCAAAAATGGATCTAATATTAGTTGGCTACCTCCGACCTCAGCGATGCTGTGTAATAGACCAGCCCAAAGGCAGGAATCATTGATCGCTTCTCAGGGACCTGTGCTGACCGAGAGGGGCTCCTTTCGACTGGGCTTCTAGGCACTTGGTTCCACCCCCGTCCATGGCTTGCATCTTTCTCCTGGGTTCAGCATCTAGCCTGGTATGTTCTTCTCAAGGCAATGGCAAAGTTCCAAGACAGAGAGCAGAAATATTCACTTCATTCTATGTCCAAAATCGCATAGCCACATCTAACATTGATAAGTGGGGGACACACACCCCACCTCCTGCAGGGCTTTCCTTCAACTCACATGGCAAAGGCCGTCTGCCCAGAAGGGTGAAGGATGGAAACAGCAGCACAGTGCCCCCCAGTCCTCACAGGTGAGCAGAAGGTAGGCTGACCTATGAAGCTAGCTGACAAGGGCAAGGGAGAGGGACCATACCCTTCAGGCAAAGTCTCTGCTACGAACCCAGACTTTGGACTCTGGCAGAATAGTCCGGGTATAAAGAGTGCACAGAGCAGCGAGTCAAGGATGGTTCACCCCCACTAGATGTGGGTGAAGGGGACCTCCAAGGCTGGATGACACTTCTGCACTGCCTCAGGCACACCCAGGTTGATGTTACCCTGGGGAGCAAAGGCACACAGGCTGCTTTCTCCAACGCCGCTGATATTCAGGACACGGGTGAAGGCTTGAGAGAAGACCTGAGTGGGGAGGAGGAGGGGTCAGTTCTGAGCCAGGCTCTCCCCTGGGTGGCTCCAATTAGCCTGGGATTCCATTCTTTTGGGGAATAGATCTTAGTCATCCTTAGAAGCTGTGGATCTTGCCAACTCTTGATCTCCTCCTACCCATTTCTATAGTTAACAAACATTTGTAGCACTGTCCCTGTGCTGGGTCTGAAGGCAGCAAAGCAGAGTGCTTATCTGAGAAGTTCAAGAGCAGGCTGTTCCCATGCAGCTCACATGCATGGTGCTATCCAGGGGTCTGTGGACCGAAGGAGGAGCAGCTGGCTATTGGAGTTCAGGAAGGTTCCCAGACAAGGTGGACTGCTGCTAGAAAGATAGCAGCCATGTGCTGAGTAGACGAGGGGGGTGTTACATGTATAGTCTGTTATACATCCCTGGGATTGGAACACTGGGTGGTGGTAGGGCCAGCAGGGCCCCTTGCTGCAGCACAGGGATTGTTCTGTAGAGTGTCACTGAAGGAGGAGATTGGTGGAAAACTCTGCAGGCATAGACCTCTATGAGGGCCAGAGCTGACCTCACATTATCCCCAAATTGGGATTCCATTATAGCAAGCCAAAGTCACCGGCTTGGCCAAAGTCACCAGCTTGGCCAGTCCCTGGCTTGGAAGCAGGCCACTGGTTTTCAGGGATGGCACGGCAGCCCCTGCTACCTCACTCCTTTAAGAATCTACAGTAGGACCTCTGTGAGTTGACCACCCAAGGGACTGTAACACATTGGTCAACATACAGAGGGAAGTGGTCAACATAGGAACTTCTACTGAGTACATGAGGTGCACGTTCAGTCTATGAAAGTTTAGGTCAACATAAAGAGGTGGTCAGCTAAGGAGGGTCTACTGTGCATGCAGCTTCCCCGAGATCCATCATCTAAGGACAGGGCCAGCACTGGCACGCAGCTGACCCTGAGCTAGGCCCTACTCCAGTCTCTTCATGTGAATTAATGCAATCCTCACCACAAAGCTATGATGTCAGTACTACTATTATAACCATTTTACAGACAAGTAAACTGAGACACAGACTGTCAAGTCACAGGTTCCCCTAAGGGCAGCCCACACCAACTGAGTTGGGGTAAGTGAGTGAAGACCTGTGGGCAACTCCAGTGCCACCTGCAGAGCCATCTCTGCTGAACGTCTAATGGCCACCTCCTCCATCTCTGCATGCTCCTTCCCACCACCCAGGAGGGCTGAGGCTTCTCCGGTCCCTAGAAGGAGGCAGAGTTCTGTCCTTGTTACCAGAAGGGTTATTCCCAGCTAATGTTAAGTTAGAGTGAGAGAGCAATTAGATTTCTGGCTGTGTTAAAAAGGAGTCTGCAGCTACCAAAGCAGTGTATGTGGGACAAACCACTGTCTTAGAGTGTGTGGAGATCTGAGGCAGCCCTGTCCTCTGAGGACTGGGATGGTGGCTGGCCTGGGACAGTGGCCAGGCTGGGATGGTGGCTGGCCTGGGACTGTGGCCAGGCTGGGATGGTGGCTGGAGTGGGACAGTGGCCAACCTGGGACAGTGGCCGGGCTGGATGGTGGCCAGGCTGGGATGGTGGCCAAGCTGGGACAGTAGCTGGCCTGGGATGGTGGCTGGCTTAGGACAGTGGCTGGTCTGGGATGGTGGCCGGCTTGGGAGAGTGGCTGCCTGGGATGGTGGCCAGGCTGGGACAGTGGCTGGCTTGGGACAGTGGCCAGCCTGAAATGGTAGCTGGGCTGGGACAGTGGCCAGACTGGTGACCAGGATGGTGGCCAGGTGGGGACAGTGGCTGGCCTGGGATGGCCTGTGTGGTGATGTGGCCCATCTGTCTGGGCTGAATCAGGGAAAGTCTGGCTCACAGGATGCTCTGCAAGAAAAGGGACTTGAGAGGTAGGCGGCACCCACTTGACAAGGACAGGCTGCTTCCTTTAGTAAGAGTGTCCCTGCAGTTGGCTTTGCACTTTTTTCTTCTCTTGAGCCCTTTTTGGAGAAAGTAGAAAGCAGAGGAGCCCGTGTGACCTGACACAAGCCCGCAGCTCTGCTCTGAAGTCCACAGCCCACCCTGCGGTGGCCCCAGTCCAAAGCCCCCTGGGCTCGATGCCTCCCAGCTCCCGGGGCCCCAGGGAGTTCCCTCTTTGAGGGTCTATGGCATTGACCATAGACCAAGGTTAGTGAAGCTGAAAATGAATAGAGGGTTCTTTTCTATGTGGTTCTTTCTCATGCCTCATACTTGGCAGGACAGGAACCATAAAGTGACGGGCTCTGTCTGAGAAAACTTGCCAGGGGCGGGAGGCTGTTGAAGATGGCTTTTGGCTGGCTCATAAAGACTCTTGGAAAACAAACCCAGCCCCATACTGTTCCATTTTAATGCCCCACAGTGGGCTCTGGTGGAGGCATCTCTGCACCCCCTCTTGGCCCTGCTACGTCTGGGCCTGTCCACTGCACAGTGAGGCCACAGCCCTGCCAAACCTCCCAATGCATCCTTCTCAGGAGACCTGTTCTTTCTAGATTTGAACAAGGAGGTGAGAATTCAGGTAAGAGAAAGCTTGCCCAGTGGTCTGGACTGTCCACTGCCTAGATGAGCTGCAGTCTCTGCCCAGACCTCCCTCCACACAGCTGTGGGGCCCAAGGAGGCACCAGCAGAAAGGCCAGGCCAAGTGAGGGGCCACCACCCCCTGATCACCGAGGATCCCAGCTGTCTCTGGGGAGGTGACCTGGCTGCCCAGGGCACTGGGCACCATCCCTCCTCACCATGAGCCCACCCTGGAGGCACAGGGGTCAGAAGGGTGCCGAGAACAGTGCAGTCTGCAGTGTGAGAGCATGAGGAAGAGACACTGGGGCAGGCACTTTTGTGTCCCTCTGAGTTTTGCCTGCCAGATCCTGGGCTGGCACTTGTCAACCTCAGATAAAACCCAGCAGGGCTCTTGCCCGTGGCCCTGGACTCTGCACACATTTCCCTGGTGTCTACAAGCTCTCTGCTACTACACATCCTGGCCTCACCTGCATCTCACCTGCCTGTATTTCTGAGGGTGGCCACATGTCCCCGCTGCGCCCCCTTCCTCACCCCTGCCCCATCACCTCCTGAGTTGTGGGGCCCCTCTCTGCCATGCTGACACCCCCACCTACTCAGCCATATCTGGTCTGTCTCATGCTCTGGTTGTGCCCATCCTTCTGGGCCATTGCCCAGAGCTCAGCTCTCCTGTCCAGCCAGGTGGCAGCTGCCCCATGGAGCAGCATGGCTGGGCCAGAGAGCAGAAGTGGGACTGCCATTGCTGGTTGCCCATCTCCGATGAAGCTAAGGGAATCGCACACTTTGTGATTTGGAAAATTTTCTCCCAGGCCCGGGTTCCCGCCTGTCTGCAGCCACTGCCTGCTGGCTCCAGTACTGAGGAAGGGTAAGACTGTCGCTCAGCTCGTGCTAAAGGGGAAAATCCCAGCCTCCTAGTGAGCGAAGCCAGGCACACTGTCTGTCTCTCATCTGCTATTTTCTCTAAGCAGATTTGGTCAGCCCAGGGTGGGAGTCAGCATAGTCAACAAGTCCAGGCCCCAAATGCGTGCAAAGACCTCTCCCAGGCCAGTGGCCATCCTCATGTACCCACACTCTAGGCCTGTTGCCACGGGGTGGCTCTCCAGCAAGGCACCGTGGCTTTTGAAAGGACATTCCTACACAGCCCCAGGCTTGTGGCCATCTGCTACCCTTGGGAGTGGGCGGGAGACTTTGATGTAGCTTTCCACAGCGTGAGTGAGTAGGCACCAGATCTGGAGGTCACCAGCTCACACCAGGGATCCTCTTTGAGGAAGGACTGGCTGCCAGGCTGCAGGCGGGCGGCCAGCAGCGGCTTTGGCTGATTGCTCCTTGGGGTCTGCTCCTCTGCACGGAACCTCCTCACCCAAGGCAGATGGGGACAGTGCAGGGCAGAGGTTAAGGCTACTGCTATGGGCCCGGCCAGTGGATTAGAGAAGAAAAGCTAGTGTGAGTGTGACATTGTCCGTAAGGCCGGGCTACTTACTGAAAAGAAGAACATTGTCGTCATCATGAGGCAACTCACTCAGAACCTGTTCCTGGTGACACAAATTGTTACGTGGCCGAGTGTTTCCTTCAGGTTTTCCCACACACTCGTCTGCAGGGCAGGTCTGGCCAGTTTCCCACAAGTGTGAAAGGACATGCCCAGCCACAGATTTGAATCTTGCTCTTCCCCCTTAACATCTTAACGGGCATTTTCCTGACAAGATTCCTCCTCAGACCTAAATTCTGATCCAAACAGTGGTGTAAGAAAGATCGGCCTTTTCAAATGGATTTGATGCATGCATGGTCTGTGCTTCCTGGCCCTGCTTCACATCCAGGATGTGGTTGGATTTCATCAGTGAGAGAGTCGTGGTGTGGAGGGAAGGACAGGGCATGGGGACAGCACCGGGGCCTTCACTGCTTCCCACACATTCTGCACAGAGCCTGGCGTTTCTCTCCATCACTCCCGCTGCATGAAGGTGGCCAGATTGCCTCATCTCTCAGGGTGGGGGTTATTCATTTACTTACTCAGAGCACATTTACTAAGATTGTGAGCTGGTCTTAAGGAAGACCCTGGGTTACTTGGAAAGCAGACTTACTCCTTGGCCCCAAGAAACATCTTTTTTTTTTTCCCTAAAAGCACGATCCTTTTGATCTCTTCAGTATGTAGTGACGGAGAAAGAAGAGACGTGATCTCTCATATCTGGCGTCAGATGTAATCTGCCAAAAGTTTCTCTTATCACAGTGGGAACCCAGGCCTGAGGAGTTTGGGTGACGCGCCGTGGGCCTTGCGGTTACACAGCAGCCCCTCAATCCTGTGCTTCCATGTTCTAGTGAGAGGCCGTGGCTCACGACCATGTGTGTTTCACATTCACTGTGGTGCCTGCCATGCTGGTGATCACTCCTCCACATGTGCCCATGAAGTGCGATTGGCATTGAAAGATAATGAAATCATTGTAGGAAGGGCTCAGTGATCATGGAATTTGGGCTTGTGCCAGATAATAAACAGTTAAGTGGGATTTTTCCCTGCAGGACTTCTGAGAGCTTTAATGTGTAATATGCCCTGTGAAACTGTCAAGGGGAAGAGGTTATGCATCTGTTTGGCAAAAGTATTTCACAGGGCATAGACAAATGCATAATTTGAGAAACTCTGTTCTGGAATCTCTCTGCCCTTTGCAGTGGAGCCAGCCTAATTGAAACAAAATTGCTGAAAATGCCATTCAGATGACAATCCGCTTCCAAAGGAAATCATTATTATTTCTTAAGAACACAGAGTGTTTTCAAGTTTGGAACGCAGCTGGGCACATCTGATTTAAAAAGCCCTTCTATAACTAGAGACCTGGGGTCTATTAGGACCCAACTTCAGTAGGCCGGACTTGACCTGAACAGTGACACTTTCCACTGTCTGTGCTTGAGACTTTGCCTCATCTCTCAATATCTTTTCTCTCTCTCTCCCTGTTATTCATAGAACCCTACCACAGGACGGTTGTGACTCTCATGCAGCTGGATGAGGCCATAAGACTGTTCTGTCAGGTGGAGTTGACTCTAAATAATTTGTACAACTTCCACATCTCACCCTTCAAAGGCAGCCGCTTGGCTCTGCACATCCTCCCCCCCCTTCTCACAGGCTGGAGCAAGGATGAGGCAGTGCCTGCACACGCAGTGCGAGCAGCTCCTTGGTGGCCGTGGAGCAAGGCGCAGGAAGGAGGCTGGATGCCCAGACTGCCGCTGGTCTCCAGTGCCATGTGCCCTTTGTCCTGCTGGCTAGGGAGTGTGCCTTTATCTCAGTCTCAGCACCAGGTCACCTAACTCAAGACTTCACTGCACTCCCTCGACGCTGGTCACTGCTCTATGTGGCAAAGTTGTGCCCAGTGCTCCATGCATGGAGGTGACACATGCAGCTTCCTGGTTGTGATTTGAACAGCAGCTTCAGACTCTCCACACCTCTCTGCCCTTCCCACAACCTGGTTAGGCACAGAATTGGGAGCCACATTCGATCGTGGAGCAGGAGGTGCAGCCCAGGGCACGTTGGAGCAATGCCCCACAGTGTCTGAGCTCCTGGGCCATTTGGGGAGCAGAGGCACTGTTCCCGGAGCATCTGCCCACTAGCGCTCACACCTGAGACACAGCACACTTCCGCTTCATTCAGGCTGCTCCTAGCCTCTCGCTTGCAAAGCACCTGCACCTATGTGCTAACCCACATGCCTTCCATGTGCTTCACACGTCTTTAGGTTCTTTTATGCTGCCTACCTTTATCCTTTGGTTTAGCTTCTGGATATTACTGAACTTACTTGGAACCATTAAATAAATCAGCTATTGTCCCTGGATATTGACAATGGTACAGTCTTCCTTCACTTCAACTTAAAGCATGTACTATATATATATATTACCATATACGTTTTAAATCTTTTTTTTTTTTTTGCAGTTTTTGGCCAGGGCTGAGTTCAAACCTGCCCCCTCCAGTATATGGGGCTGGCGCCCCACTCCTTGAACCACAGGCACCACCTCATTGGTGTGTTTAGATCATGGAAAGTATCTTCTCTGTAGACACGACCTCAGTTGGGAGTTGTGATTTTCCTTTCCTACTTGTTTTTTAATTTTTTTCTCTAGATCTCAGAAGAGTTTTAAATGCTACGAACTTGAGCCAACTACTAATGAGGGTCCATTTGAATTTTCCCTTCCTCTGTGTTTTAGCCAACTTTTCATTCTTACTAACTGAAGCTGATGTGGTGTTTTTCTCTAATAACTGGTTCGTGTTCCTGAAGTTCTTTTCTTGGCTCATCCAAGCGGGCTGCAGCTGCCGGGCAGCTCGGAAACGGCCTCTTTATTCTGCTCTCCCTCTGTGAGCACCGTTTTCCCAGAGCCAGCTTTAATCCTAATTACTCCCCTTGCTTTTTGGGTCTCTCACATGAAAGCATTTCTGGTCCCCTTTCTCAATGATTACATGTTGCCAAGTTATGAAGATAGAAGCCTTTCAGGGTTTGGACCACGTTTCCACAATTTTCTATGGGGCTTCATCCAGAGACGACAGCACAAACCCCAACCCTGTGGGATCCTCCTCAGGGGCCGAGGACCGAGGAGTCTCGTGTCACCTCATGGAACTGCTCAACCCGGCAGTGCAGACTTGGCCCCAGTGTGCACAGTCACCTAGAACTCCAGCGAGTTCCTCATTCAGAGGCCAGTCAGGCCCCCATGAGACCTGCACTCAGGGCTTCCCTGTCAGAGTCACGTCATGTGCAGAGCAGACTATTGGGAGACTAGCTTCCTTCCTCAGACAAATCTATTTTAAAGTGTTCTCCACATACAACAGTTAAATTTTTTAAGTGAACCTGCTTCTGTCACACCATCCATCATGGTGGGTATCAGTTTGTACCTCCAGACCGTCACGTCATTTGAAATGGAGAGTTTATGCCCAACTGGCCATTCCCAGGGGGTGAGGCAATGGGTTTAGTTCCCTGCTAGGGCCACACTCCTTTCTTATCTCTGCTCAGGGCAAGTGAAGCTTCCCAGGCTCACTTCAAAGCCCATCGGCCTCAGGGTTTATGTCTGGTAGTTTTATCTTCTTCCCTTTGTAGCTGACTGACACCAGCTGCCTTAGAGGTCCCCCCACGTCTCCGACCTGGAGTGTCTGTGTGCGTCAAAGACGGCACAGCTGCAAGGCTTCACCCTCAGCACCTCCAGCATAACTTTCAAAACTCTATAGCTCAGACCCTGACAAAGCTTGTGTTCCCAGCAGAGGCCTGTCTGTCGCCTCAGAGTGTCCCCTCAACTGGGAGGACACCGTGACAAGTGGGCCGCAGACTGTCCAGAGAGCACCCTGCCAGGGGACAGCCTCCCTCATCTACATCCAATTTCCCTGCAGTCCACAGCCTTCTTCAGATGTTACGCTTGGATCATTTTATCCATTTTTCTAGCTTTTTCACTGTTGATTCTTTTCTTCATGTTTTCAGGCAAGTCTAGGAAGACAGAGGCCCAGAGATACCCCATCTCCCTTCCACCACCTCTTGCTAGGGCCAGGCAGAGCCCTGGTGATGCAGGCTGTGTCTTTAGTGCCACATTGCCTGGCACGGTCCTCACTTGCATGCGGTGGGTCACATGTGCTGACCGCTCTTCCAGTTACCCACAAGGACCAGAGGGCATCATGCAGGGCTCTTGGTGAGAAGCCTCTCCTAGTTCTCCCTTGCTTCATCTCCACATTGAGCAGCTACTACCTGTGTTGCTGCAGATCAGATAAACGTGTGCCTTCTGTTTCTAGCTGTGCAGTGTCACTTTCACGCTGTCATGCTTGGCAGAGTTCAGAATGCCGTCAATGGGACATTAGGGTGAACACCTGCATTCGACCTCTGCTGGCCCTTCATAGCACCGATGATGGCCAGTCTCTGGGACTGGAGACAAAGTCCCCTGCTGTGTGTGGGTGCCTGCTATTCACTGAACCTGTTTATGTTGAAACTTGACCCCGAGGTTCAAACTCTGAACCACACAGCTACGCCCTTCCAGGAAACACTTTCTCAGGGCTTCCCGCAGGCCCAGGCTCCCATTTCAACCAGCTGAGAAAGTAAATAAATGTATCCATTTCTCTTTGTGCTTTTGCTCTTTCTACTGCCCTACTGTGCACTTGAAGCCATGACAATGCTCTCTGGATACCGCCCTTAATGCTTAGATCAAGAATTCAAACTCTTGGGCCACAAAGAGGAAAGGGCCTGTCCCCCTAGTGAGCTTGGGCCCAGGAGAGAGGACACTGAGTCCAGGCTCTTGACCGTTGCTCTGGGTCTGCCTTCCTGTCCTCACCTGTAAAATGAGGGTCTTGAGCACTGTGACCCCAGCACACCTGGGGGCTTCTGGGCACTGTGTACAGCCAATGTTGTTGCTTTTGAGCTCCAAACTGTTGGCTCCCTAATTGATAAAAACCACTGGGTTGTTTGCAGAAGGACATTTAGCTATTAATCAAGAGCAACAAATAAGCAGATGTAAAGGACAATGTTCAGTCTGAGTGGAGAGACTGCGCCAGCGGATCAGCACTCGGGGGCACTGCTGCCCGGCTCTCTTAGGCGGGGACTGCGGTGGTTGCCATGTGAACAGGGAGGGCTGAGAAGATTTTTTTTTAATTTACAAACAATCTTAAATTTCCACAAAAATGTTAAGAACAAAACTGAGAACTACATTTGTTTTGTGATGACTTATCAACCCCCACCACCTTCATAACTACATTACCACCATCAAAGTCAGGAAATTAGCACTGAAACCTTAATACCACCTTAATTCAGGGCCCTGTTCAAAGTTCTCCATTTGTCTCAGGGAAACAGTTTGCAGCAAAAATATACAGATGAGAATCACAGACTACATTTAATTGTCGGGTGTCTGACGTTGCTATCAATCTGTGAAATATCCTGGGTCTTCTTTGATTTGCACGACCTTGTCACTTCTATTGTAGGATGTTCTCCAGTTATATTGCAGGAGGTCCTCCAGTTTGGATTTGTCTGATGTGTCCTTGGGATTATGTTCAGATCATTTATCATGGACAAGAATGTCACAGAAATGATGCTGTTTTTCTTTCTTTCTTTTTTTTTTTTTTCTTGTCCCTCTGGCCAAGGGCTGGGTTTGAACCCGCCACCTCTGACATATGGGGCCAGCACCCTACTCCTTTGAGCCACAGGTGCTGCCCAATGATGCTGGTTCTTACTGCATCCTCTAATGTTGACTTACTTCATCACTGATAGTATAACATTTCTGAGGACTTGTTGCCCCTTCCCTGGCTCAGAGCAGCAGGATACTTTGTCCTTGTCTCATACTGTTATTTTACACGGTCTTCTTTACGGGAACATACGGGAGGGAGCAGTGGAGCTTGGACACATTCTGTGCTTGAGCTCCTTGCCCAAGGCTGTGGTTTACAGACCACACAGTGAACACAATCCACAGTTTACCTGACGAGGAGGAAGCAGGCTTGGGTGCTTCCTATCCTTTGATGTCAATTTCCTTTCATAGTGACAGAACATCTTAAACACACACCCACTGTCAATTTGTCAACATTTAGTTTATTTCTATTGATTCTCATTTGTAGCAAAAATGTAAATAACCTTCAGATTTTTCCACTAAGAAAAAGAAATTGTGCCTTGAATTTTAAGCTGAGCGTGCTTCTTCCAAGGAGTGGAAAAGCTGAATCTGACATAACTCCTGATTGCTGAAATAGATAGAAACCAGAGAGAGAGAGATTCAGATTGTTGGGGGGGGGCTTAGACTTATGAATTAACTTTCAAAGGAAAATATTCCTGATTAGACCAAATGAAATATTCATTTATTGTCAAATGGTAGCCCCTTAGAAAATCTACCATTCAGTCTCATGAAATAAGATTACTGAGACTCCTCAGTTCTTGGCATTCAGTTATCAGACCAACATTTTTTTTTAATATTTGGCTTAAATTTTGGAAAATTAAACAACTATACAACTGTAAAATTTGCAGTGAGACAATAGGATTGATCTAAAAGCAAGTAAATACAGGGAATGAGTTGTCTTTTAATGGCTAGACCCCCACACGTTCTTCCATTAATAGTACTTTAATGAAGTCAGAAATGCTTATTAAATTACTAGCGGACCTAAAAATAAAAGTTGCACTCCATAGCCACACCCAATTGTTCGCTGTGAATCCATCCACTAAGGAGCACCATCTGAAGCGACACCTTGGTTGGTGCACAGAGTAAGCAGCACCAGCACAGCCCCATGTCTGGGACACAGCAGGCTGGCAACACAGCCCTCCATGAAAGAGATAATGAACAGGTTGGTTATTGTCCATGCGGGGTCCAGTGGTAAGGGTAGCAGATCATGACCCTTCTTGCTGTACAACATGGAGCATCTCTGTCCCTGTTCCTGCAATGGTGTGACCACTGATGAAGCCCACACACAGAGTCATGATGCCAGCTTGGCTGTCATAGAGGGAGAAGCAGGGGGTAGAGGCACAGGCCCCCGCACTGGGGAGGAGAACAGGTACACACATGATACCAAATTGTGAGGAATATCATCCAAGTCCAGAGTGCAGAATAAAATACTTCTTGGGAGAAACAACTGGTTCAACAGCTCTTGGTTCAGGCACAGACTCACTGCATGTCGCACACCAGGCCCTGACTCAAGCACAGTCTGATTCCATGTCCCGCACCGGCTCCTGACTCAGGCGCAGTCTGATTCCATGTCCCGCATCGGCTCCTGACTCAGGCGCAGTCTGATTCCATGTCCCACACTGGCTCCTGACTCAGGCACAGTCTGATTCCATGTCCCGCACCAGCTCCTGACTCAGGCACAGGCTCGTTCCATGTCCCGCACCAGCTCCTGACTCAGGCACAGGCTCGTTCCATGTCTCGCACCAGCTCCTGACTAAGGCACAGGCTCGTTCCATGTCCCGCACCGGCTCCTGACTCAGGCGCAGTCTGATTCCATGTCCCGCACCGGCTCCTGACTCAGGCATAGGCTCGTTCCATGTCCCGCATCGGCTCCTGACTCAGGTACAGGATCATTCTATGTGGTAATGGACACCTGTAGTGCCATCTGTGTGGGAGACTGAGCCAGGAGTAGCTCTGGAACACCAGAGTTTGAGGTTGCTGTGAGCTAGGCTGATACCAGTGCACTCTAGCCTAGGACAAAAGAACAAGATCTTATCTCAAAACAAACAAATAAAAACAATAAATAAATAAATAACCAGGCTGGGGGCAGTGGCTCACACCTATCATCCTAGCACTCTGGGAGGCCTAGGCGGGTGGATTGTTTGTGAACACAGGTTCAAGACCAGTCTGAGCCAGAGTGAGACCCTGTCTCTACTAAAAATACAAAAAACTAATGCAAGAGGATCGCTTGAGCCCAGGAGTTGGAGGTTGCTATGAGCTATGATGCTGCCATAGCACTCTACCCAGGGCAACAGCTTGAAATTCTGTCTCAATAAGTAAATAAATAACCCAGCAACAACAATAGATCCTTTGATTATGTTAAGACTTGCATGAGTTTTTTTGAGAGTAAAAATAAGAAACCTAATTTATCAATAGACCAATAGGCCCTGAAAACCAATAGGTCCTTTGATTAGGCCTAAGATGAGATTTTTTTAAAAACAAAGAATATTATGAAATAGTCAAAACCTGTTGAAATGCCAGAACCCTGGGAAAGGAGGCTGCTAGTAGTGTGAATGAGAAGCTGTCTTCCCAGGGTAGAGGAGAGAATGCTAGAACAGACTCATAAATGCCACAGGTGAATTGTCAGTGTTACTAAAATTGGCTCTGAGGGAATAGAAATAAAGAGCTGAGAGGAGGTTTATTAGGCACAGAGAGTTGTTCGGTTCTTTTTAGTCCCTATTATGAGTCACAGGCAGCAGTCACTGTGCTGAAATGTCCTTAAGCTCCTCTCATCTTTTGTAAGAGCAATTATTTTGGGCAACTCTTCATTGAAAATCAACTCTTCATGTGCTGCAGAGCCTGAAGTTCAGGGTCACTCAGGCTGCAGTTTCCCAGAGGCAGGCGTCAGACACAGCTGGGTGTCATCAGGCTCCAGGAGGGTGCTGAGTGCAGAGCATAGGCCTGAGAGAGCTGACACAGAGTTGCCTGCGACACAGCTTCACTTCGTGCACAGTTCTTAGGCTCAAATCCCTGTTTGGATGAGACCAAATTTCCAAACAGGCAGAGAAGCGACTCTCTCACTGCAGCAGAAGGCAGTTGGTACTGTGGGATGTCAGTCCTGAACCTACCCCAATCCTCCATGCTCCAGCTCTGGGGCCTGACACTGAGTTTCCCTCTCAGGATCTGAGTGTCCTCATTGGTGACAGGCAAGTGCCTGGTGCTTCTTTTATTTTATTGCATTAACCCTGGAAATGATTTGCTCAGCATATAAGACAAACACATCACAGTAAAAATAAGTAAGAAAGTGGATGGCATGGGAAAGGTGCAGGGGAATCAGCCGCGGCTGGAAAGGAGCTTGATGCAAAAGAAAGAAAACACTCAGACAGAGTGAGCCACTAAATTTGGACTTGAGTTCCCCAGCAACCTAAGCAAAGAGAAAAACGGTGAAAAGTGAGCAGTGCCCCAAGGCCACCTGTTGGCAGTTTATAAACACCACCCTGAGGCTGCATGATATCCCTGGGGTGCTGTTCCCTTGGGGGTGGGGGGATGAGATGTGCTTGTGACCCAGCACGGTGCCCTCAGACCAGTTGTTAACACAGGGGAGCTCCCGCTGCTGGCTCCCACAGCGTGCCTGTAAGCTCTGGAGTTTTAACTGAAAATATAATATGTTAATACTGTATAACTTTATAAAAAACTTTATAAAACCTCTGGGTGCCGCAGGCCCACTGCATGGTGCTTCAGACTAAGTCTGAATGGAGCAGACACCAAGTGTCCACTCAGCTTGCAGGAACTGAAAGATTTGTTTGTGGAGTCAGGACACAGCATACCCAATTTTGTAGTGATAATTTGCTGCCTTTAGTTGGATCCCACTAGAAGCTGACATGAGACAAGGAGTTGGGGATGGATAGTTTGTTGGGTAATCCCGAGAAACTCAAGAAGAGGAGGAGACTGTGGCATGAGGGGAGGAGGCCCTGTCACCCAGGGCTCTGGGGAAAAGGAAGTCACCACAAAGTGTCATGGGTAGAAAGGAGACAGGGAAGCTTATAACAAGTGAGGTCGCCCCAGGAGCCTCTCTCTTCACAGTCATGGAGTGCTATTCTTAATTGTAATCTTCGTGGGTAAAAAGATAAGAGAAAACCAAAGGCACCATGGTGCTATGGGGGCCCTGAGCAGAAAGCATGCAGGTAAGCTAGCTGGCACCAGGGTTGAGCAGCACAGTGGGCAGAGAGAGTGAATTCCGTGAATGCCCCACTGAGCTGTCTGCAGGGGGTGCGGCTGACGTCACACCTGCATTCCTCAGGCCCTGTGGTCTCAGGCCCTGGCCTGGTATTTAAATATACACTTTTCGATTATAAATGCTAATTTAATCCTTGTGTTAAGGTGATTTTATGAGGACCAATTTCTTTTTTATGGTATTATCAGGGAAGAAAACGAATTTTTCTCTGAGACAAGTGCTGAGCATCTTGACAGGACGTGTGAGCTGTGTTCACATTATGTCTCTGAACACTCAGCGTCTTTTTGTTCAGACTCCACGCCCACCAAACACCATTTGCACTCTTTGTTGGCGTCCCAGGTGTGCTGATTTGGGGATGGAGGTGCCCTCTGGGAAATGTGCACTGAACAAGCATTGGGCTTCAGCCTGGGACTCCAGCCGTGTTTGCCAATTCTAGAACCCGGATGGTTTCTTAGCCTTCCAAAGCCTTAGTTTCTCTGGCTGCAAAGTAGGGACAAGCCCTCAACCTCAGTCTGCAGTTGTTTTGACAATGCAACCAGAAAGCACTTGGCTCTGGTGTCTGGCACATCACACAGGCTCAGCAAACTGGGGTGACATCGTGTGCGTTGGGGACTGAAAATGTGAGTGGTCTGGGTCATTGCCTTTGACTGCAGTTAACCTTTGTGGCAGAAGAGCCCCAGAGAATCAACCTAGTCACAGTACAGAAAGGAAAACAAACAGACAAAATGCCTGAACAGCAAAGGACCAGACAAGGAAGTTTGGATGACTTTTCACGTACAAGTAAAGGCACGTAGTGGCCACCGTCCTGCCACCTCAGGTCTTCTCTGCACACACCGCTTCCCTGCCATCCGGCCCACAGTGTCCTAGAGCAAGCATCCGTGACTCCCTGCCTGGTGGCTTCTCCTGGCCCCTAAAGTGTGCTCAGCATGTGAGCTGGGCTGGAGGAGAGCTCAGCGCAGCTAACACCCCAGGAGCAGATGCCAGCCAAGGATGATGGCATCTCTGGACAAATGCCACAGAGCCACCTCTCTCTCTCTCTCTCTTTTTTTTTTTTTTTTTTTTGGTAGAGACAGAGTCTCACTTTGCGCTCTCAGTAGAGTGCCATAACATCACATAGCTCACAGCAACCTCCAACTCCTGGGTTTTAGGCAATTCTCTTGCCTTAGCCCCCCAAGTAGCTGGGACTACAGGCGCCCGCCACAACGCCCAGCTATTTTTTTGTTGCAGTTCAGCCGGGGCCAGGTTTGAACCTGCCACCTTGGTATATGGGGCTGGTGACCTACTCATTGAGCCACAGGTACCGCCCAGAACCGCCTCTCTTGGTAGCTCCAGCACTGAGGCATGTCCCTGCCACCCCTCTCAGAGCCTAGCAGGGCTGAGTGCCAAGTGACCAGTGCAGTGAATTGAAGGCTAACACATCCAGAGCTGGCTTCTCGTGTTCCCTCCCCAACCAGTGTGGCTTGCTGGGGCCATCTCCCAAATCAGCATCTCACACCCTCATCCTGGTCTCAGAATCTGCTTTTGAAGGAACCCACATTAAAATAGATAATTTGTTCAGGGAAAATATTTCGGGTGACCACTGTACTTCTGAATTAAAATAAAGAAATTTTTTCCACTCAAACAGAAAAAATGACTTCTCAGGTAAGGGTTTTGCATAAGATTAAGATCACAGTCTGCAGGAGAGCCACTCTGCTCACATGCATACCTGCCGCGTGCTGCTGGGGGTCTAGACCCATGAGTGCAAGACAGTGATCAGAGTGCTTGTCTTGCTGCGTATGGGACACACAAACGTGGTCTGATGAGTTCTGACAAAGGTACACAGCTATGTGACCATCACCCCAACAAAGGCAATGTCGCCACTGCCTCCCAAGTCCTTGCCATCTGCCCTCCCTACTTCTGCCCCAGGCAAGCCCTGTCTGTTCTCCATCACTAGAGTTCAATACATCTTGGTTTGAAAGACGATTAAAGGTTGAAATAAGTCAAATAAATGATAACCCCTTTGGGGGAAAACGTTGCTTCACTATGCTCTATCATGTTTTGCCAAAACAGTGTGTCTCCATCACTTCCGTGGGTGATGGAGAGGAAGGAAAAGCCAGTTTCAGGATTAACGGGTTCTCTCCTAACTCTCAGCTACAATAAGGCAAGAGACACAATGGGAACACAAATCCAAGAAAAAGTTCATTTGAAATCTGGAACGACTTCTGCAGTGAAATTTCCAGAAAAACAAATCTGAGACCCATTCATTAAATTACAGGAAACACCTTCAACTGTAATTTGATCTTTATTCTAACTTCTTGGAATTTTAACAGTCAAATTGAATTTGGCCAGATCTTCAGCTCTTCTCTGGGTCAGCCCTAGGAAGCAGGGTCCATGAGGGATGGATCAGATGTTCATCAAGCCAGTCAATTTAGGCTAGGTGTGTGAGGGTGTCCCCTAGGCACTAAGGGCTATCACACTCCCCTGACACAGAGACAGGGACCCTCTTCATAACAGCAAGTCAGTGCATAACAGAACAAGGGGGACCAGTGCTGGGCGGACATTGGATCAGGGGGACATGCTGTCAGGGACCACCGGGGAAGGACTCCCTGCAGAGGTCATTTTTAAGTTGATTCTGAATGACACGAGGTGGGTAGAAGGGTGCAGACTTGGGGGAAGCACTGCAAGCAGGAAGAATCATTCGTGCAAAGGCCCCGAGGCTCCAAGCAGAGTGTGTTCCAGACCTAAGGGCACTGCCACACACAGAGGATGGAGGTGGGAGAGGTGTGGAGTTCCATATCCTGGGGGCCAAGGGCTGGAATTCATTCTGTATTCCATGGAAGACACCAGAGGCTTTTAAATTGGTTTCTATTTTCCAGAGTTGACTCTGAGTGTTGTGGGTGAGATTAGGTTGTCAAGGGGCAAGAAGAAGAAGTTGGAGTCCAAGTCACCAAGTCAGAGTGGAAGATGTCCTGGATCAGCATACAAACTGAGCGGTCAGCTTCTTATCTGTTGAAAGATAAAGCAGGTAGGATTTACCCACATCAGAGGTGACTCAAGAAAAACATCCACGTTTTGGTGTATAAAGTGCCTGAGGTCTGGGAGGAGGTGGTATCAGAGATACGGGTTGGAGATTCACCAATGTGTACTTGAAATTTAAACCAGGAGGCTGAAGGAGGTCAGAGGAAGTGTGTTTGAAAGGAAAGGTGAGGGCGGCAGTCTGCGTTTACAAAACACAGAGAGGAGAGGACAGTGGGAAGTGGGAGGGAGTGGCCAGAGGGGTCAGAGCCAGATGAGGACATCATGACATCATGGAAGCCAAGAAATAAAGCCCTAAGTGTTTTAAGAACACTATTTATTTGGCAAAATGAATTCCAAGAAAAAATGTCTGTGTTCACTGTGACCACAAGTCACTGGGAGGGGCAGGGTCAGGCTGGCAGGGCTGCCACCTTGTTCTGGGAGGTGCCCAGACCTCGAGGTCCTCCACACCTGCCCCTCCAACTCCTGTCCTGTTCTCCTTTTCTGCTTTGTTTTATTGCTTATTTTCCTCCTCTTGTCTCACTCTTATATCTCTGAAGAAGTGAGACTTGTAATTATCACACAGCAACTTTTCAACTGACCTCATGAGATCAGGGTATGGCACTCGTGTTCAGCTGGGTGTACCCGTTGGGAGAAAGTTCCTTGGGGCAGTCACTAGTCATTTCTGTCTAATTTTACATGTTTGCTCTTAACAAAATTATCTTATGCAGCCCAGAAACAAAAAAAATATAGGAAGTCACAGGATAAGTGTTTTGGAAATGATCCCCAGCCCCTGGGCTGTTTTCCTGTGGTATTTGCATTTCAGCTCTCTAGATAGAGCAAAAGCCTTTCAGTATTTTCTTAAAACCACTTAGGCTAAATGTTAAGTGCTGGTTAAGAACAGGGTTTTGTTTTGTTTTTTATTTTTTCCTATTTTGTTATTAAGACACGCCCTTTGTAGCCACTGACTAGATTGTCAAGTTCACCAGAGTCTCCCTGTTAGAACCGATTTTGTTTCTCCACATCTTCTTATCATCTTTTGAGGAAAAGCATATTTTTTGAGTTGCATAGAGTTGAACGATTGCTTTACTGATAATCCTTTAACTGGTGACACAAGCTACATGATGTCATCATGGAAAAATGCTGACCTCCCACAAAACACTGGGCTTCTCCCTCCATGTTTGAGCAACTTGGAAACAATTTTGACAACATGATTCAACTACAAAAAATTAACAACACAAACATTCCCACCAGTGGCCTCTGCCCTTGACTATGGCTTGGCCTTGACTTGGGACGTGGGAGCTGCTCGGCTCTCGGGGAAGTCAGAGCCGATGGCATTACCTTGAGCCAGACAGACAGGGGCAAGACGCAGAGCTTCTCCCTGAGCCCCTGCTGCTCTCCCCTGTGGGACAGCACAGAGCCAGAGGCTCCTTTCACTTTGTTTCTAGTCACAGATTGTCGCACACTCATGGTCACTGATCCCAGGCAAAGTTGAGGAACAAGATCGACTGCCCGGCCCCAGCCATCTTCACAAGGACATGGCCAGACCTTGTGGCCTCTTGTCGGTTTGCCTGTACTGGCCTCTCTGCTGCAGCAGCCAGGCCTTGCCGCTTCCTGGTCCTCGTCCCATCTCTGTCCTCCTCTGTGGGTTCCCTTCCTCTGTCTGCCCCTTCATTGGATATCTGTCAAGATCCTGCCCATTGGGGCTTCTCCCCTCACACAATGCCCACATAGGGACGTCCACCCCTGTGGCTTCTCTGGGACACGTGGTGGGTCCCTAGTTCCCATGCCAGCCCTCAGTGTGCACTGTGTGAAGCTGTCAGTGGGCTGTGCGCAGCTGGCCGCATCCCTCTGTTTCCTCATTCATTCATTTATTCATTTATTTCATACCCATGGATGCCTATTTGCCAGGGAAAGGTGGGGGAGGGATGTCATATACGGCTGTGAGACAGTGTAAGCCCCCAGACTCAATTCAAGCACCACTCTGAGAGTCCGAACATCGCCGCTGCAAAGGCATAAAGAATTTTATTCATTCAAGCTCAGAGCCTGGGCTGCCCCTTTAAGAAAAAGCAGGAACAGCCCTTACAGACTATCCAGAAAGTCCCTTTATACCCTCCCATTAGTCCATCCCACCCTGTCCCCTTATTGGTAGGTAAACCATGTCTGTCCCAAACTGATAGGTATAGGGTGGTCCTGTTTAGGGTTGATTGGCTCAGGGACGAGTCTTCTTTGTCTCATGTGAGCGAATGAGAAGGAAGGGATAAAGGTCGCAAGTGGGGCGAGTGCAGAGTAGAGTGGCGGGTGCAAAAAGGGGAGGGGGTCAGGATGTGGGCTGAGTGCACAAGGGGGCTAGTGGGACAAAGGGGAGGGGGTCAGGATGTGGGCTGAGTGCACAAGGGGGCTTGCTAACACCTAGGTATGTGATAAGGTCCTTGGTATGCGGCAGCCTGTTGTTCTGAATAAACAATAAAAGGAGGTAGTTTGATTTGAGTTAATTAGTTTGGTTCCCACAACAGCAGTGTCTTTTTTTCACCCATGAGGAAGCATTCATGACCACAGGGATATTCAACTCAAAATGATTATCAGGAACTCAACATCTTAGGAATTCGAACTTCTCCCTTCCCTGTGAACAGTTTCCAACGTTCAAGGCATCAATCTGACCGATCCATCCCCTAACTCTGGTAATTCTGAGTTCTAACTCTTAAATTAGCCACTTGCTCAATTCTTATTTCTGCCACCACTACACTTAGGTTAAGCTGCTCCCACCTCTTGCCTGGCTCAGGATAAAGCGCAGTTTCCCTAATCTGGCATCTGGGGTCCCGGGATTTGTTGCTGCTACTTGTCCAGCCTCCTACCTGGACACCCTCTACCCAGACTGCACTGTGGCCACACTGAAGGGCCCGTTCAGCTACAGGTATGTTCCGGGCTGTCTCTCGGCCTTGGCACTTTTGCAGATGGGGCCCTGCCCCACACACCCCCTCCCTGATCTTTATTCCTTGTTAACTCCTGCCTTTCCTTCAGGTCTCTGAGGAGAACCACTGAACATCACTCTCTCTAGGATGTCTCCTTTAATCCTCCAAGACTGAGTTTGAGGCATCTTCCAATTTTCCTCACTCCCCTGATATGGCACATTGTGGCCTAACTGCAGATTGCCCCCACTCCCCCCCAGAATGTGTGCTCCATTCTGCCCACACATAGTGCATGCTCGGTAAATAGAACAAAACTTTAAACCAAGTCACCTGCAGGGTATCAGGAAACAAAAAAGAAGATCCAATCTGGGAAAGGGAGGAGACTTCAAAGTAAGAAAAATGTCCCCACAACCTGGGAGGTGGGAAAGGGATGCTGCTGAGTGAGCCCCTTCCTCCTTCCCTTGCCCATCTAGGAAAGGCTCAAACTACCCTTAAAGCCTTTTAGGAAATTATAGAATATTAGGGAAATAAATATAATTTAAAAACTCAGAGAAAGCAATAAAAATGTGTGCTGCCTATTAACTCACAAAGCAGGGATCTAGAAATTACTTAATATTATCCATCTAAGCTCTTAAATATACTCCTTAGAAATGCCCAGATTTTCTTAGACATTTAAAGTCAGAGCAGACTGAACTGGAATTGGCTGGACTTGAAGGAGACTAATTCCTGGAGCAATCCTAATTTGCAAACCATGATACAGTGAGACAACTTTATATACTTTAAATACGCATTGGCTAAGGAGTTGTAAAGTGCCTTTAAAATATGTGTAACTATTTTTTGATAGGTTTTTGAGTCTTGGAAATTCTGCACCAAAAAAATCTGTTGGGATAAAGAAATATCAGTTACACTGTCAGAAAAGCTGTTCACTTTTTTCTTCTTGACCCGGAGGCCAGGCAAAAGTGTCAGGGAACTGAGCTGAAAAGTAGGATTCAGAGTCCTCTCAGACATGTCTGTATCTCTCTAAATGGCAACTGTGGGAGGGTAGCTGGGTGCTGCAGCAAGGCTGCCAGCCCTCGGGGGGTGGGGAGTGGGGGTTCCTCCCTGGGTGGAGCCTGATGACAGAGACCTGCACAAAAATGTCCCAGGAGCCACTTTCTACTGATGGATTCTCGGCCAAAATTGCTTTCTAGATCCCACCCAGATTCAGAGCCTCCCTGTGACTACTTTGCACCTGATTCTCCATCACACTCCAGTTTTGCTACAGCTGAAGTTCCCAATTTGCATTAATGAAAAACAGCCTCTAGAACAATAAACACTCACTGAAAGACTGAGCCGACTGCTCTACAGCCCTCACTTCACAAAGTGCTTTTCATACAGATCACCAGACAGCAATCCTCTCTACCACCCTGTGAAGTGGGGTGTTACGCCCATTTCGGAGATGAGAGAAGTGGTTCTCGGACAGGGGAAGTGATTTGTCCAGGGACATGGAGTTACATGTCAAACAGTAAAACAAAACTTACTCAGCAGCATGTGAAATGCTGAGTACCAAAATAAGAGGCATGCAGGGGTGAGCGTTTTTCACGGGTTCCCTTTGACACAGAGATAATGAGCCTGGTACCCCCGCTGCTGACACGGGACCCCACACTAGCTGTGAACACGTCTTTGGGAGAGTCCTGGTACTTTCAGACAAAAGTCTTTCAATTCTCCCCTGTCCTCTCACTCAGGTCAGATGTTCACTGGACCTCCCCACATTTTAGGTTCTTGACAGCTGTGCCTCACATGGTGTTGATCTGATCTTTATGGAAACTTCCTCAAGATGCTGAGTCAGACACACCTCCCTGCTTCCAAGAGTCCGTCTCCCAGCAGAGCACAGAGGCCTCGGATTTTCCTGCTGGGGATCTGAGCTCGGCTCCCATAGTTAGAGTGAGAACAAGAACTTGCCCTCCTTGGGTTCTGGGCGGCCTCCTGACAGCAGGAGCTGACAGCCTGTCGAGGGCCCCATCACCCAGAGGTGTCAAAGCCGTGGAGTGGGACCTCCGCCCCTCACTGCATCACTAAGGGGACAGGGACAGAGGCAGGCCCATGCCTTGTCTGTCATTAGTGATGCTTGAGGGGCAGGACCCACGTCAGAATTCTAGAAACTGCTCATTCCACTCAGAGCTGGTGACAGGCTCACTCTTTCACAGCCGGGCCTGTTGAGGTTGTGTTTTTTCCTGCACCAATCAAGATATTGGACGTGGCTTTGTCGATGGTGTGCTTGGTTACCGTTGCTTGTCGCATGGTTATTGGTGGGATATTTTTACTTTCTCCTCTCTAGTGGAGCGCTTCTATCATTGAGCAACCTCCCACAGTTTCTCCTGTCTTGAGAATCCCTGTCTTATTCCCTTCCAGGTGCCACATAATTTCCTTGCTCCGTCTTAAAACAACAACAAAAAAACCCTGACTTTCTTCACATATTATCTTGAGCATTCTCAAAACAGGGGTCTTTGTGCCAAGTTCAGACGTCCCTGTCACTTGATCAGTCATTTAACACCTCTGGAGTTCCACACACCGTTCTAGATGCGGGAGACAAAACAGCCAGACAAGTTTAGGCTGATGGGGTCCACACTGCTCACTCCATGGCCAGGCCCTGTCCCCTCACCTCTCGGCCTGCTCGCGGGGCGAGGGCAGTGAGCCGGGCCTGCTCCATAAGCCCTTCTGACTCTGGGCTTTGTCTCTTCTCCCCATCTGATTTCTGTCTCCGTCGTCTCCCTCTCTCATCCCTGCTCCTTTCTAACCTCCTCCCTCTCTCTCAGGCCATGTCATCCACCTGCAGACTTTGAACCACCCGTACATTACTAACCCTGGACTTGCATATCTGACTGACCACCCAGAACCCCACCTGGATGTCTACTTGGCATCTAAACTTAACACCGCAGAAGGGAGCCTCCCACCGTGCCCTGGCCTCTGTCTTCTCATCTTTAATTCTCACTGGCTCATTTCAAACATCCTGGAGTTGTTCTTGCTGATTCTCTTTCTCACTCCACATCCAATCCAACGGCACAACGTCCTCACTCTGTCTTCATAATGTGGCAGAATTATGCCCTTGTCACATTGCCCAGGCTTCCATGGTGTCTGACCCGGCCCCCAGACCTCACATCTTGTCCACCCGTCCTCCACACAGAAGCCAGAGAAATCTTGGGGAGACAAAGTTGCGGCCGTGGGACTCCTCTGCCCAGCGTCCCTGAGGCAGCAGCCTCACTCAGAACAGGCCAGACAGTCGCCCTGCCACACCCAGGTCCTGCCCCTCAGCTCTTCTTCTCCACACCCCCAGCAGCGTGGACCCCTGTGCTTCCTCAAACGCGATGGACACTCCCCTCTGTTGAGGACACCCTTCCCCCAGATGTCCACAGAGGTCACACCTTCCCTCTCAGGTTCTGGTGGAAATGTCACCTTCTCAGGGGGCTTGGTGACACTGTGTCTGTGCTGGTGACCCTCCGCCCATGCATGGAGCCCCTGGAATCCCCCCCCCCACCCCTGCTTTGCTCACTCGCTCTTCACTTCCCCATCTAATCATATGATACTTGTTACTCATTTGATGGCTTATTGGTTCTGCCCAGGCAGAACACACTGGGAAGGAGATTGGAGACGGGAGATATGAGCCCTAAACAAATAAATACCAAGCTGGGTAATTCAAGGAGCCTGAAAAACCCATGGTGTGGATGAGTCCTCCCACCAGGGAAGGGAGACGCCTGCCTGAAAATAGCTTTGCTGTGTTTTCCTTGGCTCTTGGTCACTGAGCCCACAAGCGCTGTGCAGAAAGTGCGCCTGCATCTCTGGGAGATGCACAAAACACGAAAGAGTCGGGGTGGGAAGTCCTGGGCGCCAGCTTGTCCTCCCCACGGAGGCTGGCAGACCCCGAGCAAGGAGCCAGTTCCTGCAAGTCCACACAAACGGAGGTTGTTAGTATCTAGCTTTGAAACTCACCCGAATACTTTTTTTTTCTAATTTCTAATTTATGCTCAATATACAAGGTCCCCCAAACCACCCCTAATGTCATCATAGAGAAAATGGGAAATTGTAGCTAAATGTTTATTCATTATAAAATTTTACAAAATGGTCTCTACATGTTGGCCACCTCCTTGTAAATTTTTTGTAATGAATATTTTATAAGTAAAGGAACATTTAGCTACAATTTCACACTTTTTCTACACATGGCAACTTTAGGGGGCAGCTTTTGAGACACTTTGTAGGTTAAACTTGAGAAATAGAACAACTCAGATTAAAAGCCAGTAAACAAAAGTCCCTCCTAACCTTGTCACTTCAAAATGATTTGGGTTAACATGTCAAGGTGTCCCTCGCCTCTGATCCATGGGGACGCATTTTGAGAAATGCATCATTAGATTTTGTGCCTGTGTGAATGTCAGAGTGGACTTAACACAAACCTACATGGCTCCACACCCAGGCTGCCCTCGCCTCGGCCTCCAGGAGACAGACCTGTGCCGTGCTAGCCCCTCCTGAAGGCCACAGGAGTGTGTGAGAAACCCCAGGCCAAAGCCATGGGGGCCGCTCTCCTAAGTAACGCAGACCACCAGGCCTGTGTCCGGTCTTTCACTGACTGAAATGTCCCTGTGTAGCGTGTGACTTTATATGCAAACAAATAACATTACAAAAATGTTGCCATATTATTATACTATTTTGTAGTTTGCTTTTTCTTAACAACTTTATTGTAAGAATTTCTCTTGTCAATAAATGTTTTTCTATAGGTTGATTTTTTACTGGGAGCCCAGTATTCCTCAACAATATATTATAAATTACTTAATCAATCACTCATTGTCAGGATCTGCTTCTGACACCACTTGTCAAGGCCCGGGACTGGCCAGGTCTCAGGCCCAGCTTAGGCAGGTTCCAGATGCGGACTGCTAAGCTACCTTGCTCAGGAACAGTTTCTCTTAGGTGCTTGAGGGCTATCTACTTTAGCTGGAGAGAGAGAGAGAGAAAGAGAGAGAATGTCTTAGAGAGAGTAAAGCAGTCTTCTTAGAACAGATAGATCTTAGTCTTTAGCAGAGCTTGGTAAACTTCATCAGAGAGACGCCGTGCTGGCGTTCTGCAGGCAGGAGAGGAGACAGAGTCAGAGTAAGCGTGTCAGTGATAGAATGCGCATGCTTTTTGTCGGCCTGCTCCTCCAGCCTAATATAAGGCTGATCTCATGCCTCTCACCACCACAGGTATAGAGACTGCCAATTCACCAATGCTCTCATCTCGCGAGCTCTCTCATGCTTGTTAGAACTAAATCTCTCTCCATGGCCTTTTCACCAAGGTGTTCCATTACAGGTATTTCTTATAACTCTCACTCCTCCTAGCCATAAGCTATACAGGCTGCTACATTTCCCCCCTTTTTTATATACAAACAAAATAACTTTTAATGTGGTAAGGGCGGTTCTTCCTGTTATCTAGCCCTTTTCTTTCTAGGCAAAAGATGGTAATTATCAGAGTTCAGAATTCCAGGTATGGGCTCTTTAAATGAGGAAGCCCAATACAGATGTAAACTATTAGCCGTTGCTAGGGGAAAATGATGATTGTGATGTTAATTCCCTTAAAGGTCTTTTTAAACAGAAAACTGCTGAAATCTTTCCTGAGAGAATTTACCATTTCTTTAACTGTAGGAACTTTCCTTTGATACTTACTTAACTGACAACAAAAGATAACGCTTTCCTTGCAAGCAAAGATTTTTCTCTCACTATTCCAAAGGCTTTGCTACTCCAGGTCCGTAAGTCCACCCTTCACAGATCAAAAGACTGTTACTCGCAGACTAATGGTTCCACACTTCGCAGTTCCTCTTGTGGAACTGTTACTCACAGTCTAAAAGGTACCACCATTCACAATTCCTCCATAGCAGAGTTTTTCCTGCTTCCAAGCTGCTTTTTCAATGAATTTTTTGCTAATTAACTCCAGACTCCTTTTTCAAATGTAGCTCCCTAGCACAAAGGTGGTTTAACTTTTACTCTTCCCTCCCTTTGTTCTCACCTCTCATAATCTCCCGAAGGCTTCACTTTCTTTCCAGTGCCTCTTTCCCCTTTGGGCCGTGTCCAGTCTCCTTAGCTGGACCTGGTTATAGTACACAGATGCTGATGAGAGGCGGGTTACCCCTTCACCATGCAGGATAACCAAACATTCCACAAACACATTTAATCTAATTATTATCCATCATCATTCATTGGTCTGGTTTAATTTCCCCAGTTTTACACTGAGGCACCACAGCTCTAACCAAGCTGGCAGAGTGCTCCCATGGCACAGAAATGAATTATACTGGTTTTCCAAGAATAGTTTGAAATGAAAATATTGAAGACACTGTTTTAACTTTCTTCATTTACCAGTGGGTCCTGATTCTGGCCCAACTGATAATTTCCCTACTATAAAGGTGTTCCATCTCTATCAAATTGAGAACGGCATTTGTTTGCCCAGTGAAAGCCTTTGCACTTGGGACATACACCTGGAGGTTTACATGCTCTTTGTTCCTTTTTGTTAGCATTCAACGTTCTTTTCCCTTTTAAACACTTTTCTCTTACGGCCTAGCTTCCCACATTTATGACATTTGATGTTAACTGGGGGATTTACCCTCTGATCTTCCAGCTGCCCAATTTGAGTTGTCATGTCAATATAGCATTTACCTGCTTCTACTATAAGATTCATCTGATCTCTCAACTGTATTATATCAGCTGCCATGATCTTAATTCATCTTTAAGCAGTTCCATTTGTTACTTCAACTGCTATATCTTATTTTCCATGATTTTTCTCTCCTAGTTTTTTCTTTTGGCCTTTTACCTTTTATAATCTTTCCTTTTCAATCCTTAGAATCTTTGACTGCCTTAAAGAGACAGGAGCTCTTCAGCTGTTTGGTTTTACCCTGGAGTCTTAGCTGTTTTACAAAATTTTACTTCCCCTATTTCTTCACCAGCCTCAATCTGCCTCAATTCTTTTCTTTTCAAACAGAACTCTTAACTGCCAAAAAGGGATTCAGGTGTTGGTCTCTCAAAAGCTACTTCCTGCTGGCATCGGGCGCAGATATATGGGAAGGCTGTTAGAAGTTCCTTCCCTAACTTAATAAACTCTTGCAACCTGTTCTCAAACTTTTCTCTTTGCTGTTTTACTGAAGGCTTTTCTCATCCCTGAGGCTAAAAGACTCGTTTACTAAAGGTTCTTATCTTCTAGTTCTATCTTTTTTCTTTCCCTCTTGTTTAAAGGCTTTTTTTCCGTTTTTTTCTCCAGCTGCTTCACAGAAGAGGCTAAAGGCTTTTAGCGGCTTTTTTTTCCCCCACAGAAGTAATAGTTAGAATTTGGAAAGAGAAAACGTAGGAAAGAGGAAAAACCAAATGAGAAGGGCCTGTGGTTGGCTGTCTTTCTTAGATATTTCTTTTGCCTCTAAGTATTTCTATTTATCTTCTCTTTTTCTTGTTTTGCTAAAGCTTATTTCCCTCTAGGTCCACGTTCACTGAATCCTGTTCTCAGCATCATTTGTGAGCGGTGTTCACTATCCCGCTTCTGGCACCTCTTGTCAGGGCCCAGGACTGGCCAGGTCTCGGGCCCAGCTTAGGTCGGTTCCGGACGTGGACCACTAAGCTACCTTGCTCAGGAACAGTTTCTCTTAGGTGCTTGAGGGCTATCTACTTTAGCTGGGGCGGGGGTGGGGGGAGAGAAAGAGAGAGAGAAAGAGAGAGACTTAGAGTAAAGCAGTCTTCTTTGAACAGATAGATCTTAGTCTTTAGCAGAGCTTGGTAATCTTCTGCAGGCAGGAGAGGAGACAGGGTCAGAGTAAGCGAGTCCGTAATAGAATGCGCATGCTTTTTGTCAGCCTTCTCCTCCAGCCTAATATAGTGTGTCTCTCACCACCACAGGTGTAGAGACTGCCAATTCACCAATGCTCTCATCGCGCGAGCTCTCTCATGCTTGTTAGAACCAAATCTCTCTCCATGGCCTTTTCACCAAGGTGTTCCATTACAGGTATTTCTTATAACTCTCACTCCTAGCCATGAGCTATACGGGCTGCTACAACCCATTATTAGACCATGGTCATGGGATAAATACATAGGAGAAGCCAGAATGGACATGTTGAAATACAGAACTTTCAAAAAAATCACTGGCTAAAAATTGACTCAATATGATGCCTCTAACAGTTTCCCAGTTAAAAGCAGGAATTTGCAGGTAAAGATGGAGGGCAAGACTGGATTTCAAAGTCTTCCTGCCTCGGAAGCTTGATGTTTGTGCCTCCCTGCCATCCAAGGGGTGAAAGCCATCTGGGAGCTGAGGACTTTAAACAGAAGGTGCTGCTGCCGGGAGATGGGACATCCCCACAAGGCACCCTCGGGGGTCCTCCAGGGTGGGAGGAAGGGGAAGAGGGAAACCTGAGCAGCCACAGCTCTAGCACCCCAGTCACCCATAGAACCCCAGTCACCCAGAGCACCGCTAGTCACCCAAAGCACCCCTAGTCACCTAGAGCACCCCAGCAAAGCAAGGTGCAGGGGCAAGTGCTCCCCAGTCACCCAGAGCACCCCAGTCACCCAGAGCACCCCAGTCACCCAGAGCACCCCAGTCACTCCGAGCACCACAGCAGAACAAGGTGCAGGGTCAAGTGCTTTCCAGTCATCCAGATCACCCCAGTACAGCAAGGTGCAGGAGTAAGTGCTTCCCAGTCACCCAGACCACCCCAGCAGGACAAGGCTCAGGGGCAGGCTCTTCCTACCCTATCTCCTGAAGGAGCAGAGCTGCCAGAAAGCAACAGTAGGTACTAGGGGCAGCCCCCTCTGAGCCTGGCCAGTTGAAAGGGCTGCTCAGAGGAGCTGAGGATGGTGAATGGACAGTGCTGGGGTCCCTGAGGTCTCCACCCTGGAGCACACCAGCACTGCCCGTGGAATTGGAAATAAGCTGGGAGAACTCTGTTCCAGGGCGTCCAGTAAAATGCAAGGGGAGGGGCTTGGTGTGGTGGCTCCTAGAGCTTGGAGAAGCTGAGGCAGGAGTGTCATTTGAGTCCAGGAGTTTGAGACTTGCCTGGGCAACATAGCAAGACCCTGTTTCTAAAAAAAAACTAAAAGTGAATTAAGTGGGTGTGGTAGGACACCCTTGTATTCCTAGCCACTCAGGAGACAGAGGCAGGAGAATCTTGAGGCCAGGAGTTCAAAGCTGCAGTGAATTATGTTCATGCCTCTGCACTCCAGCTTGAGCAACAGAGCAAAACCCTATCTCTAAAAAAAAAAATAAATTTTAAAAACGTATGTGAGAAGAAACAAATTTAAAAAATAAAATGCAAGGAGAAAAAGAAGAGCCTGGAACTCCCAACTAGCTGTGGACTCTGGGAGTCAGGCCCGCCTCTCATGTTGCCCACAGTCAGATCACATCTGGTAGGCTCATCTGTTCAGAAGATATAAACCAATTAATTCATCATTAAATCAAGTGTGGTCCATCCTCTACCTTAATTAACACACCTTCCTGAAGGCAAAATTGAAAATATTTGTAAACCCTTGACTTTTGTATGACAGAAAATTAATGAAATTGCAAAGACAGTCACTGAGTTTTAGGTGAGTGGTACCATCTCGTCATGCATAATTCATAAATCATTCTAATTTATTGATTGCAGTGTATTTTTCTTGTGTCATCTTAGTGAGATAAACACCTGTGTTTTGTAGTCAAGATTTTCACACGATTTTTGTCCTTTTGACAGTGATAATCTAAAGCAGGAGTTCTCAATGGGTTAAGTTTGCCTCCCAGAGGCGTCTGAGGCACTGCCGAGGATGCCTGGGGGCAGGGAGCTGCTGCTGCTGACACCTGGCGGCCAGGGCCGGTGGTGCTGCTGAACCCCCACTCCCGTCTGGGCGGTGCACAGCTATTATGTCAGAGTTGAGAAACTCTGATTTAAAGGCTTAAAAATGAAATTCAGTTGATTTAAAATTTTAGGGGCCGAACTTGAATTTATTTCTATCAAAATACAAATTGAAGTGTTAAAACATTTAGAAATTAAAATATTTTCCTAAAAAGATTTTTCCTGAAAAAAGAATCATTAAAATTAAAAAAGACAAGGCATAATCAGAGAATGTAAAATATAAAAATTATAAGCAGAAATATAAAATACATAAAAAACATATTTACTTAAAAATAAATATTTGACAGCAATAAAACTATTTGTAAGCAGGAGTTCTCAACGGGTTCTGTCACTCACTGTCCGTGCATCATCGCAACGCTTATCCATTTCCCAGACCCACATACACAGATCTAAGATAACAGTCATTGTCTGCCATTGCACATTTTTCTCAGCCACCAGGGACAATGGTTTCACGAGCTGTACTCACTCCTGAGTTCAGCTTGGGCACGGGCAGCTGTGGCTCCAGTGCTACTGGGAGTGCTGTTCCCAGGGCAGCTCCTCTGCAGCCGGCCGTCTGAGACCAGTGTTCATAACTCCAGAGGTCAGATCCTCCCTACAAAGAGAGCAGTGTCCATTTGTGACACTGGCTAGAGCACAGTCATGTGCTGTTGTGGCATCTGGATACAGTTGCATTTGGTTTTCTAGACATAGGATGAGACAGGGGAGATGCTTTTCTAGCCGCCCGAGTGGTTGATCAGGAGAGCAAATGTGCAGGGTTATAGGTTCCTCGGCACCGGGACTGAGCCCCAGATCCCAGGGGACAGAGACCGCTGTGTTCTTCAACATGCTGTTCTGTGTGACGGGGAGAAGGGGGCTGCCCGAGCATGTCCCAAGGCCTCTTGCCCAGGGCTGAGGGAGGCACTGCCCAGAGGACTCTCCACTTCTACTTCTGCTCTCACAGGACAGAAGAGTCGGAACACAAAACACCTACACCACACACCTTGACCAGGAGACAGCAGCCCCTCCCAGAGCAAATGGATGGATCCAAGGGAATGCTTCCCTGGACAGAGGAGGCCAGAGTTGCTGGGGCAAAGCATAAACAAGGTGGCCACAAAGTAGTACGGGAATGGACTTTACTAACAGGGCTGGGAAAGGGCGTGAAAGAGTGTGTTTGGAAGGAAAAACCTGGACATGTTCTCTTCTCGGGGAGTCTTATGAAGATGTGAATTCAAACAGATGTGCTGTCATTCAGGCTTTGTTATTCCATCTCTAGAGGATAAGCGGAGCAGAGTGGGCATCATTTTTAGGACCCTGGGATTTTCAGAATGGCAAATGAGCACTGGCTTCAAAGTCACCAGCTGCATTAGCCTTTAATAACAAAGTCATTCCTCCTTTGAAGCTTTGTAGTCAGGCATTGACCTTTCTTCTCTAGTCAGGAAAGTCCTAGAAGGCCTCTTATTGTGAGGAAGGCTGTCTCATCTCTGTTGACAATCTGTTGCTCAGTGACTCCACCTTCATCAGTGATCTCAGCTGGGTCTTCCCAGTAACTTGCGGCAGCTTCTGCCTCCGCACCTGCTGCCTCGCCCTGCACTTTCATGCTCTGGAGACGCCCTCTTTCCTTAAACCTCATGACGCAACCCCTGCCAGCTTCCAACTTTCCTTCTGTGCCTTCCTCACTTCCTCGGCCTTTATAGAATTGAAAAGAGTCAGGGCCTCACTCTGGATTAGGGTTTGGCTTGAGGGGGAGGTGGTGGCTGGTTTAATCTTCTATCCAGATCAGTCAAACTTTCTCTGCCTCAGCAACAGGCCGTCTCACTTTCTTAGCACTTTTGTTTGTGGGAGCAACATTTTCAATGCCCTTTAAGAACTGTTTCTTTGTTTTCACACTTTGGCTGACTGCTTGGTACCGCGGGCCTGGCTTTGGGCCTATCTTGGCTTTCTCCATCCCTTCCCCAGAAAGTTTAATCATTTCTAGTTTTTGATTTAAAATGAGACATATCTGACTTTCCCATTTGCTTGAACATGTAGAAGCCATTGTCAATTACTAATTGGCCTAATTTCCATATCGCATGTGTCAGGGACTAGAGCTGCCCAAGGAGAGGAGAGAGAAGGGGCCTCAGTCAGAGGAGCAATGGGAACACACGGTGGTCACCGGTCAAGTTTGTGGTCTTGGTGGGTGCAGTTCCTGGTGCCCCCAAGTAGCTGCAATAATGACACCAAAGGTACTGATCATAGATCACCATAACATATATAATAATAATAACAAAGCTTGGAATAGTGTGAGGATTACAGAAATGTAACAAGTTGACAAAAGTGTGCCTGATGGAAAGTTGTGCTGGCAGACTTGCTAGGCAGGGGGTTGCCACATGAACCCCCACATATCTGCGACATGTAATAAAGCAAAGTACAATAACCAGGGCATGTCTGCATCCTCTCGCTAATACTCAGGGGCACTTGTGCCGGATACATTATCTTTGGCATTCCAGACCCACCCTGACTTCTGACTTCTGTCCCAGAAAAGGAAGATGTGCTGGTGAACACTGAGCAATGGGCTCCTGGGTGAAAGGCCCTGATCTGCAGCATTTGCTGCTGCCTGTGTGTGGCGTGCAGATTCCCCTTTATGTCCCTTGTCAAGCCGCTCGTGCTGTTCGATAGTTTTTCTGTTCCCTTGTTCTCGAGGTTCCATTAGATTTGTCCAGTTGGGAGTGTGCCTGAAGATTGGGAGTGAATATGTTTCTCCAGCTTCTGCCCTGCTGGTTTTTTCCCTTGAAAGATGGTTTCCCCTCCTGGCAAGAGGACCTGTCCTCACAGCCCTCCTTGTCTCTGGCCTCACGCAACCATTGTTCTCATTGTACC